>NC_058084.1:283078699-283383218 GCF_014858855.1 Bufo gargarizans | reverse complement strand
ATTAGTGCGAACAACAGTGATGGGAAAAATAGAAATAGGGAGGTTTTTATTAAGTTACATTTTCTGAAACACAAAATTTATAATATTTGAGTTCTTCAAAATGCATTGGGCCTAATAAATTATCTTTCTATGATTTGATTTAGCTTCAGAGGAAACGAATATTCGTTTTAACGAATACAGAGTCAAATATTCTACATCTTCGTGAATTCTCGAAGTTACGATATTCGCGAAAAATATTCACTATTCGAATATTCGCGCTCAACTCTAACACTGACGTGTAAATGAGGCTTTAGTTGCCTGCTGCATCTGCATATTATACCAAAGTGAGAATAAGACACAGTCCAATGCCTCTGTTAGAATTGGTCAAAAGGGGTATCTAGAATATCCCTCTTTTAAGAGAGATGCAAAAGGAGCCCCTGAACATGCAGTTTCATGGGATTTGTAGAATTTTCAAGCGGCCACTTTGGGCTTTGGTTGTCCACACCCCCTGCTCTCAAATAAATGTCTCAGCCATTATCTCCTCAAATGTTATTAATGGATTGGAATCCAAAGAATTTTAAATTACTTTTATGACAAATCACATAGAAAATTATATCCAAGCCTACTATTTTCAAAAGTCAGGTTTCCAGAGTTGATCAATAACATTTTAGTATAATTAAAAACGCTACTGATCTGTCATTCATATGATGTCCTGAGTTTTCTCCCATGTCATTTACATTGTCAATAAAATTACCTCAGCAAAAACACTAAAATGGATTCCTATGGGCAAAGCATCTTGGTCAATATTGTTGCAGGAGACTATGAAGATATGTGATTCTCTACTTACATCTAGTCATATCACAATAACATGCAGTCTACCTGTCTGTCCTCTGTATGTCTATATGGAGAACACTATGTTAGGAAACGCTGACCTCCAAATGTAAGCTCTAAAAGTTAACCTCTTCTAGAAAAAATCAAGGTCCCTTAGGAAAGCTGATCAAGTGAAAAGTAATGCAGATTGTTTTCTATGCTCCTATAATGATTATAACTTTGGCTAAAAATCTGTTCCAAGTAGGCCCAGTCAGCTATAATTTTGGTTCCTGCCCTTAAAATATGCAATAGTCAGGAAAATCAGCAAATATGGCATTGTTCCAGTTACTGGAGCATCACACCAATTACTGAGATTTAATGTGCTATGGAATAGTGAAGGTTTGTGAACACTGGAAACCTCAATCGGTAATGAGTAAAAAGTGTATGGCCTGACCTGCTGAATGTGAAGTACAATGAAGAGGATTGGAAGGACAATAAAATAGATTGCAGTACCATCTGAGCTTTAGTAAACTTAAGGCCTATTCTACTGATCAGTTTACAATACATGCAATACTACAGTGACTAATTTATACTAAATAAATTATTCAAGTGATTTATATTTGTGCTAATGAATGTTCTACATATATTATACATATATTTATACTAAGAGCATTCCAGTGACCAATTAATGACCCATGTAAGAGTCTGGAGAACCATTTATAATACACAATGGGGGAGATTTTTTTAAACTGGTGTAAAGTAGAACTGACTTGGTTACCCATAGCACCCCCCTTTCCCAATTTAATATATAAAATTTAATAAACA
This sequence comes from Bufo gargarizans, assembly GCF_014858855.1. Taxonomy (NCBI): domain Eukaryota; kingdom Metazoa; phylum Chordata; class Amphibia; order Anura; family Bufonidae; genus Bufo; species Bufo gargarizans. The sequence continues at coordinate 283,381,604 of NC_058084.1, read as the reverse complement.
AACAAAAAAAAAACATATCAGGTATTGCCTTGTTAGAAAATGTCTGAACTATTAAAATATTAATAAAAATTTCCTGTGCGTTGATCATTGTAATGGGAAAAAAATTAAAAACACACAATTCATCTTTTTTTGTCAATTTTTACTCCCCAAAAAAATGAATAATAGTGATCAAAAATCGTACGTGCCACAAAAATAGTACTAATTTTTTTTTTCATCCTGCAATAAACAAGCCCCCACTCAGATTCCACCTTTCATTTTACAAAGAAGCTGTGAAAAATGAAAGGTGCGATCTGATTGGTTGCTATGGGCAACTAACCCAGTTCTACTTTACACCAGTTTGATAGAATTTCCCCAAAAATTTTCAAATTTTACCTTAATTCCTGTGGAACACCTAAAGGGTTAACGTTGTCTCACTTCAGCAAGTGACATTTTATCATGTAGAGACAGTTGAGTCACTTTCTAAGGCCTCATGCACACGAACGCATTTTCTTTCCGTGTCTGTTTTGTGTTTTTGCGGACAATATATGGAACCATTCATTTCAATGGGTCCACAAAAAATAAACGGAAGTTACTCCGTGTGCATTCCTTTTTCGTATGTCGGTATTTCCGTTCCGCAATAAAATAGGACATGTCCTATTATTGTCCGCATTATAGACAAGGATAGTACTGTTTTATTACTGGCCAGCTATTCCGTTCTGCAAAATATGGAATGCACACGGACGTCATCCATTTTTTTTGCGGATCAGTTTTTTGCGGACCTAAACCTAAATTATTTGATTAGAATAATCGGCTGAAGAAATGAGTTTGTTTCCTATTATCCAGACAATCTGAAAGAGATCAAAACAAGAATTCAGGTCTAATGTGCAACCTGTATCTGCTAGAATTCAATCTACATATCTTTTTTTATGGTGTTCGATTTAAGTCCTAGTTTGTAAGAATGGGCAGAAATCTTTTCTTTATGTGGTAATTAACCAATCTTTTAATGCCTGAATAGGACATATTGTGGATGAATGAATTGTATTCAAATTAAACCAAATTCCATTACCTTGTTGGTCAGTTTTGGATCTTTTTAAGAAAATTTTGATTCTATTTGAATAAATTAATAAATCATCACTGATGTAAAGTACTCCGAAAAAGGAAAGTAGAAAGGCCGCTTTAAACAGGCACATTTTATAACGAGATGAGCAAATGGCTGGTAGGTATTCAATGAGGTAACGGTCTGGTTCTGTTTTTTCAGGGTTAATTCTTTTTGATCCTTTGATCGATTGGTTATTTGTTTCAACAGAAAATTGGGGGGATATTAAGAATTTTTGGGAAAAAAGAGATGCCAGATAAGATTTTTGGAATGTAATCTCCTTTTTTGCCCAATTTGACAAGATTTGCAATAAAAAGGATAACTTGAGAAATATTATTATCCTGCTCCTTGAAATGATTTACTGAACAGAATGTACTGCATTTATTCCATGCGGCTGAATAAGGCTACTTTCACACTGGCGTTTCACAGATCCGCTTTTAAACGGATCCATCTTAAGAATTGCAAAACGGAGGCATACGCGGACCTTTTTAACGTATCCGTTTAAATGGATCTGCTGTAGATCAGATCCTTTCTTTCCATTTGCCTCCATTTTGGCTTCCGTTCCGCAGATCATTTTTTTTTATAAAAAGGTGTGTCTCACAGAGTCCACCCACTTTGAAAGAGAATTAAAGCAGGTACCTCCATTCAGGCTCATTGTATTTTGGAAGCATGTTGCCTGCACACTTGCGTCTGCGATTGAGGTTTCTAATTCTGGAAGCGAGATGGAGAAGCTGAGACCAGGAAAGAAGAAAACGCCAGTACTGGATACGCCCTATACGTTCCAAACGGACGACCAGAGGTTTTTTTTCAGTACTGTATTTGGCGCTGCGTGCAAATCCAGATATTTTTTCAAATTATATTCGCATGATGGTTGACAGTTATGACCAGCTATGACCAAATGTGTGCAGCGCATTTCATCTGGCATCGAAAGACAGGATACCCGCTACAGAAGGATCATTTCTAATTGTGACAACAAGTTAAAAGATTTGTCCTTTTTAGATAGTGTTTTATATATTATATAATTTTTTTTTTTTATTGTATTCTTTTTTAAAAGGTTTCTTGCTACTGGAGAAAGTCTGACATCGTTACATTACCAATATAGAAACATAGAAACATAGAATGTCGGCAGATAAGAACCATTTGGCCCATCTAGTCTACCCAATATACTAAGTACTATGGATAGCCCCTGGCCATATCTTATATGAAGGATGGCCTTATGCCTATCCCATGCATGCTTAAACTCCTTTACTGTATTTGCAGCTACCACTTCTGCAGGAAGGCTATTCCATGCATCCACTACTCTCTCAGTAAAGTAATACTTCCTGATATTACTTTTAAACCTTTGCCCCTCTAATTTAAAACTATGTCCTCTTGTAGCCGTTTTTCTTCTTTTAAATATTCTCTCCTCTTTTACCTCGTTGATTCCCTTTATGTATTTAAAAGTTTCTATCATATCCCCTCTGTCTCGTCTTTCTTCCAAGCTATAAATGTTAAGGTCCTTTAATCTTTCCTGGTAAGTTTTATCCTGCAATCCATGTACCAGTTTAGTAGCTCTTCTCTGAACTCTCTCCAAAGTATCAATATCCTTCTTGAGATATGGTCTCCAGAACTGAGCACAATACTCCAAATGAGGTCTCACTAGTGCTCTGTAGAGCGGCATGAGCACCTCCCTCTTTCTATCGCATTGGAATTTCTACAATCTCCAGAGTAGTCACAGATACTTGTCGTGCATTGTGGGTGGTATTGCATGAGGATTTTATACCACATCCAAAAACAGAACGGTGGCTTCAAATAGCAGACAACTTCATGGAAACAAGCCAATTCCCTAATTGTGTAGGAGCTGTGGATGGTAAACATATAAGGATTGTTAAACCTTCTGGAAGTGTATTTGAATTTTTTAATTACAACAAATATTTCTCCATTATCTTAATAGCCATTGCAGTTGTGGATTATCGATTTGTTGCAGTTGACATCGGAGCGTATGGACGGAAAAATGACTCAATGGCTTTCAAAACCTCCTCTATGGGATGCCTCCTATATTCTAAGCAATTTGGATCACCACCTCTAAGACCGTTGCCAGGTACAGATGGGCCTCCCATGTCATTTGTCGTAGTAGGGGACGAGGCGTTCCAAATGTGTGAGAACTTCATAAAGCCATACTCCAGCCGTGACTTGAACTCTACAAAGCGTATTTATAACTATAGACTGACACGAGCTAGATGATTGGTGGAGTGCGCCTTTGGCATTCTAGTTGCCAAATAGCGTATTCTCAACAAAGCCTTTAACCTCAAAGTGGAAACCATAGATGATGTGTTGAAGGCTTGTGTAGTTCTTCATACAGTACAGACCAAAAGTTTGGACACACCTTCTCATTCAAAGAGTTTTCTTTATTTTCATGACCATGAAAATTGTAGATTCACACTGAAGGAATCAAAACTAAGAATTAACACATGGGGAATTATATACATAACAAAAAAGTATGAAACAACTGAAAATATGTCATATTCTAGGTTCTTCAAAGTAGCCAATGTTTGCTTTGATTACTGCTTTGCACACTCTTGGCATTCTCTTGATGAGCGTCAAGAGGTAGTCACCTGAAATGGTCTTCCAACAGTCTTTAAGGAGTTCCCAAAGATGCTTAGCACTTGTTGGCCCTTTTGCCTTCACTCTGCAGTCCAGCTCACCCCAAACCATCTCGATTGGGTTCAGGTCCGGTGACTGTGGAGGCCAGGTCATCTGGCGCAGCACCCCATCACTCTCCTTCATGGTCAAATAGCCCTTACACAGCCTGGAGGTGTGTTTGGGGTCATTGTCCTGTTGAAAAATAAATGATGATCCAACTAAGCGCAAACCGGGTGGAATAGCATGCCGCTGGAAGATGCTATGGTAGCCATGCTGGTTCAGTATGCCTTCAATTTTGAATAAATCCCCAACAGTGTCACCAGCAAAGCACCCCCACACCATCACACCTCCTCCTCCATGCTTCATGGTGGGAACCAGGCATGTAGAGTCCATCCGTTCACCTTTTCTGCATCGCACAAAGACACAGTGGTTGGAACCAAAGATCTCAAATTTGGACTCATCAGACCAAAGCACAGATTTCCACTGGTCTAATATCCATTCCTTGTGTTCTTTAGCCCAAACAAGTCTCTTGTGCTTGTTGCCTGTCCTTAGCAGTGGTTTCCTAGCAGATAGTCTACCATGAAGGCCTGATTCACACAGTCTCCTCTTAACAGTTGTTCTAGAGATGTGTCTGCTGCTAGAACTCTGTGTGGCATTGACCTGGTCTCTTATCTGAGCTGCTGTTAACCTGCGATTTCTGAGGCTGGTGACTCGGATGAACTTATCCTCCGCAGCAGAGGTGACTCTTGGTCTTCCTTTCCTGTGGCGGTCCGCATGTGAGCCAGTTTCTTTGTAGTGCTTGATGGTTTTTGTGACTGCACTTGGGGACACTTTCAAAGTTTTCCCAATTTTTCGGATTGACTGACCTTCATTTCTTAAAGTAATGATGGCCACTCGATTTTCTTTACTTAGCTGCTTTTTTCTTGCCATAATACAAATTCTAACAGTCTATTCAGTAGGACTATAAGCTGTGTATCCACCTGACTTCTCCACAACGCAACTGATGGTCCCAACCCCATTTATAAGGCAAGAAATACCACTTATTAAACCTGACAGGGCACACCTGTGAAGTGAAAACAATTTCAGGTGACTACCTCTTGAAGCTCATCAACAGAATGCCAAGAGTGTGCAAAGCAGCAATCAAAGCAAAAGGTGGCTACTTTGAAGAACCTAGAATATGACATATTTTCAGTTGTTTTATACTTTTTTGATAAGTATATAATTCCACATGTGTTAATTCATAGTTTTGATGCCTTCAGTGTGAATCTACATTTTTCATAGTTATGAAAATAAAGAAAACTCTTTGAATGAGAAGGTGTGTCCAAACTTTTGGTCTGTACTGTAGCTATTTTTTATCTGAGGAACCACTGCGCCTGGACCCGCAAGAGGTTGAGTGTACACTCACCAGAATGCAAAATTTTTCATATCGCTCAACCCTCGCCGTCGCTTTGCCGATTACTTTGTTTCTGATGCGGGTAGAGTGAATTGGCAGAATAATGTTTTGTAAATGTTTTTAATGTTTTCTTGTATATTAAATAAAAAATGTTTAATTTATTACACCTGTCTTCAACACTTTTGTAGTTAACCAGCCAGGGTATTGTCATTAGGGAGAAACACGTAATGTGTTCTCCATAGTGCTGCCAGTTGTAGGCCTGCGTCCATCTGTGATTGCCGTGGCATCACCTGCACTATTGGCTTAGCTGTAGCCCTGCCATAGCCTGCAAACATATGACATTGCTAAAGCTATGCCTTCACAAACTGTGAAATATTACAGGGTCCTGGCATTAGGGATAAACATGTACTGTGTTCTCCATAGTGCTGCCAGGCGTTGGCCTGTGTCCATCTGTGATTGCCGTGCCATCACCTGCACTATTGGGCCAGCTCTAGCCCTGCCATAGCCTGTCAACATGCTATGACATGGCTACAGCTAGGCGTTCACAGACTGTTTGTAGGAATTCTCTGCCAAGCAGTGTGTTATTGTCAACCCTTTCTCTGCATGATCCAACTCATGGCAAGGGAGAGCATTACAGCTTGAACTGCTGAGTTCTTTGGCTGGGTGCAGTTCCATATTTGGCTCTGAACCCGGACAAAAACTGACAACATTATGCTCTTTTCCTGTCCCTCGTGGTAATGACGCTACTTTCTGTGCCAGCTTCAACTTTGCTAAAGAGCAAAATGTATATTTTTTTGCTGTCTGGTAAATTCAACTGTTGATGAGGCCGATTCACATGTACCGTGACTCCCACAAGGGTTCATGTGGATTTGCACCAGATTGGCTGTTGAACATGCTTTTGCTTGTTCATGAGCCAATCAGCCAGAATCTGATCAATAAGGAGCTTTAAAAAAGCCCATTATCAATCGTGCTACATCAAATATTTTCCTACTTTTGGGACTTCAGGCGTGGGAAAAATAAAATTCCTATTAAACAATTTTTTTAATTAAGAAACTCTAATTATATTTTTCCTTGGAATTTTACATTCCTCACAGCTGGAGTGGGCACAGTTGATGATATAGAAATAAAGAAAATAGACACAGTAATGTAAAGAAAACATATTTATTTTTTACATAAATAAATATTATTTTAATTTAACCAAAAAATAAATAAATAAAACTATAAATCTCTAAATTTGAAAAATGAGGGGCAGTGGATTATTTAGGGGTGGACGTACTCGAACCCGCAGTAGTAGCCCCCCTATCTTCTTTTGAGGACTGAAAACGACGGGCTGCAGGAAAATATGCAGGAGGAATTCTGGGGGTGTGGAGAGTGGAAGGGTCAGAACTGGATTGTTCCCGAGCATGTGTAGAAGAAGGAGTAGGAAAATAAGTTGGAGCCTGATAGTGAGGAGGAGAATGTGTGGAAGAGAAAGATGGCAGATTGTACACATGCTGGGGGGGTTGGGAAAGGGACGGATAGTGGAAATGGGAAGGTTGGCAGATGGGGGCAGGCTGAAAAGAGTGGGATGGGGGGGGTGCAACATTTCTCACGACCCGTTCTCCATCAAATTTTTTAACTCATGCACCTGCTCAGGAGTCATTTGGTTCATTCGGGGGATTAAAGTTTCCAGGTAATGTTCGTTATCTGTGAGTTGATGCACCGATTCCGCCCCCTCCACTTGGCATGCCAAATTATCTAACGCTCAACGCATCTCATCTGCAAAACCATCTAGAGCATCGGAAACAATATCTACAAGGTCCCCATAGTCCTCCCGACGGCTCCTACCGGATCTCCTGCTATTCAGCATAGCTTTCACATTTTGTCCCCAATGTGAGAGAGTACGCTGAAAAGAGGGACCCGGTAGGGGATCCGGATTGACCCGAACAGGTGTATGAGGGACAGGAGGGTTGGTGGTGGCGGCTGGTTCCGGGGGACGCTTCAAGAGCAGATTCAGGCGCCCGAGTGCTGCTGGCAGTTCTGTGGAGAGAAAAAATATAAGGCCTTGTATTACTGCTTACAGTATATGATATTGTCTACTTCATAATGTAGGAAACAGAGGTGTCAAACCATTGTTTGTCTCAGACAGCTCCTTGCAGACAGAAGTGGAGAAAAAATTGTCCCTTCTGACCGTAGGAGTAAAACCATCCCTTGTCTCAGACAGCCCTTTGCAGACAGAAGTGGAGAACAATTGTCCCTTCCGACCGTAGGGGGCTGCATGAAACAAAGGTGTCAAATCATCCTTTGTCTCAGACAGCCCCTTGAAGACAGAAGTGGAAAACAATTGTCCCTTCCGATAATAGGGGGCTGCATGAAACAAAGGTGTCAACCCATCCTCTGTCTCAGACGCCCCTTGCAGACAGAGAGAGATGAAAGTCAAATCATTTTAAAATTGAAAATAAAAATTAAAATGTACCTTCTAAGTGCCAGCGTTCATCTCAAGAATCCCAAGGCCGCACTGTACACATACTGCGGCCTTGAGGTTGCTCCAGATCCACACGGGGCCTGAACTTCCTTGTTGTAGTCCCTCTTAAAGCGGTCCCGCATTGACCGCCACTGAGTGGTAACCTTGTCAACTGTTAAAAAAATAAAAATGTAATTTTACAATATTATCATGGACTTAAGTTTACATTATACATGAGTTAGTGCTGTAGTTACCACATTCTTTTTGATCTGCCGCATTTAGATCCTCCCAGCCACTGAACAAAGAGTCACAGATCTGCCTCCAGAGCCGCTGCGTCAGGTGATGGTCTGCATGGTGGCGGTCGGTTTGGTCCCATTATGCAGGACGCGCCTCCACCAGCTGGATAAGGAGTTTGTTGTCTATACGAGGGACCAGGGGCGGACACAGACAGCAGAGGGCCCTTGTGCAAAGAATGTGTCCGGGCCCCCACCCCCTTCCTTCAGTGCTTTGTGGCAATGGGCAGGGGTGCGCCTATCCTTTCTGCTGCCAGAGACAAATATTGTAATGGCACCCCCATGCCAAATTCCCAACCTAACCCCTTCCCTTCAGCCCTACTGTTAGAGACATACTTGTAAACCATTACATACAGCGCTACAAACATACAGGAGAATACAGTGCACATTCCTCTTACATCCAGTGACGTCTTCGCTGATGTAGACATTCTCTTTCCACATCTTCTCCATTCAGACCAAACCGCCATGATGACTTCTTTCAGCCATCTATTGTCTCTGCAGAGTTTAACAAAAGGATGATACATAAAATAACAATAACAAACTAACAAAATACAAATAACTGTAAAATAGAAATACTAACACTAATAGTATATCCATAATGTCCCCCCAAAATAATTGCTCTAAACTAATAGTGTGTCAGGATGCCCCCCACAGTAATAGTGCTCCCCAAAATCCCACCAATAGAAATAATTATCTGCCTGGGCACTCAGTGTTAACAGTGCCCCCACTAGTAATAATGTCCTTATTGTGCCCTGAAAGTAATAATGCCCCCATAGTGCCCATACTAGTAATCATGTTCCTTGTAGTCTCCTAGTAGTAATAATTCTCCTTACAATAAGTAGAAAAATGCCCCCCTTATAATGTGCACCAGTACAAAAATACACCCTTTAATGTGTGACAATACAAAAAATACCCCCCTTCCTTTCAGATCAGACCCCTATATCAGACCTCAATCAGATCCTCAAATCGAACTGCCATATCAGATCTTCATATCAAACCCCCACATCAGATCCTCAGACCCCTATATCGGGTCCTCAGACCCCTATATCGGATCCTCAGACCCCCCTTATCAGATCCTCACACCCACATATAAGATGCTCAGACCCCCATATCAGCTGCTCAGACCCCATATGAGAAGCTCAGATCCCTATATGCTCAGACAGACCCCATATCAGTTGCTTAGACCTCCCCATATCAGTTTCTTAGACCCCCCATACGAGATGCTCAGATCCCCCCCCCCCCCATATTAGCTACTCAGAACCCCATATTAGATGTTCAGGTCCCCCATATCAGATGCTCATTCAGGCCCCCATATCAGTTGCTCAGACCCCCATCAGACCTCAGATCAGACTCAAAATTAATAAATAAACTTACCTCTCCTGCTCCGCCACTGCTCTCTGTGTCCAGCGGTCTCTCTTGCAGTCCTTGCTCTGCTGATCTCTTCCGGCCCGCGCTGCACTGTCACCTAGCTGCAAGCAATATTAGGTCATAGTGCGCGCTGTACGCAGTCAGGACACAGCAGCGCAGCCCGGAGGAGACCAGGGAGGGGGGGTGAGTACAGTGCTCTCAGTGCTTTACTCTCCCACCTCCTGCAGACTAGTGAGCGCTTCTATAATGGAAGCGCTCACTAGTATGAATGGGCCCCCTTCCATGCTGGGCCCCTGTGCAGCTGAACAGGCGGTATGTCCGCCCCTGCGAGGGACAACAAACTCCCTATCTTCCCCGGTGAAGACTCTAGAATCCTGGAAGAAAAAGGAAAAGAAAAATTATAGAATGTACAAAAATTCCCAACCGCCACGACCTTTACCACAGACTCTGGATCTGGAGGGGGGATCCTGCCTGGCGGATCTAGTAGAGGGTTCCTAATAAACCATTAAAAAATGGTTAAAACTTAAAAATATTTGTTTAATATAGATATATAGAAATATACTTACTTGCTGACAGTCCTGGTCCATGCTATCTCCACAACCCCTCGGTGACTCCGAGGCCCACGATGACCTGGCCTCAGCAGGTGGTGGTGCTGGCGTGGCGGCAGAGCTGGTCGATCATGAACAGTAGAAAAAATGAAAATAATATTTAATAAAAAGAATGTTATTGGAATATAAAAAAACTATTGTTGCATGTGCTTACCGGTTCTTAGATTCGACGTCGCCTTCTTGGAAGCCTGTGTCTACCATGTTCTGATTCGGACATCTGTAGAGATATAATACAAAAAGTAGTAACATGTGAAACGACATAATTGACATAGATATCCCACATTTTTGTTACTTACTTTTGGATACTTTTGTGACAGATGTCACCAGTTTTTTGGGCTTGTAGATGCTAAAAAAATAATAATTCAATATTATAAACAAACATGAAATTGTTTTTGATTCCCCACCTCAGTGCCATCTGCCCACACTCAGTGCCATTGGCTGCATTGTATTGCCATCTGCCTCCAGCTGTACAATCTGCCCCACTCCAAGTGCCACCCAGTCCCCCCCATACCATAAACTGCTCAAATTCTGACAGACACACCATTACCATCTGCCCCCTTAGCATAAACTGAACCCCCCTGTCATAATCTGCCCACATGAATCATGCACCAAATCAGTGCCTCTTCGACCCCCCTGCAATCACCCACACCTGTCATTAATCTAACCCCAATCGGTGCCATATTTGCCCCACTCCACACGTGCAATAATCTGGCCATCAGCCCGACCGCTGAGACATCTGCCCAACACCCCTCGCCATTCAACAATCGAACCCCTATTCCATGACCGCACCAAAATTTCATAAACCACCCACACACACCAAACCCCCCCATCAGCCACACTGCTCTGAAATCTGATCCCTCTATGACATCCTTTCCACCCCTGCAATAATCAAGCCCATGCTCAATGACCCAAACACTCCCCCCCACCCTTGTCATTACCTCCACACCGCTTTGGTGACATCTGCCCAAGCACTCCCATCCAAGTGCCATTATATGCCACCATGACAGATAGAAAGATTATAGGAAAATGTACAGAAAGAGAGAAAGAAAGAGAGAAAAATAAAGAGAGAGAGAGAGAGAACATTTCTATACTACCTATTTGTGACTTGTGCACCCAAGATGGCTGCTGTGTTTGCAGGGGGAGGTGACATGCAAGGGGGAGGTTGCATACATTCTGAGCATGCTCAGATGTTGAAAATCAATGAAAACGGATCCGCCTCAGATGGAGCCATCACAGATGGATCCATCCCCATTGACTTCAATTGTGTGTTCGGACGGATCCGTTTGCCTCCGCATCGTCAGGCGGACACTAAAATGCTGCAAGCAGCGTTTTGGTGTCCGCCTTCACAGCAGAATGGAGGCGGAACAGAGGCAAGCTGATGCATTCGAGGCGGATCCGTATCCATTCAGAATGCATTAGGGCTGAACTGATCCATTTTGGACCGCTTATGAGATCCCTGAAACGGAGCTCATAAACGGAATTCAAAACCTCTGCTTCCAGTAACAGCTGTCTGAATTGAGATAAATTCTGCCAAGACAAAGAATCTGCAATTATATTAGACCTACCTGCTAAATATTAAGACAATTTGTCTCAGGACGTTAACTACTACCTCGGATTTTGCAGCTAAGCAATTTATTGAAAAAACCACACCTTTATTATTAGAGAACAACAAGATGCGTTTGTTTTTGAAATTAGGTTGCCAAATTGTTAGAGCTACCAATACTGGAAATAGTTCCAAGAAATGTATGTTTTTTCATAAATTGCTCTACTAACCAATCTTTTGGTCATTTTCCAGCTTACCACTGATTCTTAAAAATTGCTCCATAACCAACTGATGCCACAGCATCCGTGAACAACTGAAATGAGTCAGAATCAATAAATTCCTGCTGCCACATGGATCTACCATTATAATCCTCCAAAAAGCATAACCAAATTTGGATGTCATCTTTTATTTGTTTAGGCAGGTGTATATGATCAAAGGGATGTTTATTTCCTGCTGTGGCAGAATACATACGTTTAGAAAAAATTCTCTTAATGTGGTTTTCTTGGACCTTAATAGATTATGTAATAAAATCCTAGAGGAATTTTCTTTTCTTCCGCTACTGGAATTTGAAAATAATCAAAAATATTTTTGAATGTATTAAGCACGTTGATACAATCATCTGATTTATCCTTACCAATGAACAGAAAATCATTTAAGTAATGGATTATGTAACAGCCATTTATATGCCTTTCTACCACCCAGTGTAAGAATGTTGAAAATGCTTCAAAATAAAAGCAGGATAGGGAAAAACCCATAGGAAGTGCTTTGTCATAATAAAATTTGCCTTGAAATTGGAAGCCTAGTGAATTATAACCAGTTGGATTAATAGGTAACAATCTGAAGGCAGATTTAATATCTGTTTTTGCCAAGAGCGCATTTCTACCTGCTTTGTTATGTAAGGATAGCTCAAAAGATGCATAATGTACTGTTGAAGCATTTTTATCAATTGGATCGTTTAGAGAATTATCTTTTCGGTATGATAAATTATGTATTAGGCGATAGCTATTAACCTACTTTTTTGGTACTAAAAAAGTATGTCACTTCTAGGTGCCGGCTCTGCGTTCCTAGATGAAGAGGCAGTGCAGACCGGATGAATGGGTCGTGGATCAAGATCTTTGCCTGAGAAATCTTCCTGGAGGCATCGTCTGAGCAAAGCTTGTTCATAGTAAGTTTCAGCTTTTGTAATCAATTGTTTGAGTAATTCTTCCATTTCTTCTTTCAGGTGCAGGTCCTGATTCTTTTCTGCCACTTATGTGATTGCGTAGCAACTGACATGTCTTCTCTTTTATAGGTATCCACGAGACTGACCATTGATCCATGCTCCAATCAAGCTGTTCCTTCATCTTCATGAGGACTTCAGAATGCTCCATTCACATCTGTTACCAGGCAAGTAATATCGATAAATATAACATTTGCACATGTAAATAGTGGGGGGTCATGACACCATGTCCCCCCTTATTTGCATCCGCAAACAAGGTCTCATCCGAGTGAAATGAGACTGCACGGGATGAGTCTTTTTATAGGGCTATAACATCACAGGGGATGGCAAACTGCTAATTAGTTAGCTGCATTGCATTATGGGTCATATCACGTTCCCAAGCTTCTTACTTTCATTTTGTAACATGTGCAGCAGCCATTTTAGAAAACTCAGATTAATTAGCACGAAGCACAAGGAAATTCTGCTTCGTGTTGAATCTATTTTCTCCAAAACTTTGAATTCCACTTTGGATGCTTTGATTCACTCAATTAGAAATTCACAGTAGTATTAATGCATTTTATGTAGGTATATATTAACTGTATTTCACCGAAAAATTAACCTACTTAAAACTTAACTTTTAGGCGGGAGACCTCTCCGCTTTTAGGCAGGGCTTTATAGAACGAGTAGGGATATTATTCTTCCCCCCATAACCATTGGATCGTTTCTACAGCGGACGAGCCTACAATTAAGGTCCACGGATCGCAAAGGGAATTTTCACCAAATACATCTATCCGACCTAAGCCCCAGACTCACCACAGAGACTTGAAGACATTGTACATCAAACTGTGAGTGGTTACAAACAATTCAGTGTTAGAAATTACATCCTTATATGATAAAAGTGGTGTTATGTCATCTACAACATTTATCTATTTGTGGGACTTATTTTAGCAAATACCTAATATAAAAGTTAAGGTTTAAGTAGTTTGATTCACTCAACACTAATGATAAATGTTATTTACTAAAGGGATACAACCCCTTTAAAAAAATCACTTTAAAAAAACTCAGTTTTTGAAATTGTCTTTTTATATCTTAAAAGCAGAGAAGTTCAAATTTAGAAAATTTATAATTTTTCAATTAAAAAAAAGTTTTTTTTTAAATAAAAAATGTAAAACATATCAGCCCAAATTTATCACTAAAATGAAGTACGATGTGTCATGAAAAAACTATCTCAGAATCGCTTGGATAAGTAAAAGCATTCTAACAGATTTGGAAAAATAAGCTCAGCCCTGAAAGTAAAAACTGTCTGTGTCCTATAAGGCTTAAATGGAGAGAGAAAATGGCAGTATAACAGAGGATACATATACCTAATAGGATTTTAAGCAAATCTCCACTTTGAACAACTATTCGGGTCTTTATATATTTGGACATTTCACTCTTCTAGTTTACTTGGTTTTTATGTTTTGCAGCCTAGTAATTTCTTACTCTATGGCAATTATGGAAAAAGTCCTAGCATAGTCCCAGTCCCTCTACTGTATAATTCTAAACTAATCAAAATTTCTGAAAAACTTTGAATTCTAGCAATGAATTGCTCAAAATGGCAGCCACTATAATTTTATAGGTCAGAAGACAGAAAAGAGGGCATCTGCCCCAAAAAACTGTTAATTGATGGAGAATTAAAGAGAAAATATACATGGTTCATCTGTTGTGTATATACAATTCAAATCCTATTGAAACTGTATATGTGCACTTTTAGTATTCAAAAATGCAGAAATAAATATGTCCTAATTCAAAATTGTTAGCTTTATTTAAACACATACTGTACTTCCATGCAGATGATATTTAATCCAAGCAGAGAATGTTCATATTGTGAGATAAATTGCTCATAAAGTATTGGTAATTGTACATCCATTAATAATATAAAGTGTAAGTGATAAGCATAGGCATAAAACTGAAGTCAATGAATATAAAGAACTGGTAGAGGTTTTAAAGCAGTAATCAGACCCACGCAGTCCAGAAGAGTCAATAGATGTATTTAATGTCTTAGAAACATTCCACTTAGCCTGCCATCTGACAAGAGATGCAATTTCCAGATTTTTAAAGGTCTTGTACTCACTGACTAATGATACTCCATAGAACAAATCAAAGGAGATCCAGTAGGAGGGAACAGGAGGAACTGAAGGACAAAACAGTGAATATCCGGAACAACATTTGATTGCGTACAGTAGTCTGATAAGAACACCAATTAATAATCCCTTATATAATATGTGGGGGATTAGTTCTTTCTCGGGGGTCATTCTCACAATCATCTCCACAATAGCCGGGTTGCAGGTCCAAACGTGAGGTTTATTTTCACAGAACAAAACACAAAACAACAAAACAAACACCTTGCCCATCTGGGCTCTAACTAAACAGGAGTATTCCTACCTCACTTATAACACCATTCACACACGGTACGACCATGCAGCTTTTCCAGCCTGTGCTCCAGCACTTCCTAGGCTGTAACAAAGTCCAGTCCTTTTGGGAAACTGTGGCCCAGAAGTCCGCCTGTCTCTGGCCTTGCAACAGTCACTTCCTGGACCTTGCGGAGTCCCCCAATGTTCCGGCTAACACCTAGCCCCGTGGCCCCTCAGCCAGCCCGGCTGAGGCCACTCTCCCAGAGACTCCAGCAGGCCTCTGTTGCACAATAAATCTCTGATAACACACACTCTTCTGACTGACACACTGACTGACACAGCCTGATTAGAGCAGGCCTTGCCTGCAATCGGCTCAGGTGAAAGGAAATACCCATGCTGTAAGAGTGTGGGCTGGCAGCTCCCTCTACCAAGCCTAACTGCCAGTCCTAGTACAATTCTGCTTTTGCTGAGACCACTGCCACTCTCTGGATTTTATCTGTCTCTCCCATCTGAGGTACCTGAGTGGGACAACATGCCTTCCAGCACTGTACACCTTACCACAAATAGTAAAAATCTGCATGCATAACCAAATCATACCACCTATAGAAATACCAACATGATGGACACAATTTCATACAAAAATTCTAGTCCTAATTCTAATTAATACATACATACAACCATTTACATAAAATACATAGACCACAGTGGAGGCCAGTAAATGGCTGTAGTGGTGCACATGACCCTCAAGAGGATGTCACACTTCCAGTTTGCAGGGGACCAGAAGCAGTGGGGACAGAACACTTGGCATTGGAGCAAAGTGACAGTGCAGAGGTGAGCAGGTTTCTTACTTTATTTTAATCATATTCAAGCCTTTAAATAATTTTGCATATAAGGTATAATCTAATAAAATTGGATCCTCATATGTCTATCAGGACTTGTTTATATAGGGTAAAGCTGCACCAATCCCAGGAAAGAATCCCAGTGTACCCCATGACTATCTCTGGTGTGCATATGTGGGGGAATGGGTTGTTTGTCTTTTAAATCAGTTTTTTTTTATTAATTCCTATGACACTCAAATTGAGTGTCATAGGATACACTGGGATCCTGTTTTGGGCCTTACTGACAAAGCGTTTTTCTTCCTTTTTTCATCGTCATGTTCCAAGACCTATAACTTTTATATTTTTCCGTCTATATAGCTTTATAAGGATTTGTTTTTTGCGGGACAACTTGTAGTTTTTAATGGCACCATTTTGAGGTACACATATCTTTCTGATTAACTTTTATTAACTCTTTCTGAGAAAGAGATGGGAAAAACAGCAATACTGCCACTGCGTTTTTACATTCCTATGACATTTACATTTTATGGAGTTTTCGGTATTATTAACATAATATCTTTATTCTCTGGGTCACTACGATTACAGTGATACCAAATACATATAGTTTTTTTCAGTTTTACAACTTTTTTGCAATAAAATCCCTTTTTTTTTAAAGAAAAATTTTTTGGGCATTGTCGCTTCCCAAGACCCATAACTTTTTTATTTTTCTTTCTATGGGCTTGATTTTTGCTGGACAACTTGTATTTTTCATTGGTTTAAATTTGGAGTAAATGGCGCTTTTTTATCGCTTGTTATTATGTTTTATTCGGTGGCAACTAAGAATAAATTAGCAATTCTGTCTTTTTTTTTACGGTGATCACCGTAGGGGATAATTTACATCAAGAGAGCAGGCGTGGTACTCTTATCCTGATTGTGTGGGTGCTAGAGTTGTGGGTTCCAATCCCATGAGGGATGTGGACACACATGCTTACTAGCTCTACATGTTTTACTCATCCACCTCTTATTCCTCTTTGGCAACTTGTGTTTAAAAAAGGTCATATGAGACCAAAATGTCACATTATCACTTAGAGATGCCTGCAAAGTAAATCAATAAAAATATCTTGATATCACTATATCTACTGTAGTGCCCGAGTTCCTGGGGATAATTTACATGATATTTATGTAGTCCAGGTTGTTACGGATGCGGCAATACCAAACATATTGGGGAGGTTTTTTTAAAAAAAAAAATTCATTGAAAGGTGTATTTTCAATGGAAAAAGTGTAAATTTTTAAGGGATTTTTTTATTAAATAAGTGCATTTTTTTAACTTTTTTTTAACACTTAATAGTCCCACAAGAAGACTATAACAGACACCATTCTGATTGATTTTAAAATGCAATGCAATTTCCCTATAGTGCATTGCATTTTAATATCGGTGCTATTCTGACTTTGACCAGCAGGCTGCGCCTCTCTTGTCTGTGGCCTACATGAGACCCCAGCTAGCCTTCACATACATCGGCACCCTGCAATCGAGGTGCCGGTGGGAGACAGAGGGAGTCAGCTCCCTCTGTCAGCACTTTACATGCGGCATTGCCTGCGACATGTAAAATGTTAAATAGCCTGCCGGTCTAAATTTTTTAGAGCAGAGGGACCTGTGCAGCACTTAGACTGGGCCACGGTAAAAAGCCCAGATTGTTATGGCAGGAGTCTGTTTCCACTGCCTCTCCTCTCCTGCTGGTGGGCACAGCCGCTGCCTTGCTCAACCATTTCTCTCTTCTAGGGCTCTGCTGGCATCTCCTTCTCCTGTTCCTGGCTGCCAGAGTAGTACTGTGCCTCCCATCTGCAGGTTGAGGCTTACTTATTGCGGCTATGCCTATCGCTGCCTGTAGGGCATGCACACATGCGCCCTCTGGCTCTTAAAGGTATAGCATGAGCACCCTCCCAAGCCTGTTGCATGTCACCTTAGGTTATTAAAGGCACCTTCCCCTGTGGAAAAGTACCAGAGTAATATGTTCTAGTTAGCTAGTTTCCCGAAAGTTGTGCTGTTTATTCATTTCTCTGTTCTGTGTACTGACTTCTGGTATTGACCCTTTGCTGCCTGACCTGACCCTTGCCTGATTTACTTTCTGACCCTAAGCTGCCTGCATTGACCTTGGACTGTTTATCGTATTGCTCATACTCTGACTGCCCTGACCTTAGCCTGTCCCTGGCTATGGTTTTGCAGGATCCCTTGATGCTCCACACTGACCTCCGTGGGTCAGCTGTCACTTGAACAGACTAGTCTGAGGGGTAGTAGCCTGGTGGTTCCCTTGCAGTGAAGTGCAGGTCCCTGTACAGTGGTTAAAGAATGAAGACTGGGGAGGGGGCACTGAGGTAATGCCCTTATGGATGATCCACATCCACTCCATTGCACACACATAAGATGCTATGTCACTTGGACAGTCAGAGCATAAGTCACATGACACAGCTTCAGACCAGAGGAAGTGGATAATTCACAAATATAGTCACCTGTAGAAGATTACGTAGACTACAGTTGACATCATATTGTACCGTTCTAACAAGACAGATAATTAAAAAATGTGGGAGTGCTAAAGTAGCTTGCAAATTATTCTCATTGTCGTCTATGATTTTCTAATAATGTATGATATACTTACTGTCTTATGTATTGCCTATTAAAAGTAGACTGTATCTGGAATTACAGAGCTTTGGCAGTAATAGTAAGCTTGCTAACAGCAGCTAGTTTTGTTCATGTCATTGCTTGCATAGTCTTCAGCCAAATATGTCGTTCCACTGTCAGTTCTTCTACATTGTCTTCCAGAGTCTTTTACCAAAGTCCTTTCACCAACTGATGGAACAATAAGTCAATGGGGCACATTTATCAAGACCAGCGTTTTAGATGCCGGTCTTAATAAACTCCTAATCTGGCAGTGTTTCTGCCGAAGTTATGAAGAGGCGCAGGCTCTGAAACAGGCGTAGAAAACAGTAAATGAGACGGGCTTGCTGTCCTCTCCCCTTCCCTGTGGGGAAAAGTCACAGATCTGTGTCTAAAATACGCCTAATATAGGCGTATTTCAGCTTAATAAATAACCTGTAGTGTTGATCACGAATATTCGAATTGCAAATTTTTATCGCGAATATCGGCACTTCGAGAATTCACAAATATTTAGAATATAGTGATATATATTCGCAATTTTGAATATTCAAGATTTTTTTAAATCAGTACACATGATTAGAGTTGAGCGAACACCTGGATGTTCGGGTTCGAGAAGTTCGGCCGAACATCCCGGAAATGTTCGGGTTCGGGATCCGAACCCGATCCGAACTTCGTCCCGAACCCGAACCCCATTGAAGTCAATGGGGACCCGAACTTTTCGGCACTAAAAAGGCTGTAAAACAGCCCAGGAAAGAGCTAGAGGGCTGCAAAAGGCAGCAACATGTAGGTAAATCCCCTGCAAACAAATGTGGATAGGGAAATGAATTAAAATAAAAATTAAATAAATAAAAATTAACCAAAATCAATTGGAGAGAGGTTCCATAGCAGAGAATCTGGCTTCCCGTCACCCACCACTGGAACAGTCCATTCTCAGATATTTAGGCCCCGGCACCCAGGCAGAGGAGAGAGGTCCCGTAACAGAGAATCTGTCTTCATGTCAGCAGAGAATTAGTCTGCATGTCATAGCAGAGAATGAGGCTTCACGTCAGCCACCACTGCAACAGTCCATTGGCATATATTTAGGCCCAGCACCCAGGCAGAGGAGGGAGGTCCCGTAACAGAGAATCTGTCTTCATGTCAGCAGAGAATTAGTCTGCATGTCATAGCAGAGAATGAGGCTTCACGTCACCCACCACTGCAACAGTCCATTGGCATATATTTAGGCCTAGCACACAGGCAGAGGAGAGGTTCATTCAACTTTGGGTAGCCTCGCAATATAATGGTAAAATGAAAATAAAAATAGGATTGAATGAGGAAGTGCCCTGGAGTCCAATAATATATGGTTATGGGGAGGTAGTTAATGTCTAATCTGGACAAGGGACGGACAGGTCCTGTGGGATCCATGCCTGGTTCATTTTTATGAACGTCAGCTTGTCCACATTGGCTGTAGACAGGCGGCTGCGTTTGTCTGTAATGACGCCCCCTGCCGTGCTGAATACACGTTCAGACAAAACGCTGGCTGCCGGGCAGGCCAGCACCTCCAAGGCATAAAAGGCTAGCTCTGGCCACGTGGACAATTTAGAGACCCAGAAGTTGAATGGGGCCGAACCATCAGTCAGTACGTGGAGGGGTGTGCACACGTACTGTTCCACCATGTTAGTGAAATGTTGCCTCCTGCTAACACGTTGCGTATCAGGTGGTGGTGCAGTTAGCTGTGGCGTGTTGACAAAAGTTTTCCACATCTCTGCCATGCTAACCCTGCCCTCAGAGGAGCTGGCCGTGACACAGCTGCCTTGGCGACCTCTTGCTCCTCCTCTGCCTTGGCCTTGGGCTTCCACTTGTTCCCCTGTGACATTTGGGAATGCTCTCAGTAGCGCGTCTACCAACGTGCGCTTGTACTCGCGCATCTTCCTATCACGCTCCAGTGCAGGAAGTAAGGTGGGCACATTGTCTTTGTAGCGTGGATCCAGCAGGGTGGCAACCCAGTAGTCCGCACAGGTTAAAATGTGGGCAACTCTGCTGTCGTTGCGCAGGCACTGCAGCATGTAGTCGCTCATGTGTGCCAGGCTGCCCAGGGGTAAGGACAAGCTGTCCTCTGTGGGAGGCGTATCGTCATCGTCCTGCCTTTCCCCCCAGCCACGCACCAGTGATGGACCCGAGCTGCGTTGGGTGCCACCCCGCTGTGACCATGCTTCATCCTCATCCTCCTCCACCTCCTCCTCATCCTCGTCCTCCTCGTCCTCCAGTAGTGGGCCCTGGCTGGCCACATTTGTACCTGGCCTCTGCTGTTGCCAAAAACCTCCCTCTGAGTCA
The DNA here is from genome assembly GCF_014858855.1 of Bufo gargarizans. Classification (NCBI taxonomy): domain Eukaryota; kingdom Metazoa; phylum Chordata; class Amphibia; order Anura; family Bufonidae; genus Bufo; species Bufo gargarizans. The sequence goes on along the minus strand of NC_058084.1, from coordinate 283,360,887 downwards.
CTTCGAAGAGACTGGCCTGAAAGTGCTAAAAATGACCCCTCTTCCTCCTCCTCCTCCTCCTCCTCCTGGGCCACCTCCTCTTCCATCATCGCCCTAAGTGTTTTCTCAAGGAGACATAGAAGTGGTATTGTAACGCTGATAACGGTGTCATCGCCACTGGCCATGTTGGTGGAGTACTCGAAACAGCGCAACAGGGCACACAGGTCTCGCATGGAGGCCCAGTCATTGGTGGTGAAGTGGTGCTGTTCTGTAGTGCGACTGACCCGTGCGTGCTGCAGCTGAAACTCCACTATGGCCTGCTGCTGCTCGCACAGTCTGTCCAGCATGTGCAAGGTGGAGTTCCACCTGGTGGGCACGTCGCATATGAGGCGGTGAGCGGGAAGGCCGAAGTTACGCTGTAGCGCAGACAGGCGAGCAGCAGCAGGATGTGAACGCCGGAAGCGCGAACAGACGGCCCGCACTTTATGCAGCAGCTCTGACATGTCGGGGTAGTTGTGAATGAACTTCTGCACCACCAAATTCAGCACATGCGCCAAGCAAGGGATGTGCGTCAAATTGGCTAGTCCCAGAGCTGCAACGAGATTTCGCCCATTATCACACACCACCAGGCCGGGCTTGAGGCTCACCGGCAGCAACCACTCGTCGGTCTGTTGTTCAATACCCCGCCACAACTCCTGTGCGGTGTGGGGCCTGTCCCCCAAACATATGAGTTTCAGAATGGCCTGCTGACGTTTACCCCGGGCTGTGCTGAAGTTGGTGGTGAAGGTGTGTGGCTGACTGGATGAGCAGGTGGAAGAAGAGGAGGAGGAAGCCGAGAAGGAGGAGGTGGCAACAGGAGGCAAAGAATGTTGCCCTGCGATCCTTGGCGGCGGAAGGACGTGCGCCAAACAGCTCTCCGCCTGGGGCCCAGCTGCCACTACATTTACCCAGTGTGCAGTTAGGGAGATATAGCGTCCCTGGCCGTGCTTACTGGTCCACGTATCTGTGGTTAGGTGGACCTTGCCACAGATGGCGTTGCGCAGTGCACACTTGATTTTATCGGATACTTGGTTGTGCAGGGAAGGCACGGCTCTCTTGGAGAAGTAGTGCCGGCTGGGAACAACATACTGTGGGACAGCAAGCGACATGAGCTGTTTGAAGCTGTCTGTGTCCACCAGCCTAAATGACAGCATTTCATAGGCCAGTAGTTTAGAAATGCTGGCATTCAGGGCCAGGGATCGAGGGTGGCTAGGTGGGAATTTACGCTTTCTATCAAATGTTTGTGAGATGGAGAGCTGAACGCTGGCGTGTGACATGGTTGAGACGCTTGGTGACGGAGGTGGTGGTGGTGGTGTTGGTGGTACATCCCCTGTTTGCTGGGCGGCAGGTGCCAACGTTCCTCCAGAGGCGGAGGAAGAGGCCGAGGCGGCAGCAGCAGAATAGGCCGAGGCGGCAGCAGCAGAAGAGGTAGCAGGGGGAGCCTGAGTGACTTCCTTGGTTTTAAGGTGTTTACTCCACTGCAGTTCATGCTTTGCATGCAGGTGCCTGGTCATGCAGGTTGTGCTCAGGTTCAGAACGTTAATGCCTCGCTTCAGGCTCTGATGGCACAGCGTGCAAACCACTCGGGTCTTGTCGTCAGCACATTGTTTGAAGAAGTGCCATGCCAGGGAACTCCTTGAAGCTGCCTTTGGGGTGCTCGGTCCCAGATGGCGGCGGTCAGTAGCAGGCGGAGTCTCTTGGCGGCGGGTGTTCTGCTTTTGCCCACTGCTCCCTCTTTTGCTACGCTGTTGGCTCGGTCTCACCACTGCCTCTTCCTCCGAACTGTGAAAGTCAGTGGCACGACCTTCATTCCATGTGGGGTCTAGGACCTCATCGTCCCCTGCATCGTCTTCCACCCAGTCTTGATCCCTGACCTCCTGTTCAGTCTGCACACTGCAGAAAGACGCAGCAGTTGGCACCTGTGTTTCGTCATCATCAGAGACATGCTGAGGTGGTATTCCCATGTCCTCATCATCAGGAAACATAAGTGGTTGTGCGTCAGTGCATTCTATGTCTTTCACCGCTGGGGAAGGGCTAGGTGGATGCCCTTGGGAAACCCTGCCAGCGGAGTCTTCAAACAGCATAAGAGACTGCTGCATAACTTGAGGCTGAGACAGTTTCCCTGGTATGCATGGGGGTGATGTGACAGACTGATGGGGTTGGTTTTCAGGCGCCATCTGTGCGCTTTCTGCAGAAGACTGGGTGGGAGATAATGTGAACGTGCTGGATCCACTGTCGGCCACCCAATTGACTAATGCCTGTACCTGCTCAGGCCTTACCATCCTTAGAACGGCATTGGGCCCCACCATATATCGCTGTAAATTCTGGCGGCTACTGGGACCTGAGGTAGTTGGTACACTAGGACGTGTGGATGTGGCAGAACGGCCACGTCCTCTCCCAGCACCAGAGGGTCCACTAACACCACCACGACCATGTCCACGTCCGCGTCCCTTACTAGATGTTTTTCTCATTGTTATGGTTCACCACAACAACAAATATATTATTTGGCCCAATGTATTGTATTCAAATTCAGCGGGATATAAATTTGAGGCCTAGTATTTAGGCGCTGGGTGACCGGTATGGATTTAGTGACAGAATTAGACTTGGAAATGCACAGAAGCGTGTGTGTGAAGTTATTCTGAATGACCCTATGTGCACCTTCAATATGATCTACCCTTTTAGGGATAGATTTCAAATAGCTCTGATATAGCAGAAACGACTAAATTATGAAATTGCTAAATTGGGAATTGTATTTCAACCCAGAACAAGAAATGTGCTTGAACGGACACTAAATAACTCGCCCAGCTACAGCACTAAGGACAGATTTAGCGGGATATAAATTTGAGGCCTAGTATTTAGGCGCTGGGTGACAGGTATGGGTTTAGTGCCAGAATTAGACTTGGAAATACACAGTAGCGGGTGTGTGTGAAGTTATTCTGAATGACCCAATGTGCACCTTGAATATTATATACCCTTTTAGGGATAGATTTCAAATAGCTCTGATATAGCAGAAACCACTAAATTATGAAATTGCTAAATTGGGAATTGTATTTCAACCCAGAACAAGAAATGTGCTTGAACGGACACTAAATAACTCGCCCAGCTACAGCACTAGGGACAGATTTAGCGGGATATAAATTTGAGGCCTAGTATTTAGGCGCTGGGTGACAGGTATGGGTTTAGTGCCAGAATTAGACTTGGAAATACACAGTAGCGGGTGTGTGTGAAGTTATTCTGAATGACCCAATGTGCACCTTGAATATTATATACCCTTTTAGGGATAGATTTCAAATAGCTCTGATATAGCAGAAACCACTAAATTATGAAATTGCTAAATTGGGAATTGTATTTCAACCCAGAACAAGAAATGTGCTTGAACGGACACTAAATAACTCGCCCAGCTACAGCACTAAGGACAGATTTAGCGGGATATAAATTTGAGGCCTAGTATTTAGGCGCTGGGTGACAGGTATGGGTTTAGTGCCAGAATTAGACTTGGAAATACACAGTAGCGGGTGTGTGTGAAGTTATTCTGAATGACCCAATGTGCACCTTGAATATTATATACCCTTTTAGGGATAGATTTCAAATAGCTCTGATATAGCAGAAACCACTAAATTATGAAATTGCTAAATTGGGAATTGTATTTCAACCCAGAACAAGAAATGTGCTTGAACGGACACTAAATAACTCGCCCAGCTACAGCACTAAGGACAGATTTAGCGGGATATAAATTTGAGGCCTAGTATTTAGGCGCTGGGTGACAGGTATGGGTTTAGTGCCAGAATTAGACTTGGAAATACACAGTAGCGGGTGTGTGTGAAGTTATTCTGAATGACCCAATGTGCACCTTGAATATTATATACCCTTTTAGGGATAGATTTCAAATAGCTCTGATATAGCAGAAACCACTAAATTATGAAATTGCTAAATTGGGAATTGTATTTCAACCCAGAACAAGAAATGTGCTTGAACGGACACTAAATAACTCGCCCAGCTACAGCACTAAGGACAGATTTAGCGGGATATAAATTTGAGGCCTAGTATTTAGGCGCTGGGTGACAGGTATGGGTTTAGTGCCAGAATTAGACTTGGAAATACACAGTAGCGGGTGTGTGTGAAGTTATTCTGAATGACCCAATGTGCACCTTGAATATTATATACCCTTTTAGGGATAGATTTCAAATAGCTCTGATATAGCAGAAACCACTAAATTATGAAATTGCCAAATTGGGAATTGTATTTCAACCCAGAACAAGAAATGTGCTTGAACGGACACTAAATAACTCGCCCAGCTACAGCACTAAGGACAGATTTAGCGGGATATAAATTTGAGGCCTAGTATTTAGGCGCTGGGTGACCGGTATGGATTTAGTGACAGAATTAGACTGGGATATGGCCAAAAAATAAACAGACTATTGCTGGTTAAATGCACTTGGTGTGACAGCTTCACCCTGATGTAGGCTTTAGCCAAAAAACAACCACACCATTGAGGGTTAAATGCACTTGGTGACAGGCGCAGCTTGCCCCTGATTTAGTATATGGCCAAAAAATGAACAGACTATTGCTGGTTAAATGCACTTGGTGTGACAGCTTCACCCTGATGTAGGCTTTAGCCAAAAAACAACCACACCATTGAGGGTTAAATGCACTTGGTGACAGGCGCAGCTTGCCCCTGATTTTGTATATGGCCAAAAAATGAACAGACTATTGCTGGTTAAATGCACTTGGTGTGACAGCTTCACCCTGATGTAGGCTTTAGCCAAAAAACAACCACACCATTGAGGGTTAAATGTACTTGGTCGCAGCTTGTGCTGGCGCACCACAAGACACAAAATGGCCGCCGATCACCCCAGAAAAATGTGACTGACAAACGGTCTGGGCAGCCTAAAAACAGTGAGCAATTGAGGATCAGCAGCTCAATGATCCACAGCTGCAGATCGATCAGTTAATCAAGTCCTTTGGAGGAGTTAATCTGCCTAATCTCGCCCTACTGTCGCAGCCGCAACCTCTCCCTACGCTAATCAGAGCAGAGTGACGGGCGGCGCTATGTGACTCCAGCTTAAATAGAGGCTGGGTCACATGGTGCTCTGGCCAATCACAGCCATGCCAATAGTAGGCATGGCTGTGATGGCCTCTTGGGGCAAGTAGTATGACGCTTGTTGATTGGCTGCTTTGCAGCCTTTCAAAAAGCGCCAAGAAAGCGTCACAAAAGCGCGAAGAAAGCGACGAACACCGAACCCGAACCCGGACTTTTACGAAAATGTCCGGGTTCGGGTCCGTGTCACGGACACCCCAAAATTCGGTACGAACCCGAACTATACAGTTCGAGTTCGCTCATCCCTACACATGATCCCTTCCTGCTTCTAGCTTGTGGGCCAATGAGAAGGCTGCATTATCTTTGACTTTAGGAGTAGTGTTGCTTGCAAATTTTCGCATTTCGTAATTTTTTTATTGTTAATTTTTCAATTGCCGATTTCTCAAATTCGCGAACTTATGGTGAATATTCGCCCAAATATTCGCGAAATATCACACATTTTGAATATTGCCCCTGTCGCTCATCACTAATGACCTGTTATGTTCATAAACAATGGTGTATTTTGTGGATAATACAGACAAGTCATCAGAAATACATAGCCTATTGTGTGCATTCAGCTAGATTCCCAGGTAAGCTTTAGTTACATCATTGGTTTGTTCTTCTGTGCCTCAGTGTATCTCAGTGTCATAGATCTTTACTTCTGTTTGACTATTCATGATATAAATATAGGTTGCGTTCAGAAATTATGGTGTAGAGCATTTGTCTGGAGGAGAAAGGTTAAAGCCAAGGACCCCTTCTGTCTTGCACCTGAGTTTTCCTGGCATGATAAGGCCATAAATGTCTCAGAGGAGCAATGTGACAATGACCTACATATGTCAGAAATGACATTTATTACTACCTTTACGAAAAGGGCAACCCTGAGCCTAAGAATGCCTGCTTACACATAGCTTAATGAAATATATGCGTTACAAATCATCCTCTATGGTCTGCTTGAATTTCAAAGATCGGACAATGACCTAAATTTCAACTGAAATAAGAAGAATTTTCAACATAAAAATATACAAATACAGAATGAATTAAATTATCAAATTATCATTGCCTGCTCTATATAAAATGAAGTAGCCATTATTCATTCTAGCAAAGCTCTTATTCCAGTGTTGTAAGGGCAATATATTATGTTAATTAATGGTAAATTAAGCAATCAATCATCGGAATCCTTTTCAAATACCAGCTAACAGCTCTCCAGACCAACAATAGATGAATCTCCTAGCACAGCTTTATTCCCCTGGTGTTTATCCTTAATTATTATAACTGGACTCAGGATGGCTTTCTCAGATACATGATTTTTTTATAATCAACTTCATTTGCATATGCAGTGTTATATTTTCAGGGCATACTGTATCAGTTGCACTATTTATATTACTGGCATTATGTGTAAATGGCATTTTTAGCTAGAAGAAACAGTTTGCAGACTATGCATGGTGATACTCTTGTTCCCTCTGTTCAGAGCATTATGTAACATATGTACTTTGTTATCAATGCCCTCCTGCCAGTAATGTCATCTGTAGAGTCCATATGTCCATACTTGCCTTTTACCCCAGAACACTTAGGCAGGGTACTAATCTCCTTAAAGAGACCACTCCTGTATGGAGACTTACTGAAAGTGGGCCCACAGGGTCGTCAGGCCAGTTATATAATTAGATGCTGTGGCAGGGCATGGTAGAATTGTCTCCCAGCCCCGCTGTCACCTCTTATAGGCTTCAGGCGACATTATCATCGCACAGCCTGGGGAGGGCCACTTATGGCTCAGGAAACAGGCCAAAAGAGGCCTGCACCGCATCACTGACAGCAGAGGTAAGTATTTGCTTTTATTGTTCATTATTTTGCGCCATACTGTTGGTAAACTATGGGTGGAAGCACTAAGGGGGAATCTACTGGGGGTAATAAATACGGGCATTTTGTACTGGCACACATAAAAGGGCAATTTCTTGAACTGGCATACATTATGGGGGGCACTATGGGGACATTGGTTCTACTGGGGGCACCAAGAGGGGGTACCAAGACATTGGTTCTACTGGGGGCACTATGGGGACAATAGTTCTACTAGTGGCATCAAGGCAGCGTTTTGGTGTCCGCCTCCAGAGCGGAATGGAGACTGATCGGAGGCAAACTGATGCATTCTGAGTGGATTCTTTTCCATTCAGGGCAAAACTGTTTTACCCCAATGTGTAATGGGAGCCGATACATTTGAACTGCTTGGAAGAAAACACCACTTGGGTGTGTTTTACAAACATAAATTATGGTTCGGTTTTAAAATATTTCTCCTATGTGTCTGGAACATTAAAACCATTGAAGTGTTTGGTTCACTATTGCCAAAAAAAAAATGTTTTCTGGTGTTTTATAGTTAGGTTTTCAGAACTGGGTGAAATGTTTAGCGGATATGACATAAAATTCTGTATGTCATTGCTTACAGATCTTACTTCTGTGTATGCCGCACTGAGGGGCAGCCCTCTCCTCCCATTCCAAGCAGAATTAGCTAGTATTTTGACATTGGGAATGGAATTGGGTATTCTCACCAAAAAAGAATATTATTACATTTATGTAGCTCATCCAGTAATCTCTGTCTTTCACGCCCTGCCAAAAATTCACAAGGGTACATTCCCTCCCCCATTGAGACCTATAGTGGCGGGAATTGGTTTGTTTTCGGAAAAGCTTTCGGAGTGGGCTGACTCACTCTTGCAGCCACTGATTACCATGATTCCTGGGTTTTTGAACGATACCAGGTCTGTGTTACAGGCATTTTCCCAGTTTCAATGGGGTGAGGGTTACAGATGGATCACTGTGGATGTTGTGTCATTGTACACGAATATTCCCCATGATCTGGCACTGAAATCACTATCCTGGTTTCTCAATACATATAGTGATTATACCAAAGAATTGCAGGAATTCATGGGTATAGTAATCGACTTCCTCCTCAGGCATAACCTTTTATGTTCAACAATGATTTTTATTTACAGTTGTCGGGTCTGTCGATGGGGGCTAATTTCTCTCCCTCCATAGCCAATATTTTTATGGCATGGTGGGAGAGGAGCTTTCTCCTCATAGACACTAGTGTTGAGTGCGAATATTCGAATTGCGAATTTTTTTCTCGAATATTGCGATTTTGAGATTTCGCGAATATTTAGAATATAGTGCTATATATTTGCAAAATCGAATATTTTTTATTTATTTATTTTTTAATGCTCCAGTCAGTGCCCGTTGCCGCTTCTGCCGATGCCCATGGAGCGTCCCCATCACCATGGGAACGTCTCCATATACTAGAATGTACTGTCGGATTTGAGAATTATGTTGAAATCGCAATTCGATTATTTCAAGTTATAATAATCGAATTGCGATTTCAACTTACCACTGCTATATTCCATATTCGTTAATTCTAGCCTCATATGGAATATAGCAGTGCTAAGTTGAAATCGCATTCCGATTATTATAACTTGAAATAATCAAATTGCGATTTCAACGTAATTCTCAAATCCGACAGTACATTCTAGTATATGGAGACGTTCCCATGGTGATGGGGACGCTCCATGGGCATCGGCAGAAGCGGCAACGGGCACTGACTGGAGCATTAAAAAAATAAAATAAAAAATATTCGATTTTGCGAATATATAGCACTATATTCTAAATATTTGCGAGACAGCTAAGAGACAGCTATAGAGACAGCTAAGTTTAATTCGCTATGCGATTATATTACTTAGCTTTTTTTTTCAAATAAATAGAATAATTATAATACCTGATAATTATTATAATTATTATATTTATAAAAAAAAGCAAAGTAATATAATCGCATAGCGAATTAAACTTAGCTGTCTCTATAGTCAACTTTCCTATATGATTTCTAGAATTCGCGAAGTTGATGAATAGGTAGTTAAAATGAAGATGGAGAATATCTTTGTTTTGTGGAATATGACGAATACATTCGTCATATTCGCTAATTCTACCAAGTTATTGAAGCCAACCATAGTAAACCAGGTCCAAGTTGAAATCGCAATGCGATTAATATAACTCGAAGTAATCGCATTGCGATTTCAACTTAGCACTGCTATATTCCATAGTAGGCTAGAATTAACGAATATGGAATATAGCAGTGCTTAAGTTGAAATCGCAATTCGATTATTATAACTTGAATTAATCGAATTGCGATTTCAACTTAGTACTGCCATATTCCATATTCGTTAATTCTAGCCTACTATGGAATATAGCAGTGCTAAGTTGAAATCGCAATTCGATTAATTCAAGTTATAATAATCGAATTGCGATTTCAACTTATGAGTGACGTAATCGTGTCACGTGACATGTGCCCTGGTTTTGGTTTCGGTTTTGCATTGCTTCCAGTGGAGTGTTCTGTCTTAAAATCTGCGATCGAAAATGGGCAAAATTCGATTTAAAAAGGATGAAGAAGAAATTATTCTCACTGTAAGTAATATTGTATTACAGCACTGTATTTTATTTCATATTGCATGCATGTCAGAACAATATTTAGCATTAGCAACACTCGACCTACAGCTTACTAAGGCCTCTTTCACACTTGCGTTGTCCGGATCCGGCGTGTACTCCACTTGCCGGAATTACACGCCGGATCCGGAAAAACGCAAGTGTACTGAAAGCATTTGAAGACGGATCAGTGTTCAAAATGCGTTCAGTGTTACTATGGCAGCCAGGACGCTATTAAAGTCCTGGTTGCCATAGTAGGAGCGGGGAGTGGTATACTTACAGTCCGCGCGGCTCCCGGGGCGCTCCAGAGTGACGTCAGAGCGCCCCATGTGCATGGATGACGTGCCATGCGATCACGTGATCCATGCGCTTGGGGCGCCCTGACGTCACTCTGGAGCGCCCCGGGAGCCGCACGGACGGTAAGTATGCTGCTCCCCCGCTCCCCACTACACTTTACCATGGCTGCCAGGACTTTAGCATCCCGGCAGCCGTGGTAACCACTCTAAAAAAGCTAAACATCGTATCCGGCAATGCGCCGAAACAACGTTTAGCTTAAGGCCGGATCCGGATCAATGCCTTTCAAAGGGCATTCATTCCGGATCCGGCCTTGCGTCAAGTCTTCAGGATTTTTGGCCGGAGCAAAAAGCGCAGCATGCTGCGGTATTTTCTCCGGCCAAAAAACGTTCCGTTCCGTAACTGAAGACATCCTGATGCATCCTGAACGGATTTCTCTCTATTCAGAATGCATTAGGACAGGGGTGTCAAACTCAAATTCATTGGGGGCCGCATCAGCAGTTTGGTCACCCTCAAAGGGCCGGTTGTATCTGTAGGACTATATGTATGGGGACGGGGGCCACAGGGTGACGTTATACTGTATGGGGGCAGGGGCCACAGGGTGACGTTATACTGTGCGGGGGCAGTCGCTTGGTGACGTTATACTGTATGGGGCACTAGGGCAGCCCCAAGGTGACGTTATACTGTATGGGGGCCACAAGGAGACGTTATACTGTATGGGGGCAACAGGGAGACATTATAGTTTATCGAGTGCCACGTGCAGTGCAGATTGCAGGCAGGGCCAGAGCCCCAGAAGACAGACAGCACAACCTTTGCTGTCAGTGTTATCCAACACAACATAATGCTGTCAGTGTTATCCAACACATTCCAGAACTGTAAGGGTTACATAGCATCATAAATCAGTATAATGCTATGTGACCCCAGTCAGCGCTTGCAGGTCAGAGCTGCGATGTGGACAGGCTCCGGGAGGAACGCTCATCTGCAGGGGGCCGTGGGGGCTCTCACTCCTCTTCTCCCATCTTGGCCTGCAATTACTCAGTCTCTGGAGACGGTGTGCTGACTTACTGTACGCTCCTGTGCTGGCAGGTGGGCAGAGACTTCGATACAGGAGCCGGGAGGAGCGGGGGCCGCCTGCAGGAAGTGATATGTACGGTACTCATATTTACGATGCAGGGGTAGGCTGACATAGATGTAGGAGCGGTCAGCTCGCGGCTAGCATATGACCGCTCCTATTACTGCCCAACCGACATGTCCCTGCTACTTGCCCGCACAGGGCTAAACAACTGTTCAAACTACTTGCCCGGCGCCCGGAACTGCATGTCCCGGGCGTCGGGCGATAGGAATTCCACACCCCTGAAAGTGGAGGTTTCCTGTGTAGAACGGCCGGCGCCGCTAGAGGGCAGACGTTCTCTGGCTTGTAGGCTGCCTCGCATGCGCTGAAGAGGCGGCTTTCTTGTGTCAAAAAAAAAAAAAGCGAGAACAAAAGGTGAAGGCTGGCGGCGGCTACGCGGGCCACATGACGAGGTCTGGCGGGCCGGATTCGGCCTGCGGGCCTTGTGTTTGACACCCGTACATTAGGATAAAACTGATCAGGATTCTTCCGGCAAAGAGCCCCGACGACGGAACTCTATGCCGGAAGACAAGAACGCAGGTGTGAAAGAGCCCTAAGGCTGCTTTCACACTTGTGTTCGGAGCGGATCCGTCTGGTGTCTGCACAGACGGATCTGCTCCTATAATGCAGACGATGGGATCCGTTCAGAATGGATCAGTCTGCATTATAGTTTAAGTCCAATTTGTACTCAGACGGATCCGTCCAGACTTTACATTGAAAGTCAATGGGGGACGGATCCGTTTAAAATTGCACCATATTGTGTCAGCGTCAAACGGATCTGTCCCCATTGACTTATTATATGTAGATTGAGTGTATGCAAATATTTTATTTTTAGTTTTTCCGTTCACATAGCTATATGAGGCCTTTTTTTGCGGGTCAAGATGCATTTTTTAATGCCACCATTTAATTTACCATGTTTTGCATTAGAAAAAATTGTTTTATATGTAAAATTGGGAAAGGGTGGTGATTCAAACTTTTAATATAGTGGTGTTTATTAAACTTTATTAAACTTTTTGTTTTACAGCAATTACCCCCCATAGGGGCCTTGTACATGGGATCTTTTGATCCCGTCTCCTATTCACTATAATAGAGATCTATTACGGTGAATAGGATTCTTACACACTCCATTCTGCGCTGTGCCTCGTGCATAGCTCAGTATGGAGAAAGCCATGGCAGGCCTGAATAGCTTCAGCAGCGTCCATGCTGCCATGGCAACCGATCGGAGCCCCGCGATTTCACTGCAGGGGCTCCGATTGGAAGGAAGATGGAGGCGCATCACGTCACAGGTACCTGAGGAGTCGAATGGCAGGGGTGGAGCGATCGCTGCTTCTTGTTAGTGCGGCCGGATGTCGGCTGTATCATATAGCCGGCAGATCGTTCGTATGGAGCGGCTCACTGCAGAGGCCCGCTCCATACATCCCCTGTCACGCAATGGCATACCTTTACGTGATAATGTGTGAAGGGGTTAAAGGCGTAACTACTTTTTGATTATTATTTTTTTTGTGGATATTTCTTTGAATATTTGTATAATAAAAAAATTGGGATGATATGCTTTCATCTTTATCCTTCAGCGGTTTCTGGAGCGGGGATACCCATGGACAAGCAAGAGGCTAGAAAAAGAGGCCATCGTGCAGTCTGTCCGGGTCCAATTAAAATTAAAAACCGGCATATGGCATGACCCCAAGGCCATACAAAAAAAGTTTTGTGACCTGAAGCGGCTACACAAAGAAAAGGTCGATGAGTACAGTCGGCGATTATGCCCAGGTACAATGCTTACGTGATTTTTGTATCTCTCTCTACAACACTCAGTAATGTATATATTCAGTTATGCTGCTAATCCGTACAGATGTAGTAGGGTTAACACACAACCTCTTAACTTATCACGTAATCCTGAAACACAAGGTATTTTTAAAATATCTTAACACATTTAATTGCATTAAGTTTACACAACATGTCTCATAAAGCATGTGTGTTACCTCTACTACATACGTATTTCATACCTTTGCAAATTATTACTTAATACCCGGTGTGACATGTACAAAATCATCCGATTACATCATACATCTCTACCTCGCTGGGATTGTATATTGTAGGAGAGTCCCCGGAATAATAATGGACGGACGATACGTGCCACCAGAGGTCCTGGCCTCGGTGGCGTAAGAACCGGATCATTGCGGTTACAGCGGCGAATGCTGCTGGCGCAGCGTGTCCGGGCCGGTTCTTACTGGGAACAGGTAAAGAGTGGGGGGGGTGCCTATTCCCCACGGCCAGCCCAGGTTTTTGGTGGAGCTGGGCCTTTAAAGAACCCAGCCTGCTGATGATGGGGGTGGGGTGTGTCTTGCTGTGCTGGAGATTTCCACAGACAGAGTCAGTGCTGGTGAAGGAGAGTCTGGGCGCAGCACACATTGAAGGATAGCCTGGGACCTGTGGTGCTACGAGCCGAAGGGGCTCTGGCCTGAGGGAGACAAAGGCAGGTAGCTTACAAGCCTGCAGAACTGCTGTGGTCTGTCCAAACCAAGGTGACTCAAACCTGCTGTTTATTTCCTATGGAAGGACTTTTGTTTTATGCACTATGTGAATATGCCCCTGTGTGGTCTGCACATTGCCTGGTATGCCTTTGGTGTGAATAAAGTCACGGTGTATCACAAAGACTGTCTGTGATTGCCTCAATACTGCCGCCGCTACCGTAGCCTACCACGAGCACATCCCCACAATTGGTGGCTTGGAGCGGGCATTCCTGCAGTGAGGCAGGCCTGAGGCAAAAGTTGTGTTGGACTGCATGTCATATATCAGGCCTGCAAGTTTTATGGTTCCTGACAAGATGGAGGAGGCCATTAAGCACCTGATTCAGAGTAATGTACAGCAGCAACAGGCATTGCAGGCTCAGAAGCAAAGTAATGAGCTACAGCAAAAAAGATATGAGGAGGCTATGTGTGCACAGCAGCAAACAAACAATCTCCTAATGCAGCAGCTGGTAGCCATGCAAGAGTCGGTGCGAACATCCCTGCAAGGAGTTTCAACTGCGACAACCCCGACTGTGTCTACCGCCAGGGACAAAGTCCGATCCGCCCTGAGGAAAATGGGTCCGGGAGATGATATAGAGGCATTCCTGATGGTGTTCGAAAGAACCGCGGAGCAAGAGAGGCTGCCGTTGGAGCAGTGGGCCGAGGTGGTGGCGCCTTTTCTGGTGGGGGACGCACAAAAGGCCTATTTTGACCTCAGCCGCGATGAGGCCAAGGACTATGAGAGGCTAAAAGCTAAGGTGTTGGCCAGGTTGGGGGTAAACACCTATGTGCGAGCGCACAGGGTGTATCAGTGGGTGTTTGCCGAGTCCCGACCCGCCCGGTCACAAGCCTATGACTTACTTCACCTAGTAAAAAAATGGCTTCAGCCTGAAATATTGAGCACTTCTCAGATGGTTGAAAGGGTCGTGGTCGACAGGTTCGTGCGTACCCTCCCGAGAGCCATACAGCGCTGGGTGGGACAAGGCGATCCAGGCAACCTGGAACAACTGGTTAGCCTGGTGGAGAGGTATATGGCCACTCAGGATTTGGTACGGGACTCAGCGGTACTAACGAAGTCACGTCAGCCCCCGTTGCCGACCCGGGATCCTGAAAAAGGGATCCCACCACATAAGGAGGGGAGTGGATCTCCAGTCCGTGGGAGGAATACCCTGGGGAGGAGGGAGGCTGCGAGGATCAGATGTTGGCATTGTCAGGACTGGGGACATGTGGCATCCAACTGCCCTAGGGCATCCGAACCCATGGACTGCGGGTTCGCTCGCCGGTCCTCTTTTTATGCCCAACCGGTGTATATAGCTGACCCCCTGCTGGCGGCGGACACCCCTCCGGTGTGTGATGTCGTTGTTAATGGACACTCCGTGCAGGCCCTGCTGGACTCTGGGAGCCTGGTAACTCTGGTCCATGAGTCGCTGGTAATGGAAAAACTCCCAGAAAGGCGAACCCTTACCATTGTCTGTATACATGGGGATCGCAGGGAGTATCCCACCACTAAGGTTACCCTGGCAGTGTGTGGAAAGGAGGTACCACATGTCGTCGGGGTGGGGAGACGGCTCCCTTATGCCGCAATATTGGGGAGGGACTTTCCCCTGTTCTGGACTTTGTGGAGGAACGGGTTGCCTACCTGTGGGGAAGGAAAATGTCCAGGTCCCGAGCCCGAGGACCCCGAGGCAGGGGCCCCAGTTGTAGGGGTCACCGTAGGGGAGGTAGAGTGTAACCCTGACCGGTTTCCCCTAGAAGTATTGGCGGGTGAGACAGTAGAAAGTTCGTCCATCCTGGATCTGGAGGTACCCCGAGAAACCTTCGGGACCGCACAGCTCCAGGATTCGACGTTATTGCGGGCTAGAGAAGGTGTGTCAGTGATTAATGGTGTTGCCCAGCATCCCGGCGCCGATACCGTATTTCCTCACCTGGCCTATAACCAGGACCTGTTATATAGGGTAGACAAGGTGAGGCAGGAGGTGGTGGAACAACTGGTGGTGCCCCAGCCTTACCGGCGAATGGTCTTGGATTTAGCGCATGCGCATGTGTTGGGTGGTCATCTGGGGGTTAAGAAAAGGCTGGAGCGAATTCTACAACGGTTCTATTGGCCTGGGATATATGAGGAATTCCAGAGGTTCTGTTAGTCCTGTCCAGTGTGTCAGCTGACTAGCCCCCAACTGTCATGGTCTTACCTTCTCACTGTTCTCCTTCGTTTGACATGTGCTGGCGGCCATCTTGGTTTCTGGGTTTCTTGTAGCCTCCCACCCTGCGGCTCCTCCTTCCCACTGGGAGGAGCTGGATGCCTAGCTCATATATATAGAAGGTCTGTGGCTTCAGTTCCTTGCTTGGTCCTCCTGTGTGCACATGCTTCAAAGACTGCTGCTGCTTCTGGTTCCTGATCCTGGCCTCGTCTGACTACCCCGTTGGTTCCCGATCCTGGCTTCGTCTGACTACCCCGTTGGTTCCTGATCCTGGCTACGTCTGACTACCCTCCTGGTTCCTGACCTCCGTCTACGCAAGACCCTGCTTCAGTTTAGCCATCCGTTTGGACTTTAGCTACGGCTTGATTTTCAATAAAGCCTTCTTATTCCACCTATCTCGGTTGTACGTCTGGTTCATGGTTCCATGACATTAGGACCAAGCCATGAATTCTGACGGTACAGGGCCATCCTCGCTACCTACGCTGGTTGCCAGACTTGATCAGCAGGATCACCTGTTGGGTCGGTTCGCT
Organism: Bufo gargarizans; assembly: GCF_014858855.1. Lineage (NCBI taxonomy): Eukaryota > Metazoa > Chordata > Amphibia > Anura > Bufonidae > Bufo > Bufo gargarizans. The sequence continues at coordinate 283,344,703 of NC_058084.1, read as the reverse complement.
GTGGCGTTACAAACCCTGCTTGAACGCACGGCTCATTTAGCTTCCGTTGCCGATGGGTCGGTTGTCGCTCCTGGGCCCGCTCCTACTGCCGCTCCGGTTGTTGCGCCAGAGTCTACCCCGACACCTGTTGCTGCACCTGCGGTGTTTCGGGGTATGACCGGTTCTGCCCCCCTTCCACAGCGCTTTGGGGGAGAGCCAACTCAGTGCCGAGGTTTCCTTAACCAGGTGGCCATTTATTTCGAGTTGCTGCCACATGCCTTTCCTACTGAGAGATCAAAGGTGGGCTTCTTGATCTCGCTGCTCTCGGACAAGGCCTTGGCCTGGGCCAGCCCTTTATGGGAGAACAACAATCCGGTGGTTGCCGAGTCTTCCGGTTTTGTTGCTTCTCTTCGGAAGGTATTCGATGTGCCGGCTCGTGCTGCCTCTGCTGCGAAGCTCCTTATGTCCATCAGACAGGGTTCACGATCCGTAGCTGAATACGCCATTGAGTTTCGTACCCTGGCAGCAGAGGTGGGCTGGAATAATGAGGCTCTGGTCGCTGCTTTCTCTCATGGTCTCTCGGATGCCTTGAAGGATGAGATTGCAGCCAAGGACCTACCAGTGGAGCTCGAGTCCCTTATTTCTTTCCTGATTTTGATTGACACCAGACTCAGGGAGAGACCTTCCTTTAAGGAGAGCCTGCGGAGGCCTTCTAACAGATTGGCGCCTACGTTTGCTGTCCCACCCGTGCCTCCCTCTCCTCCCACGCCTCCTGGGGATGACTGGTCTGGGGGTCAACCCATGCAGCTGGGGGTTGCTCGCCTGTCCGAGGGGGAGAGGGTACTCCGGAGACGCGAGGGCCGATGCATGTACTGTGGTCTCGGTGGGCATTTTCGGTTGGCATGCCCGAACCGTCCGGGAAACGCTCGCACCTGAGATCCTGTCGGGGGCAGATCTTGGGTGGAGTCTCCTCGTCCCCGGTTTCCCGTGTTGACAAACCACTGATTACTGTTGTCCTCTCCTGGGTCGGGGGCTCGGTGACGACCCAGGCGTTGGTGGACTCTGGTGCTGGTGGCTTGTTCATTGATAGTGTGTTCGCCGCCGCCAATTCCATTCCTCTGCAGCCTCGAGGTTCCCCACTGGCTCTTGAGGCGATAGACGGCAGACCCCTTCTGCCGCCACACGTGACTCAGGAGACCCTTCCAGTGGGGATGGCCATTGGTGCCGTTCACAGAGAGTCGGTCTGTCTCCAGGTTATTTCGTCTCCACACTACTCGGTGGTCTTGGGGTACCCCTGGCTCCAGAAGCATAATCCGACTTTCGATTGGAGATCGGCCGAGATCCTCTCGTGGTCACCGCAGTGTGGGGCTAGTTGCATCCATGGGCCTGTCAAGTTGCTGTGTACTTCCTCGGACTCTCTGTTGCCTCCTGAATACGAGGAGTACCGGGATGTATTCGATAAGGTGCGTGCGGTTGCCCTACCTCCGCACCGCCCATACGATTGTGCCATAGAGTTACAATCTGGTGCCGTTCCTCCTCGTGGCAAAGTCTATCCACTGTCGGTAGCGGAGAATGAGGCCATGGAGGAGTACGTGAGGGAGGCGCTTTCACGCGGACACATTCGCAAATCCTCGTCCCCGGCAGGGGCTGGATTTTTCTTTGTGAAAAAGAAGGGCGGTGAGTTGAGGCCTTGCATCGACTACAGGGGTCTCAATCGCATCACGATCAAGAACGCTTACCCGATACCCTTGATTTCCGAGCTGTTCGATCGCCTCAAAGGGGCCACGGTCTTTACCAAACTCGACCTGAGGGCGGCATATAACCTGGTAAGGATCAAGGCGGGCGATGAGTGGAAGACCGCGTTTAACACCAGGACCGGTCATTATGAATCCTTGGTTATGCCCTTTGGGTTGTGCAATGCGCCCGCAGTCTTCCAGGAATTCATCAACGATGTTTTCCGTGACCTGTTGCAGCAGTGTGTGGTGGTCTATTTGGATGACATCTTGGTATATTCTGCATCCATGGAGGCCCACATTCTGGATGTCAGACGAGTGTTGCAACGCTTACGAGAGAACAAGCTGTTCGGTAAGCTTGAGAAATGCGAATTTCACCGATCCCAGGTAACCTTCTTAGGTTACATCATTTCCGCTGAGGGGTTCTCCATGGATCCTGAGTAGGTTTCGGCTGTCTTACAGTGGCCCCAGCCCAGTGGGCTTCGTGCCCTGCAGCGCTTTTTGGGCTTCGCCAATTATTATCGGAAGTTCATCAGGGACTTTTCCATGCTAGCCAAGCCTCTCACGGATCTGACCAGGAAGGGCAGTAATCCTCAGGTCTGGCCGCTCGAGGCCATCCGAGCTTTTGAGGCTCTAAAGTCCGCCTTTGTGTCGGCTCCGATTCTGTCGCATCCCAACCCTGGGTTGCCTTTTGTCCTCGAGGTGGACGCGTCTGAGACGGGAGTAGGCGCCCTCCTGTCTCAGCGTAGAACACCAGAGGGTCCTCTGCTTCCTTGTGGGTTTTACTCCCGGAAACTGTCTTCCGCGGAGTGCAACTATCAGATTGGTGACAGGGAGTTATTGGCCATCGTGCAGGCCCTTAAAGAATGGAGGCACTTGCTCGAGGGCTCGGTGGTTCCGGTTCTCATCCTGACGGACCACAAGAATCTGACCTACCTCTCTGAGGCCAAGAGATTGACACCACGTCAAGCCAGATGGGCTCTGTTCTTGTCACGTTTTAATTACGTGGTCTCCTACCTACCCGGCTCCAAGAACATCAGAGCGGATGCCTTATCACGGCAGTACTCCGAGCTGTCCGGGGAGGAGTCGATTCCGACTACGGTCATACCCCCGAATCAGATCCTGGCTGCTATTCGCACCAGCCTGACCTCTCCTCTGGGTGAGCAGATTTTGGCGGCTCAATCTGGTGCTCCCTCTGGGAGACCCAACGGCAGATGTTTTGTGCCTGAGGAGTTGCGCACTCGGTTGTTGCGAACCTACCATAACTCCAAGGCCGCGGGGCACCCTGGAAAGAATCAGCTGTCCTGGGCGGTTTCACGTCTGTTCTGGTGGCCTTCTCTACGTTCCGACATCGCCGCATATGTAGCGGCATGCTCCGTTTGTGCCCAGAGTAAGTCCCCTCGGCACCTTCCGTTGGGCCTTTTGCAACCCATAGCCACCGGGGAGCGTCCATGGTCACACCTGGGGATGGATTTCATTGTGGACCTTCCTGCATCCCGAGGCCATACGGTCATTCTCATGATTGTGGATCGGTTTTCCAAAATGTGCCACTGTGTTCCTCTCAAGAAGTTACCCTCTGCACAAGAGTTGGCCTCGATTTTTGCCAGGGAGGTCTTCCGGTTGCACGGTTTGCCCAAGGAGATTGTGTCGGATCGGGGGAGTCAGTTTGTGTCCAGGTTCTGGCGCGCCTTTTGCTCCCAGTTGGGGATTCATCTCTCTTTCTCCTCGGCCTACCACCCTCAGTCCAATGGGGCCGCAGAACGATCCAATCAGGCCTTGGAGCAATTCCTTCGTTGCTATGTCTCCGATCACCAAGACAATTGGGTTGACCTCCTGCCTTGGGCTGAGTTTGCCAGGAACACGGCGGTGAACTCTTCCTCTGGGACGTCTCCCTTCATGGCCAATTATGGGTTCCAACCTGCCGTGTTACCGGAGGTATTCTCTCCCCAGGATACTCCGGCTGTGGAGGATCACCTTTCCGTCCTACGTACTTCTTGGGTACAGATCCAGAGGTCCCTTGAGGTCTCTGCGCAACGCCAGAGACTCCAGGCTAATCGCAGACGAGCGCCCGCTCCTTCCTACCAGGTCGGAGACCGTGTATGGTTGTCCACCCGCAACCTCAACCTTCGAGTGCCCACTCCCAAGCTGGCGCCTCGCTTTGTTGGTCCCTTCCGAGTGCTTCACAGGGTAAACCCGGTAGCCTATGCCCTTGCGCTTCCTCCTGGCATGCGGATCTCCAACGTGTTTCATGTCTCCCTGTTGAAGCCATTGGTGTGTAATCGTTTCACTTCCTCGGTTCCTCGGCCCCGTCCGGTCCAAGTGGGCAATCGTGAGGAATATGAGGTGAGCAATATCCTGGACTCACGCCTGGTCCGCGGTCGGTTGCAGTTTTTGGTCCATTGGCGTGGTTATGGTCCAGAGGAGCGTTCCTGGGTTCCCTCCACAGATGTCCATGCTCCTGCGTTGCTCCGAGCCTTCCACGCACGCTTCCCTCTGAAACCGTTCCTTACTCCGCGGAGGAGGGGCCCTTGAGGGGGAGGTACTGTCATGGTCTTACCTTCTCACTGTTCTCCTTCGTTTGACATGTGCTGGCGGCCATCTTGGTTTCTGGGTTTCTTGTAGCCTCCCACCCTGCGGCTCCTCCTTCCCACTGGGAGGAGCTGGATGCCTAGCTCATATATATAGAAGGTCTGTGGCTTCAGTTCCTTGCTTGGTCCTCCTGTGTGCACATGCTTCAAAGACTGCTGCTGCTTCTGGTTCCTGATCCTGGCCTCGTCTGACTACCCCGTTGGTTCCCGATCCTGGCTTCGTCTGACTACCCCGTTGGTTCCTGATCCTGGCTACGTCTGACTACCCTCCTGGTTCCTGACCTCCGTCTACGCAAGACCCTGCTTCAGTTTAGCCATCCGTTTGGACTTTAGCTACGGCTTGATTTTCAATAAAGCCTTCTTATTCCACCTATCTCGGTTGTACGTCTGGTTCATGGTTCCATGACACCAACCTCAGTATCGCAGTCCACTGGTACCTATGCCCATTATAGAGGTGCCCTTCGAAAGGATCGCCATGGATCTGGTAGGCCCCATTATTAAGTCAGCCCGGGGTCACCAACACATCCTGGTAGTGTTAGACTATGCCACTCGCCATCCGGAGGCGGTCCCATTGCGCCATACGTCGGCCAAGGTAATAGCTAAAGAGCTCATGAGTATGTTTGCCCGGGTGGGAATACCAAAGGAGATTCTGACGGACCAGGGGACACCCTTTATGTCCAAAATAACAAAGGAATTGTGTAAGCTATTAAATATTAAACACCTGCACACGTCCGTCTACCATCCCCAAACCGATGGGTTAGTAGAACGGTTTAATAAGACCCTGAAGTCCATGCTAAAAAGAGTCGTGGCTAAGGACGGGAGAGATTGGGACTTACTGTTGCCCTATGTTTTGTTTGCGGTACGGGAAGTGCCCCAGGCGTCCACGGGGTTCTCGCCCTTTGAGTTGTTATATGGGCGACATCCCCGTGGGCTACTGGATATCGCTAAGGAGGCATGGGAGCAACAGCCTACGCCTCATAAAAGTGTGATAGAGCACATAGGAAAAATGCAGGACCGAATAGGGGTCGTGTTGCCGATCGTCCGTGAGCACATGGAAGCGGCACAACTGGCCCAGAGTCGGGTATATAACCGAACCGCCCGGGTAAGGACATTTCACCCGGGTGACCGAGTTCTTGTACTCGTGCACACGGTCGAGAGTAAATTCTTGGCCCGGTGGCAAGGACCCTATGAAGTTAAGGAGAAAGTGGGCACAGTTGATTACAGGATATACCAGCCAGGGCGGCAGAAGCCCGAACAGGTATATCATGTGAATCTACTAAAACCTTGGAGAGACAGAGAGAATTTGTTTGGAGACAGCCCGCCCTCTGTCGGGACGTCAGGGAGTGACCCGGGGTCACCAGGTGTTCCGGAGAACGCCGCTGGGGTGACGATAGGGGACGGACTGTCGACCAAACAAGCACAAGAGGTGAGAGAATTTGTTAGTCGGAATAGGGACGTATTCTCTGACCTTCCTGGACGTACCACCTTGATCGAGCATGACATTGTCAGCGAGCCCCGGTTGAAAGTCCGCCTAAGACCATACCGAGTACCGGAGGCTCGGCGACAGGCCATTTCGCAGGAGGTAAGATCGATGCTACGTCTAGGGGTCATAGAAGAGTCAAAGAGCGAGTGGGCTAGCCCGATTGTCCTTATTCCCAAACCGGATGGTTCATTACGGTTCTGTAATGATTTTAGGAAATTGAATGAGGTATCAAAATTTGACGCCTATCCCATGCCTCGGGTAGACGAGTTGATAGAGCGGCTGGGAAAAGCCCGGTATTTTTCGATCCTAGATCTCACGAAGGGCTACTGGCAGGTACCTCTGACGGAGGCGGCAAAGGAGAAGACGGCCTTTGTCACCCCGGAGGGGCTTTTTCAGTATAGGGTGTTGCCTTTTGGGTTGCATGGCGCTCCGGCTACGTTCCAGCGTCTGATGGATGTCGTCCTCAAGCCCCATCACCAGTATACCTCCGCGTATCTGGATGATATAGTCGTGTTTAGCCCAGACTGGGAGGGTCATTTGTCAAAACTTCAGGCAGTGATAGATTCTCTAAGGAAGGCGGGGTTAACTGCCAACCCAAAAAAATGCTCGGTGGGACTAGAGGAAGCTCTCTATTTGGGGTATGTGATTGGACGCGGAGTCATTAGGCCCCAAGTGAATAAAGTTGAAGCAATCCGGAATTGGCCCAGGCCTCGTACGTCCAAGCAAGTACGGTCATTTTTGGGCCTGATTGGGTACTACATGAGGTTCATTCCCCATTTTGCCACCTTGGCAGCCCCGTTAACCGGCCTCTTGAAGGGTAGAAAGTCGGTGATGGTTCGCTGGGGGGAGCAGGAGGAGGAGGCGTTCTCCCGTTTGAAGTCGGCCCTATGTGAGTCCCCAGTTCTGGTGACGCCCGACTTCAAGCGGGAGTTTGTAGTTCAAACAGATGCCTCGGGAGTAGGACTAGGGGCTGTGCTTTCCCAAGAGCTCAACGGGGAAGAGCACCCCGTGGTTTTTCTAAGCCGCAAGCTTACCCCAGCAGAAACCCGGTATAGAATTGTGGAGAGAGAGAGTGCCTCGCCATCAAGTGGGCACTCGAGTCTCTCAGATATTACCTTCTGGGGAGAAGGTTCCATCTGGTGACCGACCACTCCCCTCTCCAGTGGATGAGTCGGGCTAAGGAGGGGAGCGCTCGGGTTACCAGGTGGTTCTTGTCCCTCCAGAACTTTAAGTTCACTGTTGAGCACAGGGCCGGCCGCTTACAGGGGAACGCAGATGCCCTGTCCCGGGTACACTGCTGTGCATGTGTTCACCCCCTCAGGCTTGAACAGTATGTTCAAGCCCTCAGGGGTGAACAAAGGGGGGGGATATGTAGGAGAGTCCCCGGAATAATAATGGACGGACGATACGTGCCACCAGAGGTCCTGGCCTCGGTGGCGTAAGAACCGGATCATTGCGGTTACAGCGGCGAATGCTGCTGGCGCAGCATGTCCGGGCCGGTTCTTACTGGGAACAGGTAAAGAGTGGGGGGGTGCCTGTTCCCCACGGCCAGCCCAGGTTTTTGGTGGAGCTGGGCCTTTAAAGAACCCAGCCTGCTGATGATGGGGGTGGGGTGTGTCTTGCTGTGCTGGAGATTTCCACAGACAGAGTCAGTGGAGGAGAGTCTGGGCGCAGCACACATTGAAGGATAGCCTGGGACCTGTGGTGCTACGAGCCGAAGGGGCTCTGGCCTGAGGGAGACAAAGGCAGGTAGCTTACAAGCCTGCAGAACTGCTGTGGTCTGTCCAAACCAAGGTGACTCAAACCTGCTGTTTATTTCCTATGGAAGGACTTTTGTTTTATGCACTATGTGAATATGCCCCTGTGTGGTCTGCACATTGCCTGGTATGCCTTTGGTGTGAATAAAGTCACGGTGTATCACAAAGACTGTCTGCGATTGCCTCAATACTGCCGCCGCTACCGTAGCCTACCACGAGCACATCCCCACAATATAGATAGTTATACACACAGCGTGGTACCGATGTATGATGTCACCAGATGATTTCATACGTTTCACACGTTTATATCTACATAAACTGCAAACATCATTCAGCATTCCGGTCAACGTCCTCGACCATTACATACATCCCCCACTTAATTTGCATGGGATTCAAGATTATATATATATATATATATATATATATATATATATGTTCCGCAAAAACTATAAAACGCAACCATCGATTTAAACGAAACTTGGTATACACATCCCATGCTACCTGGAAATAAATCTTGCAGGGTCTCGGCTCTCTACGACGTACACGAGATTCCCCAAAAATGACCTGTATTATCCAATACAAGCCTGCCAGCCTTTCACTTACCCTGGGTTCACACCTGAGCGTTCTGAAAGGAGCGCTCTGTATGCGCGATTGTTCCGGCATTTACAATCGCACATACAGAGACAAGCGAACGCCCATTGTCGCACGTTCCCGAAAGTCTATGTACGGGAATGTGCGACAAAACGCCCCAAAGAAGCTCAAGAACTTTTTTGAGCGTAGGGCGTTTTTCAGCGCGTTCAAACGCGCAGTAAAACGCTCAAGTGTGAACCAGGGCCATAGGGAAGCATTGGTTTTCATGTGTTGAGCAGTTTACAGCAAGTTTGAACGCGCTGTAAAACACTCAGGTGTGAACCCAGCGTAAAATCCTAACTGCCAATTGACGGGAGCTGTGGAGTTCACAGTTAAAGGGGCGTTCACCGTGAAAGTCACTGTGTATTAGGGCCGGTCACCATCAAAGTCACTGTTAGGCTCCTTTTACACCTGCGTTCAGGTGTCCGCTCGTGAGCTCCGTTTGAAGGGGCTCACAAGCGGCCCTGAACGCAGCCGTCTGGCCCTAATGCATTCTCAGTGGAGGCGGATCCACTGAGAATGCATCCGCCTGCCAGCGCTCAGCCTCCGCTCCGCTCAGTGAGCGGACACCTGAACGCTGCAAGCAGCGTTCGGGTGTCCGCCTGGCCGTGCGGAGCGAGCGGATCCGTTCCGACTTATAATGGAAGTCAATGGGGACGGATCCGCTTGAAGATGACACCATATGGCTCAATCTTCAAGCGGATCCGTCCCCCATTGACTTTCAATGTAAAGTCTGAACGGATCCGCTCAGGCTACTTTCCCACTTAGAAAATTTTTCTAAGTTATAATGCAGACGGATCCGTTCTGAACGGAGCCACCGTCTGCATTAATATGAGCGGATCGGTTCAGAACGGATCCGATCGAACGCTAGTGTGAAAGTAGCCTTAAAGGGGCGGTCACCATCAAAGTGACACTTAAAGGGGACACTTTAAGCCTCCTTCTAATTATAAAGTTACCGTGACAACTAAATCAACAGATCTTCAAAATGCGGCTTAGCAGACAGTATTACGCTGGCAGCCACAAAAATTATATACCCAACATAACACCATCCAATAACCCCTCATCTAATTTCCGAACTGCTGTTTGCTTTACCTAAGCATCCAATACCCAGTCACAATACCCTATAGGGCACCTTCCTAACAAATCCCAGGTTACCTCATCCTACCTTGTAACTTAGACAGTTTTTTTTTAAAAAAAAGGTAAATCCACTATTGGCATAAATCATAATCCCAAGCAGATTCCACCAGATAGGAATGTCTTGATATTTACCTTGGTTATGGTTTATGACTTGAGTTGTTTGTGTAAATTCTTAACATTGTGTCATTATTACAGGTCAACCCCTTCCCACGATCCGCCACCACATAAAAAAAAAAAAAAGTTAACGAGAAGCAGGGAGAAAATGTGGAGGTGCCCATGGAGGAGGAGGGGGAAAATGTAGAGGCCACTTCCCCCCAAGATGTTGCCGAGACAGAGGCCACCGAGGAGGAGGCCGGACCTTCTCGGCCACCAGATTCCGCCCCCCCAGCTCCAGAAGAGGAGGAAGAGGTGGTCTCCATCCCCCACCAGGAGGGTAAATATGTGCACACATTACTATAATTTGATATACATAACATATTCACAAGCATCCCACGATCCCCCCACCACTCTGCATCTCCGGAGCTGTAATGCGCATGTGTAAGAAATCTGATAAATAGCAGCCCTTAGTTAACATGGCTGCCTGTTTAGCTGAGTTACATTTGCACCCCGGTTCACAAACGATTATGCCTGGGGGCCGGGTGTTTGTTGGTCCGTATCCGTAATAGATTGTCCCTCTGCATCAAGTCACGTTTCGCTGAGGCCTACGCTTAATGGCCGGTCGTGAAGTGGTTAAAAGTGGTAACAATGAGGGGACAACAGAAACTAGTGTTATATTAAAATAAAAAAAATGCACTATTTGTCTTATAAGTAACCCTAATTTTAATTATAATATTTTTTTTTTCCAGTTGTGAACATGGCCATACGAGAGCTGGAGGCCACCAAACAAGAATTCCCCAAAAATATAGCGGAGCTAAAAAAAAATCAGCAACGCTTTAATCGGAAGTTGCGGCAAATGGAGGAAGTAAACCTCCACCAGCTCCGAAAACTGGACAAAATAGTTTCGGAGCTGAAAAAGTTGCCATAGAGGCTTTCTTTATTATTTTTGTTTTAATAAATACATTTTTTACAGTTTGATAACGTGTGTTGTTTTTTATTTTTATGTAATGTTACGGTGTAATTTTAGACATTTGTTGTAAGGCCCCTTTATTCCAGGGTCAGGAGGACAGACAGCAGAACAGACAGCATTAGGTACACAGTAAGGCTATTTTCATATTAGCGTTCGGGGCTCCGACCATAAGCTGCGCCATGTCTATTACCCTGTTTCCATGTAACTGCGGCTGCTGTATGTAATGATAATGAATTATTACTTTGGCCCAGACTAAATTGTCCGTACTGTAACCCCATTGGTTACAATAAAACAAAACACAACAAATTTTATAGAACAATAAAGTTTTATAAAACAATATTTAAATAAAAAAACAGCCCCAAAAAACAAGGCAATTTTTTTATTTCTTTGATTTTTTGCAGCAGTCCATCCATGGCCCTTTTGTTGGCCTCCTCTTCTAGGGTCAGCTCGTCCCTCACCCTTTTCAGCAGCTGCGCCCTCAATTTTCTCATACGGTCGCACTGCTCCTGCTGCACTTTTTTGACTTCTGTCAATAACTTGTTGATCGCTGTAAAAGTAAAGGAAATATACATTTTAAATCTACTTTAAAAGACAATCAATGTTTGGTGTATAAAGCAGATAAAGTCCCGTCTGACTCAGGAAGAAGTACATCGGCGACTTAAAAAGATTAACATAGACAAATCGCCAGGACCGGGTGGCATACAGGGAATTAAGTAATGTCATAGCCAGACCCTTATTTCTGATATTTGCAGACTCTATACTGACAGGGAATGTCCCACAGGAAATGTGGTGACAATATTCAAAAAGGGTCCAAAAACAGAGCCTGGAAACTATAGGCCGGTAATTTTAACATCTGTTGTGGGTAACCTGTTAGAGGGTTTTCTGAGAGATGCTATGTTAGAGCATCTCAACGGAAATTACCAAATAACGCCATATCAGCATGGCTCCATGAGGGATCGCTCATGCCAAACTAATTTAATCAGTTTCTATGAGGAGGTAAGTTCTAGACCTTTAACAGTGACTAGAACTGTGACCGCCCCTGTAACAGTGACTAGAACTGTGACCGCCCCTTTAACGGTGACTAGAACTGTGGCCGCCCCTTTAAAAGTGACTAGAACTGTTGCCGCCCCTTTAACAGTGACTAGAACTGTGGCCGCCCCTTTAACAGTGACTAGAACTGTTGCCGCCCCTTTAACAGTGACTAGAACTGTGGCCGCCCCTTTAAAAGTGACTAGAACTGTGGCCGCCCCTTTAACAGTGACTAGAACTGTGGCCGCCCCTTTAAGAGTGACTTGAATAGTGACCACCCGTTTAGCAGTGACTTGGATAGTGACCACTCCTTTAACAGTGACTAGAACTGTGGCCGCCCCTTTAACAGTGACTAGAACTGTGGCCGTCCCTTTAACAGTGACTAGAACTGTGGCCGCCCCTTTAACAGTGATTAGAACTGTGGCCGCCCCTTTAACAGTGACTAGAACTGTGGCCGCCCCTGTAACAGTGACTAGAACTGTGGCCACCCCTTTAACAGTGACTAGAACTGTGGCCGCCCCTGTAACAGTGACTAGAACTGTGACCGCCCCTGTAACAGTGACTAGAACTGTGGCCGCCCCTGTAACAGTGACTAGAACTGTGACCGCCCCTATAACAGTGACTAGAACTGTGAGCACCCCTGTAACAGTGACTAGAACTGTGGCCGCCCCTGTAACAGTGACTAGAACTGTGGCCGCCCCTGTAACAGTGACTAGAACTGTGACCGCCCCTATAACAGTGACTAGAACTGTGAGCGCCCCTGTAACAGTGACAAGAACTGTGGCCGCCCCTGTAACAGTGACTAGAACTGTGGCCGCCCCTGTAACAGTGACTAGAACTGTGATCGCCCCTGTAACAGTGACTAGAACTGTGACCGCCCCTGTAACAGTGACTAGAACTGTGACCGCCCCTGTAACAGTGACTAGAACTGTGGCCGCCCCTGTAACAGTGACTAGAACTGTGGCCGCCCCTGTAACAGTGACTAGAACTGTGACCTCCTCTGTAACAGTGACTAGAACTGTGACCGCCCCTGTAACAGTGACTAGAACTGTGGCCGCCCCTGTAACAGTGACTAAAACTGTGACCGCCCCTGATAGATTCCCAACGCCCTATCCTTTTAATAACCTCGTCACTTAACCCCAACCTAGCCGCCTCAGTTGCCACCCCAATTCTGAAGGAGTGACCCGTGAAGTCTGCTGGGTCCACCCCCACCCCTACCAAACATTTTTTAAACACTGCCACAAATTGAAATCTGGACAGAAATGAACCATCACCGTGCCTCAGCAGCGGGCCATCATCAAAAAACACCCCCTCCCTATACACCCGCAAACATCTAACTGGACACAACAAGCACTCAAGGACTGAAAAAAGAGTAACATACCGCCCTTTTCCCTCCATATCCGTTTTTGACGACCGCAACCTGACCACCACCCTGACGCTCTTAGACACCAATTCCCCCAAACGGAAAGCCCAAAAAAAGGCCAACGAAAAAGCCAACCGAAACAAGCTAACCTCCCCCGCAGAATTACAAACCAACTCGACCTGTCCACCCATCCTCAACAGCAAAGAGAACGACACTGGCCTCCTACGATCCTCCGTCCGCTGCCTCCTCCTCCAACCCTTCAATACCTGCCTCACCAAAAAGGTCTTTGTAACATCAACCATGCCCCTCAACTTGAAACCAAATGCCAAACCAGCTACACACTTGTTCAACTGCGCCACCGACCAACCCTGCTCCTTACCCTGCCCCAAGAACAACAATAGAGGTATCTCCCCCTCATCTACCCCCATCCCTAACCCTGAACACCACTGCTCCCATTCCCTCCAAGCCTTCCCATACGCAGCCCAAGAACCCTCGCTCAATGACGCCCGCAACAATCCCGCTACAGTACCTCCAACAGTCCCCACAGCGACCCCGGGCACTCCAGGCCTTCCGCTTCCACCTCCGGAGCCAACTGAACGAAATCGCTCCCACTGCAAACGAGAAAGAGCATCCGCAATGTTGTTAGAAGCCCCGGGCACATGAACTGTACCACCCATGCATTAAACGATAAACAAAGCAACACAAGATGCTGCAACAAGCGAACCACGGGTGGCGACGAAGCCGTCAAACCATTGATCGCCTGCACCACCCCCATGTTATCACAATGAAACCTCACCTTCTTGTCCCTAAATCTATCCCCGCACAACACCACTGCAAGAACAATGGGAAAAAGCTCAAGGAGACACAAATTCCTGACCCACCCCCGCTCAACCGAAGACTTTGGCTACCGAGCTGCACTCCACTGGCCATGACAATAAGCCCCAAACCCCACCCCGCCAGCCGCATCTGTAAATAATTCAAAGTCAAAACTATCCACCACCTCGCCCATCATCAACGTTCTACCATTAAAATCCCTCAAAAAACCAGACCAAACCTCCAAATCCCTTTTTAACTCCAGCCCCAACCTAATAAAAACACTCGGCCCATAGGCAGGATCCTACACGCGAAGTTCAATTTTCCCAAAAGTGACTGCAGATTCCGCAACCGAACCTTCGCCGACTGTCTCACCCGCTCGACTCCCGCCCGCAAATCAACCACTTTATCCTCCGGAAGCCGACACTCCATCCGCTCCGTATCAATTACAATGCCCAAAAAACTTAATTCTGTCGCCGGGCCCACAGTCTTCTCCACAGCTAACGGTACCCCAAAATTCGCAAAAACTGACTGCAACTTAGCCAACAAAAGGGAACGAACCCACGAGCCCGCCGGTCCCAAGCACAAAAAATCATCCAAGTAATGGATAATGGACGAACACCCGGCCACATCCACCACCACCCATTCCAAGAATGAACTAAATGCCTCAAAGTACGCGCATGACACGGAACAACCCATAGGCAGACATCTGTCCACAAAATACCCCCCATCCCAAAAACACCCCAACAAATGTAAAATATCCGGGTGGACCGGGAGTAACCGAAAAGCCGCCTCAATATCTGCTGTGGCGAAACCAACCTCGCCACTGGGTTTTGGAGAGGGCTGTTTAAAAGCCTCTTGCCTCAGGATTATGGCCCATAGTAACTTTAAAGGAGAAGACAGACCGGCCGCACAGCTTAAATCTGTCTGTAGAATTGTATTTTATGTTATTATTAGAGTTGAGCGGACACCTGGATGTTCGGGCTCGAGAAGTTCGGCCGAACTTCCCGAAAATGTTCGGGTTCGGGATCCGAACCCAATCCGAACTTCGTCCCGAACCCGAACCCCATTGAAGTCAATGGGGACCCGAACTTTTCGGCACTAAAAAGGCTGTAAAACAGCCCAAGAAAGGGCAAGAGGGCTGCAAAAGGCAGCAACATGTAGGTAAATCCCCTGCAAACAAATGTGGATAGGGAAATGAATTAAAATAAAAATTAAATAAATAAAAATTAACCAAAATCAATTGGAGAGAGGTCCCATAGCAGAGAATCTGGCTTCACGTCACCCACCACTGGAACAGTCCATTCTCAGATATTTAGGCCCCGGCACCCAGGCAGAGGAGAGAGGTCCCGTAACAGAGAATCTGGCTTCATGTCAGCAGAGAATCAGTTTTCATGTCATAGCAGAGAATCAGGCTTCACGTCAGCCACCAATGCAACAGTCCATTGTCAGATATTTAGGCCCAGCACCCAGGCAGAGGAGAGAGGTCCCGTAACAGAGGATCTGGCTTCATGTCAGCAGAGAATCAGTCTTCATATCATAACAGAGAATCAGGCTTCACGTCAGCCACCAATGCAACAGTCCATTGTCAGATATTTAGGCCCAGAACCCAGGCAGAGGAGAGAGGTCCCGTAACAGACAATCTGGCTTCATGTCAGCAGAGAATCAGTCTTCATATCATAGCAGAGAATCAGGCTTCACGTCACCCACCAATGCAACAGTCCATTTTCATAAATTTAGGCCCAGCACCCAGGCAGAGGAGAGAGGTCCCGTAACAGACAATCTGGCTTCATGTCAGCAGAGAATCAGTCTTCATGTCATAGCAGAGAATCAGGCTTCACGTCACCCACCACTGCAACAGTCCATTTTCATAAATTTAGGCCCAGCACCCAGGCAGAGGAGAGAGGTCCCGTAACAGACAATCTGGCTTCATGTCAGCAGAGAATCAGGCTTCACGTCAGCCACCAATGCAACAGTCCATTTTCATGAATTTAGGCCCAGCACCCAGGCAGAGGAGAGAGGTCCCGTAACAGACAATCTGGCTTCATGTCAGCAGAGAATCAGTCTTCATATCATAGCAGAGAATCAGGCTTCACGTCAGCCACCAATGCAACAGTCCATTGTCAGATATTTAGGTCCAGCACCCAGGCAGAGGAGAGAGGTCCCGTAACAGACAATCTGGCTTCATGTCAGCAGAGAATCAGTCTTCATATCATAGCAGAGAATCAGGCTTCACGTCAGCCACCAATGCAACAGTCCATTTTCATAAATTTAGGCCCAGCACCCAGGCAGAGGAGAAAGGTCCCGTAACAGACAATCTGGCTTCATGTCAGCAGAGAATCAGTCTTCATATCATAGCAGAGAATCAGGCTTCACGTCAGCCACCAATGCAACAGTCCATTGTCAGATATTTAGGCCCAGCACCCAGGCAGAGGAGAGAGGTCTCGTAACAGACAATCTGGCTTCATGTCAGCAGAGAATCAGTCTTCATATCATAGCAGAGAATCAGGCTTCACGTCAGCCACCAATGCAACAGTCCATTGTCAGATATTTAGGCCCAGCAGCCAGGCAGAGGAGAGAGGTCCCGTAACAGACAATCTGGCTTCATGTCAGCAGAGAATCAGTCTTCATGTCATAGCAGAGAATCAGGCTTCACGTCACCCACCACTGCAACAGTCCATTTTCATAAATTTAGGCCCAGCACCCAGGCAGAGGAGAGAGGTCCCGTAACAGACAATCTGGCTTCATGTCAGCAGAGAATCAGTCTTCATATCATAGCAGAGAATCAGGCTTCACGTCAGCCACCAATGCAACAGTCCATTTTCATAAATTTAGGTCCAGCACCCAGGCAGAGGAGAGAGGTCCCGTAACAGAGGATCTGGCTTCATGTCAGCAGAGAATTAGTCTGCATGTCATAGCAGAAAATCAGGCTTCACGTCAGCCACCACTGAAACAGTCCATTGTCAGATATTTAGGCCCAGCACCCAGGCAGAGGAGAGAGGTCCCGTAACAGAGGATCTGGCTTCATGTCAGCAGAGAATTAGTCTGCATGTCATAGCAGAGAATCAGGCTTCACGTCACCCAACATTGGAACAGTCCATTGGCATATATTTAGGCCCCGGCACCCAGACAGAGGAGACGTTCATTCAACTTTGGGTAGCCTCGCAATATAATGGTAAAATGAAAATAAAAATAGGATTGAATGAAGAAGTGCCCTGGAGTACAATAATATATGGTTAAGGGGAGGTAGTTAATGTCTAATCTGGACAAGGGATGGACAGGTCCTGTGGGATCCATGCCTGGTTCATTTTTATGAACGTCAGCTTGTCCACATTGGCTGTAGACAGGCGGCTGCGTTTGTCTGTAATGACGCCCCCTGCCGTGCTGAATACACGTTCAGACAAAACGCTGGCCGCCGGGCAGGCCAGCACCTCCAAGGCATAAAAGGCTAGCTCTGGCCACGTGGACAATTTAGAGACCCAGAAGTTGAATGGGGCCGAACCATCAGTCAGTACGTGGAGGGGTGTGCACACGTACTGTTCCACCATGTTAGTGAAATGTTGCCTCCTGCTAACACATTGCGTATCAGGTGGTGGTGCAGTTGTGGCGTGTTGACAAAAGTTTTCCACATCTCTGCCATGCTAACCCTGCCCTCAGAGGAGCTGGCCGTGACACAGCTGCCTTGGCGACCTCTTGCTCCTCCTCTGCCTTGGCCTTGGGCTTCCACTTGTTCCCCTGTGACATTTGGGAATGCTCTAAGTAGCACGTCTACCAACGTGCGCTTGTACTCGCGCATCTTCCTATCACGCTCCAGTGCAGGAAGTAAGGTGGGCACATTGTCTTTGTACCGTGGATGCAGCAGGGTGGCAACCCAGTAGTCCGCACACGTTAAAATGTGGGCAACTCTGCTGTCGTTGCGCAGGCACTGCAGCATGTAGTCGCTCATGTGTGCCAGGCTGCCCAGGGGTAAGGACAAGCTGTCCTCTGTGGGAGGCGTATCGTCATCGTCCTGCCTTTTCCCTCAGCCACGCACCAGTGATGGGCCCGAGCTGCGTTGGGTGCCACCCCGCTGTGACCATGCTTCATCCTCATCCTCCTCCACCTCCTCCTCATCCTCGTCCTCCTCGTCCTCCAGTAGTGGGCCCTGGCTGGCCACATTTGTACCTGGCCTCTGCTGTTGCAAAAAACCTCCCTCTGAGTCACTTCGAAGAGACTGGCCTGAAAGTGCCAAAAATGACCCCACTTCCTCCTCCTCCTCCTCCTCCTCCTCCTCCTCCTGGGCCACCTCCTCTTCCATCATCGCCCTAAGTGTATAGAAGTGGTATTGTAACGCTGATAACGGCGTCATCGCCACTGGCCATGTTGGTGGAGTACTCGAAACAGCGCAACAGGGCACACAGGTCTCGCATGGAGGCCCAGTCATTGGTGGTGAAGTGGTGCTGTTCCGCAGTGCGACTGACCCGTGCGTGCTGCAGCTGAAACTCCACTATGGCCTGCTGCTGCTCGCACAGTCTGTCCAGCATGTGCAAGGTGGAGTTCCACCTGGTGGGCACGTCGCATATGAGGCGGTGAGCGGGAAGGCCGAAGTTACGCTGTAGCGCAGACAGGCGAGCAGCGGCAGGATGTGAACGCCGGAAGCGCGAACAGACGGCCCGCACTTTATGCAGCAGCTCTGACATGTCGGGGTAGTTGTGAATGAACTTCTGCACCACCAAATTCAGCACATGCGCCAGGCAAGGGATGTGCGTCAAACCGGCTAGTCCCAGAGCTGCAACGAGATTTCGCCCATTATCGCACACCACCAGGCCGGGCTTGAGGCTCACCGGCAGCAACCACTCGTCGGTCTGTTGTTCTATACCCCGCCACAACTCCTGTGCGGTGTGGGGCCTGTCCCCCAAACATATGAGTTTCAGAATGGCTTGCTGACGTTTACCCCGGGCTGTGCTGAAGTTGGTGGTGAAGGAGTGTGGCTGACTGGATGAGCAGGTGGAAGAAGAGGAGGAGGAAGCCGAGAAGGAGAAGGTGGCAACAGGAGGCAAAGAATGTTGCCCTGCGATCCTTGGAGGCGGAAGGACGTGCACCAAACAGCTCTCCGCCTGGGGCCCAGCAGCCACTACATTTACCCAGTGTGCAGTTGGGAGATATAGCGTCCCTGGCCGTGCTTACTGGTCCACGTATCTGTGGTTAGGTGGACCTTGCTACAGATGGCGTTGCGCAGTGCACACTTGATTTTATCGGATACTTGGTTGTGCAGGGAAGGCACGGCTCTCTTGGAGAAGTAGTGGCGGCTGGGAACAACATACTGTGGGACAGCAAGCGACATGAGCTGTTTGAAGCTGTGTGTGTCCACCAGCCTAAATGACAGCATTTCATAGGCCAGTAGTTTAGAAATGCTGGCATTCAGGGCCAGGGATCGAGGGTGGCTAGGTGGGAATTTACGCTTTCTCTCAAATGTTTGTGAGATGGAGAGCTGAATGCTGCCGTGTGACATGGTTGAGACGCTTGGTGACGGAGGTGGTGGTGGTGTTGGTGGTACATCCCCTGTTTGCTGGGCGGCAGGTGCCAACGCTCCTCCAGAGGCGGAGGAAGAGGCTGAGGCGGCAGCAGCAGAAGAGGCCGAGGCGGCAGCAGCAGAAGAGGTAGCAGGGGGAGCCTGAGCGACTTCCTTGTTTTTAAGGTGTTTACTCCACTGCAGTTCATGCTTTGCATGCAGGTGCCTGATCATTCAGGTTGTGCTAAGGTTCAGAACGTTAATGCCTCGCTTCAGGCTCTGATGGCACAGCGTGCAAACCACTCGGGTCTTGTCGTCAGCACATTGTTTGAAGAAGTGCCATGCCAGGGAACTCCTTGAAGCTGCCTTTGGGGTGCTCGGTCCAAGATGGCGGCGGTCAGTAGCAGGCGGAGTCTCTTGGCGGCGGGTGTTCTGCTTTTGCCCACTGCTCCCTCTTTTGCTACGCTGCTGGCTCGGTCTCACCACTGCCTCTTCCTCCGAACTGTGAAAGTCAGTGGCACGACCTTCATTCCATGTGGGGTCTAGGACCTCATCGTCCCCTGCATCGTCTTCCACCCAGTCTTGATCCCTGACCTCCTGTTCAGTCTGCACACTGCAGAAAGACGCAGCAGTTGGCACCTGTGATTCGTCATCATCAGAGACATGCTGAGGTGGTGGTGTTCCCATGTCCTCATCATCAGGAAACATAAGTGGTTGTGCGTCAGTGCAGTCTATGTCTTCCACCGCTGGGGAAGGGCTAGGTGGATGCCCTTGGGAAACCCTGCCAGCAGAGTCTTCAAACAGCATAAGAGACTGCTGCATAACTTGAGGCTCAGACAGTTTCCCTGATATGCATGGGGGTGATGTGACAGACTGATGGGGTTGGTTTTCAGGCGCCATCTGTGCGCTTTCTGCAGAAGACTGGGTGGGAGATAATGTGAACGTGCTGGATCCACTGTCGGCCACCCAATTGACTAATGCCTGTACCTGCTCAGGCCTTACCATCCTTAGAACGGCATTGGGCCCCACCATATATCGCTGTAAATTCTGGCGGCTACTGGGACCTGAGGTAGTTGGTACACTAGGACGTGTGGATGTGGCAGAACGGCCACGTCCTCTCCCAGCACCAGAGGGTCCACTAACACCACCACGACCATGTCCACGTCCGCGTCCCTTACTAGATGTTTTCTTCATTGTTATCGTTCACCACAACAACAAAAATATTATTTTGCCCAATGTATTGTATTCAAATTCAGCTGAATATAAATTTGGGGCCTAGAATTTAGGCGATGGGTGACAGGTATAGATTTACTGACAGAATTAGACTTGGAAATGCACAGTAGCGTGTGTGTGAAGTTATTCTGAATGACCCTATGTGCACCTTGAATATTATATACCCTTTTAGGGATGTATTTAAAGTAGGCCTGATACAGCAGAAACCACTAAATTAGGAAATTGCTAAATTGGGAATTGTATTTCAGCCCAGAACAAAAAATGTGCTTTGACGGACACTAAATAACTTTTCCAGCCAGAACAGTACAGCAGTAATGACAGATTTAGCGGGATATAAATTTGAGGCCTAGTATTTAGGCGCTGGGTGACAGGTATAGATTTACTGACGGAATTAGATTTGGAAATGCACAGTAGCGTGTGTGTGAAGTTATTCTGAATGACCCTATGTGCACCTTGAATATTATATACCCTTTTAGGGATAGATTTCAAATAGCTCTGATACAGCAGAAACCACTAAATTAGGAAATTGCTAAATTGAGAATTGTATTTCAACCCAGAACAAAAAATGTGCTTTGACGGACACTAAATAACTTGCCCAGCCAGAACAGTACAGCAGTAACGACAGATTTAGCGGGATATAAATTTGAGGCCTAGTATTTAGGCACTGGGTGACAGGTATAGATTTACTGACGGAATTAGACTTGGAAATGCACAGTAGCGTGTGTGTGAAGTTATTCTGAATGACCCTATGTGCACCTTGAATATTATATACCCTTTTAGGGATAGATTTCAAATAGCTCTGATACAGCAGAAACCACTAAATTAGGAAATTGCTAAATTGGGAATTGTATTTCAACCCAGAACAAAAAATGTGCTTTGACGGACACTAAATAACTTGCCCAGCCAGAACAGTACAGCAGTAACGACAGATTTAGCGGGATATAAATTTGAGGCCTAGTATTTAGGCGCTGGGTGACAGGTATAGATTTACTGACGGAATTAGACTTGGAAATGCACAGTAGCGTGTGTGTGAAGTTTTTCTGAATGACCCTATCAGCACCTTTATTCTGATATACCTTTTTAGGGATGTATTTAAAGTAGGCCTGATACAGCAGAAACCACTAAATTAGGAAATTGCTAAATTGGGAATTGTATTTCAACCCAGTACAAAAAATGTGCTTTGATGGACACTAAATAACTTGCCCAGCCAGAACAGTACACCAGTAACGACAGATTTAGCGGGATATAAATTTGAGGCCTAGTATTTAGGCGCTGGGTGACAGGTATAGATTTACTGATGGAATTAGACTTGGAAATGCACAGTAGCGTGTGTGTGAAGTTATTCTAAATGACCCTATCAGCA
This sequence comes from Bufo gargarizans, assembly GCF_014858855.1. NCBI lineage: Eukaryota > Metazoa > Chordata > Amphibia > Anura > Bufonidae > Bufo > Bufo gargarizans. The sequence goes on along the minus strand of NC_058084.1, from coordinate 283,323,038 downwards.
CCTTGATTCTGATATACCCTTTTAGGGATGTATTTAAAGTAGGCCTGATACAGCAGAAACCACTAAATTAGGAAATTGCTAAATTGGGAATTGTATTTCAACCCAGAACAAAAAATGTGCTTTGACGGACACTAAATAACTTGCCCAGCCAGAACAGTACAGCTGTAACGACAGATTTAGCGAGATATAAATTTGAGGCATAGTATTTAGGCGCTGGGTGACAGGTATAGATTTACTGACAGAATTAGACTTGGAAATGCACAGTAGCATGTGTGAAGTTATTCTGAATGACCCTATGTGCACCTTGAATATTATATACCCTTTTAGGGATAGATTTCAAATAGCTCTGATACAGCAGAAACCACTAAATTAGGAAATTGCTAAATTGGGAATTGTATTTCAACCCAGAACAAAAAATGTGCTTTGACGGACACTAAATAACTTGCCCAGCCAGAACAGTACAGCAGTAACGACAGATTTAGCGGGATATAAATTTGAGGCCTAGTATTTTGGCGCTGGGTGACAGGTATAGATTTACTGACGGAATTAGACTTGGAAATGCACAGTAGCGTGTGTGTGAAGTTATTCTGAATGACCCTATGTGCACCTTGAATATTATATACCCTTTTAGGAATAGATTTCAAATAGCTCTGATACAGCAGAAACCACTAAATTAGGAAATTGCTAAATTGGGAATTGTATTTCAACCCAGAACAAAAACTGTGCTTTGACGGACACTAAATAACTTGCCCAGCCAGAACAGTACAGCAGTAACGACAGATTTAGCGGGATATAAATTTGAGGCCTAGTATTTTGGCGCTGGGTGACAGGTATAGATTTACTGACGGAATTAGACTTGGAAATGCACAGTAGCGTGTGTGTGAAGTTATTCTGAATGACCCTATGTGCACCTTGAATATTATATACCCTTTTAGGAATAGATTTCAAATAGCTCTGATACAGCAGAAACCACTAAATTAGGAAATTGCTAAATTGGGAATTGTATTTCAACCCAGAACAAAAAATGTGCTTTGACGGACACTAAATAACTTGCCCAGCCAGAACAGTACAGCAGTAACGACAGATTTAGCGGGATATAAAATTGAGGCCTAGTATTTAGGCGCTGGGTGACAGGTATAGATTTACTGACAGAATTAGACTTGGAAATGCACAGTAGCGTGTGTGTGAAGTTATTCTGAATGACCCTATGTGCACCTTGAATATTATATACCCTTTCAGGGATAGATTTCAAATAGCTCTGATACAGCAGAAACCACTAAATTAGGAAATTGCTAAATTGGGAATTGTATTTCAACCCAGAACAAAAAATGTGCTTTGACGGACACTAAATAACTTGCCCAGCCAGAACAGTACAGCAGTAACGACAGATTTAGCGGGATATAAATTTGAGGCCTAGTATTTAGGCGTTGGGTGACAGGTATAGATTTACTGACAGAATTAGACTTGGAAATGCACAGTAGCGTGTGTGTGAAGTTATTCTGAATGACCCTATGTGCACCTTGAATATTATATACCCTTTTAGGGATAGATTTCAAATAGCTCTGATACAGCAGAAACCACTAAATTAGGAAATTGCTAAATTGGGAATTGTATTTCAACCCTGAACAAAAAATGTGCTTTGACGGACACTAAATAACTTGCCCAGCCAGAACAGTACAGCGGTAACGACAGATTTAGCGGGATATAAATTTGAGGCCTAGTATTTAGGCGCTGGGTGACAGGTATAGATTTACTGACAGAATTAGACTGGGATATGGCCAAAAAATAACCACACTATTGCTGGTTAAATGCACTTGGTGTGACAGCTTGACCAACCACACTACTGAGGTTTAAATGCACTTGGTGACGGGCGCAGCTTGCCCCTTATGTAGTATATGGCCAAAAGATAATTAGACTATTGCTGGTTAAATGCACTTGGTGTGACAGCTTCACCCTAATGTAGGCTTTAGCCAGAAAACAACCACACCATTGAGGGTTAAATGCACTTGGTGACAGGCGCAGCTTGCCCCTGATGTAGTATATGGCCAAAAAATAAACAGACTATTGCTGGTTAAATGCACTTGGTGTGACAGCTTCACCCTGATGTAGGCTTTAGCCAAAAAACAACCACACCATTGAGGGTTAAATGCACTTGGTGACAGGCGCAGCTTGCCCCTGATGTAGTATATGGCCAAAAAATAAACAGACTATTGCTGGTTAAATGCACTTGGTGTGACAGCTTCACCCTGATGTAGGCTTTAGCCAAAAAACAACCACACCATTGAGGGTTAAATGCACTTGGTGACAGGCGCAGCTTGCCCCTGATGTTGTATATGGCCAAAAAATGAACAGACTATTGCTGGTTAAATGCACTTGGAGTGACAGCTTGACCAACCACACTACTGAGGGTAAAATGCACTTGGTGATGGGCGCAGCTTGCCCCTGATGTAGTATATGGCCAAAAAATAATTAGACTATTGCTGGTTAAATGCACTTGGTGTGACAGCTTCACCCTGATGTAGGCTTTAGCCAAAAAACAGCCACACCATTGAGGGTTAAATGCACTTGGTCGCAGCTTGTGCTGGCGCACCACAAGACACAAAATATCCGCCAATCACCCCAGAAAAAAGTGACTGACAAACGGTCTGGGCAGCCTAAAAACAGTGAGCAATTGAGTATCAGCAGCTCAATGACCCACAGCTGCAGATCGATCAATAATCAAGTCCTTTGGAGGAGTTAATCTGCCTAATCTCGCCCTACTGTCGCAGCCGCAACCTCTCCCTACGCTAATCAGAGCAGAGTGACGGGCGGCGCTATGTGACTCCAGCTTAAATAGTGGCTGGGTCACATGGTGCTCTGGCCAATCACAGCCATGCCAATAGTAGGCATGGCTGTGATGGCCTCTTGGGGCAAGTAGTATGACGCTTGTTGATTGGCTGCTTTGCAGCCTTTCAAAAAGCACCAAGAAAGCGTCACAAAAGCGCCAAGAAAGCGACGAACACCGAACCCGAACCCGGACTTTTACGAAAATGTCCGGGCTCGGGTCCCTGTCACGGACACCCCAAAATTCGGTACGAACCCGAACTATACAGTTCGAGTTCGCTCATCCCTAGTTATTATGCGTTCGGTTAAATTGTATGTTATGTGAGGGTACCCAGATAGCTAGTATTAAGGCTGATTTCAGCCTGTATTTGTGGGCAGGGCGTAGCTCCCTATATATGCCTGCCAAGGTCTCCCCTCAGGTGGTGTGTCTCACTTACGTTCGTAGGAGGAGCCACATCTAGCCGTCTAGCAAGCTGTTCGTTTCTCTCTCTCGTCCAGAGTGAATTGCTGCACGGTGCTACATTCCGGTGAGAAGTCTTTCTCCTCAAAGTAAGTTTATGGAGCGTGATACTCCCGTACGTCCTCCAGCAGTGCTTCCCTAAAATCACCTTGCGGTCCAAGGCGGAACGCATGTACTTCCGCCCGCCTCTTGTACGCGCTCAGCCGGCAGCAGCGCTTCCCCAAGTCGTCTTGCGGTCCAGGGTGGAACGCACCTACTTCCGCCCGCCTCCGGCACGCGCACAGCCGGCAGCAGCGCTTCCCCAAGTCGTCTTGCGGTCCAAGGTGGAACGCACTTACTTCCGCCTGCCCCATTCAGCCTCCCCAGGCGGAGCACAGACCGTTCCCACACACTCACCCGCCGGAGCCGCACCGGAGTCCTCCTTCCCCAGCATGAGGTACCGCAGTATGACTGCAGTGGGTGGCACTGGACTCATGACGTTCCATCAGGGTCGGTCTGTGGCCCGCATGGTGACACTGCCAGGCACTCAGAAGATGGGTCACATCCACATGCGGCGAGGTTCTGGCATGTTGCCGTTCCAAACTGGTCACTCACTCATTCTCAGGCATGTCAGTTCGTCTTTTCAGATGAATGAGGTCTGAGAAGAGTTTGTCCCAGCAAGTCCAGCCCTGTGCCCCCACTCCCTGCAGTTCCCCAGCACACCCCGCATGTCACTCTGGTTCCATCTTCATGTCGTATGTCTCCTGGATCGTCCAGGCTCAGTGCCAACGTTGCATGTCACCTGGATCGTCCAGGCCCTGGTCTCATGTTGTATGTTACCTGGATCGTCCAGGCCTAGTCTAATGTTGTATGTTACCTGGATCGTCCAGGCCCTGGTCTCATGTTGTATGTTACCTGGATCGTCCAGGCCAGTCCAATGTTGTATGTTACCTGGATCGTCCAGGCCAGTCCAATGTTGTATGTTACCTGGATCGTCCAGGCCCTGGTCTCATGTTGTATGTTACCTGGATCGTCCAGGCCCAGTCCAATGTTGTATGTTACCTGGATCGTCCAGGCCCTGGTCTCATGTTGTATGTTACCTGGATCGTCCAGGCCAGTCCAATGTTGTATGTTACCTGGATCGTCCAGGCCCTGGTCTCATGTTGTATGTTACCTGGATCGTCCAGGCCCTGGTCTCATGTTGTATGTTACCTGGATCGTCCAGGCCCAGTCCAATGTTGTATGTTACCTGGATCGTCCAGGCCCTGGTCTCATGTTGTATGTTACCTGGATCGTCCAGGCCAGTCCAATGTTGTGTTTACCTGGATCGTCCAGGCCAGTCCAATGTTGTATGTTACCTGGATCGTCCAGGCCCTGGTCTCATGTTGTATGTTACCTGGATCGTCCAGGCCCAGTCCAATGTTGTATGTTACCTGGATCGTCCAGGCCAGTCCAATGTTGTATGTTACCTGGATCGTCCAGGCCCTGGTCTCATGTTGTATGTTACCTGGATCGTCCAGGCCCTGGTCTCATGTTGTATGTTACCTGGATCGTCCAGGCCTAGTCCAAAGTTGTACGTTACCTGGTTCGTCCAGGCCTAGTGCAATGTTTTTTGTCACCTGGTTCGTCCAGGCCACGCTTCACGTCATAGGTCACCTGGATCGTCCAGGCCATGGTCCAGTGCCGCGCGTTTCCTGGACCTTCCAGGCACGTTCCTTTAGGGTCACCTGGATCGTCCAGGACATGTCTCGCATGCGTACCTCCTGGATCATCCAGGTCCAGTGTCGATGTTGTATGTCGCCTGGATCGTCCAGGCCAAGTTCAATGTGGTATGTCACCCGGATCATCTGGGCTGTTCAATATAGTGTGCCACTGGGTTCGCCATACCCTGTCCTAGTCTGCATAGGCTCGGCTTCATGAGCCTTACGGACGTTCAAGGGTCTCACGGTTCCCATCCTTTCTCACGGCTACGTCATTCAGTCTACTTAAATTTTCCCTCAGATTCCTAGAAGTGTTTCCAGCTGCTATAATTTCCAAGTAGAAAGTAGGCTAAAGTTCCGCAAGGTAAGATATTCGATACAAGAGTTATATCACTGGTAGGTTCTGTTCTTGCTTATTTCAGTCCGCATATACCTTGTCTAGCTCTTATTTTTGGTTTTTCTGTCCGCGGCAATCCAGATCAAGTCATTCGTCAAAAGTCGGTTCAGCTTAAGGCGGGTCCAAGATGTCACAGGTGTCCGATATAGAAGACAACGTCTCTTCCTTAGGCTCTGCAGTCTCAGGTCGGGTCACCAACAGATCCCTCCGGAGCTGGACCATTCCAAAGTTAATTGCTGAGCTGAATAGGAAAGGGATCCGGTATCCTGCATCTGCCAGAAAAGCAGAACTTTACAGAATTTTGATGTCTGAGGCTGGGCCCTCTGGGGAACAAACTTCCCTGTCATCGATTCAGCTCTCACTGTCTCAGCTCCAATCCTCCATCAGTGGTTTGGTCAGTTTGGTCTCGGACATCCAGTCCAGAGTCGACGTTCTGGAAGTCCAGCCCTCAACATCCGGTCAAAGTCAGGCTACCACATCATCCCTGGCCATCCCACAGTCTCTCCCAGGTATTCACATACCTACCCCCCAAATTGCCCCGTCCCACTTTCTGCCAGAGAATCTAAAAAAGGACATTGTGGCAGGGAAAGATATAAATCTAGCCTCCATCCTCATTGCATCCCACGATGTTCCAGAAAGTCGCGTGATTAACTGTGGGGACGTGTCCATAGTCATGAAAGCTAAAGATGCACGTCTCAACAGGAAGCTGACCATTCCGGAATTCGTGCTAGCTTTCAGCGTATATAGAGATGTGGTCTGTTCAGCCCAGCCAGACAGAAGGGAGGAACTGGACAGATATCTTTACCAGGTCACCGACCTGGGTCAGAAATATGGTGGATCGGCATTTTACGATTACCACCGGTCCTTCTCCGCTAAAGCTGCAGCAGCACTTTCCCAGTTCCAGTTTGTCACCAATTGGGCGGAGATGGACACCGAGCTATTTTGCCGGCACTTTGCAGGTCTCAGGGCCCCCACCTGCTCGAACTGCCAATCCATATTTCATTTAACAGATTGGTGCCCGAACTCTAGCCCTGGCACGCCGCAAGGGGCGTGGCCCGGTCCCTCCGGTGCTCAGGGTAATCCCAGTTCAGTGGACAAACTAGGCCGGCCCATAATCTACCTCGGCAAAAGCCAATTATGCAATAACTTTAACTTGGGAAGTTGTGCCTTCAATGCGTGTCGGGCCCTGCACATCTGTTCATTGTGTTTCAGAGCTCACCCACGCTCCTTGTGCCCCAGGAAAGCCTCAAAGCAGTTATGACTAACCGACATCAATGTTGAACTGCTGTCAAGTCTCCTCAAAAACCATCCTGACCGAGTCTTCACTGAATCCTTAATAGCTGGGTTCCACGAAGGGTTTCACACAGGGTTAGTCGCTCTTCCTCAAGCCAACTGGGAGGGTTCCAATTTACTGTCGGCCAGTCATGACCCAGAAGCAGTCGAGACATTGATACAAGCAGAGGTCAATAAAGGTTTCTTGCTGGGCCCCTTTTCTGATGTTCCCTTTCAGCACTGGCGCATCAGTCCTATCGGCATTGTGTCTAAACAGTCATCGAATAAAAAACGTATGATCTACGATTTGTCTGCTCCACATGCTTCGTCCACCCCCAGCCTGAATTCACTGATTCCATCAGAGGAGTACTCAATGAGATACTCTTCTATCGATCAGGCAGTCCAACTCATCTTGCTCTCAGGCAAGGGTTCTTGGCTCACCAAGGCAGATATAGCTGACGCCTTCAAGCTGCTGCCCATCCAGCCAAAGCTTTGGGGTTTTTATGGCATCAGATGGTCCAATAAATTTTATTTTGCAAATCGTCTCACTTTCGGTTGCAAAAGCAGTCCATGGCTCTTTGACCAGTTAACACAGGCCCTCCACTGGATATTGGTTCACCACGGCGGTTTGCCAATGGTCATCCACTATCTGGACGACTTCTTGATAATTGAGAAGCGGCATACTCACCCGACCGGTTTAAACACTTTGATGGAGTTCTTTAATCAGTTACAGGTCCCGTTAGCTCAAAAAAAGACAGAAGGGCCAGCCACACAGGTCACCTTCCTAGGTATCATCTTGGACACGGTCCGTATGGAAGCCAGGCTTCCTCCAGAGAAATTAAGTAAAATCCGCATAGCCATGGACAGAGCAGTACTAGGAAACTCCATCACCAAAACTGAACTTCAGTCTCTTCTGGGAATGCTCAATTTTGCGACCAGGGTCATGCCGCAGGGTAAATCGTTGATGTCAAGGTTGCTGCAGCTTCTTCCTGAAGCTCAGGATCAGGACAGCACAATTTCTTTAGACAGTCATGCCAGGGCAGATCTGCACATGTGGAAGTCATTCTTGTCAAACTGGAACGGTATTTCTTTATTTATTCCTCCCCGAACCTCACTCTCCCCCATCATTTTTTCAGATGCAGCGGGGTCAGTCGGGTTTGCTGCTATTTCTGGCAACCATTGGATGGCGGGCAAATGGCCCCCAGAATTAAGCTCCGACATAGATGCTTTAAAATCATCCCCCCTCATAGAGCTTTATCCCATAGTAGCAGCCGCTCAAGTCTGGGGAAAACAGTGGGCCAATTCCTCTGTCCTTTTTGTCACGGATAGCCAGGCATTAGTTGACATCCTCGACAAACAAAGGGCTAAGTCCCCAAAAATCATGTCACTGCTACGCAGACTAGTATGGCTGTCCCTTTCTTTTAATTTCCGTTTTGCAGGGGAACACATTCAGGGACATAAAAATGTAGCAGCAGATGCATTGTCTAGATTACATTTTTCGGTTTTTTTCCAGGAGATGCCCGACGCGGATCCCACGGGAGCCTCAATTCCGCCACACAACACTCTAGTGATGGACTAGAGTCTCTCATCTCGACAGCAAAACATTTCATAAGCCAATACTTAGCCCCAAACACGGCCAGGAATTACAGAACCGGGTTGAAAGCATTCAGTAGGTTTAGACTCCTTTACCCTCAGGGCGGCCGGGACGAAACATCGTACCTGCTGGCGTTCATAGCTTTCTGTCAATCCCAACTCAAACTCTCTCACAGTTCCATCAAAATATACCTAGCAGGCCTCCAACACCACTTCATGCTTAGTAATCCGGATCGTTCTTCCATTTTCTCAAACCAGGCCATCAAGGCAGCCCTTAGGGGAATTCAGAAAACCGCCAAACAAACTCCCTCCCGCAGACAGCCGGTGTCCACCAAGCTGTTCAGGGATCTGTCTTCCGCGCTAGACTGCTCCCCTTTTGGGCCCTTGACCAGCACGGTATTACAAGCAGCCATGTTTTTAAGTTTTTACGGCTTTCTCCATCCAGGAGAATTCACCGGCAGCACCCCGGGGCACGGCTGTCTTCGCAAAGACCATCTGTCGTGGCATAATGACCATTTCATACTCAGCCTACCACTGACCAAAACAAGCCAAACAGGGCCACCCACGGAGATTAAATATTTCCCTACCCAAAACAACTGGTGCCCGGTCCGGATTCTTAACAAATTATTATCCCTGTTACAGTCTGCTCCTCCCAACAGTCCTCCCCTACCCTTCAAAGATAAACCCCTCTCTTCACATCAATTCACGTCCCATATCCGTTCGCTAACGGCAGGCCTTGGGTACGACCCAGGCGTCATCTCGGGTCACTCATTCCGCATCGGAGCGGCTTCGTCAGCTTCAAAACACCAAGTCCCTGCTCATGTCATCCGTTCCATGGGACGCTGGAGATCTTCTTGTTTCAACAGATACATCCCGAATCCACATAGGGAAATATCCCAGGCTTTTCAATCGTTGGCGTTATAGGTCATGCGGGGCGGTAGCACACAATAAACCGGTTTGCACGACACAGTGTACTTGTCTTTTTTGCCCTCTCCAGGCCTACCCACGCCCGTGGCTCCCGGCACAACTCAGCCATAGTTTAGGTTTGGCATGCCTTACCCACGTCCAAGACGCTTCCAGCCCTGCCCATAAGTATTAAGGCTGATTTCAGCCTGTATTTGTGGGCAGGGCGTAGCTCCCTATATATGCCTGCCAAGGTCTCCCCTCAGGTGGTGTGTCTCACTTACCCCTCCCTCCCACCCCTCTTCTCACACACCCCAATAGGGTACGCCCTCTCCAGGCCTACCCACGCCCGTGGCTCCCGGCACAACTCAGCCATAGTTTAGGTTTGGCATGCCTTACCCACGTCCAAGACGCTTCCAGCCCTGCCCATAAATATTATTGTATTCGTGTATTCTGAGTGCCATTCACCTAGTGATATGCACTCAGACTTGAGCTATCTGGGGATATGTTAAATGTCTGTGTTTGCTGTGGGGGTGTGCCATTGTGTGTTTAAATGGTGATGTCTGTCCTGTTGTCTCCACATGTGTATTGGTGATCTCCCTTTGTCCTGAGAGATAATTGGATTGCCTTCGGTTGTCTCCGGGACAGAGAGGAGGAAACCATGATGCGTTGTGGGGATATGTTGTATCTGTCCTGTGTCGCAGTCTCCCTTCTGGTCCTCTGGGGGCGTGAACGATTGGTTGCTGTATTTACATTGTATGTGTTGTAAATTACTGATTGGTTGTATTTCAAAACCCTGTCCGCGGACCTGTATTTGCAACAACTGTAATAAAAACCAGGCTGGGTGTGCCAGCACGTGAGACCACTGCTGACCCTCAAGACGGAGCCTTGTCTCGTTATTGGGGGGATTCCCTATATGCTGTTAGAGACTGATTGCCAGGAGTGTAAGCTGACTGTACGCTTTTCCTGTTCGTCTGCCGGCAGCTATTCGCGAGGTTCCAGTTTGGAGTGCTATTTTGTATCCAGTTCGGGAGGTTGGTGTTCTGCAGTAGCTGTGCCTGTCTCTCAGAAAGGGGCATATCGCCTAAACGGATTTTAACCCCTTGTCTGCTGAAACGGTCCGTTACATCTGCCTTAGCCAACAAGGTCCCAGGCCCCAACTTCTTAACCCATGCCACAGCCGCATCAAATGACGTATAGACCACCGAACAAATGTCAGGATCGATACCATCATTGACCGACGCCCCCTTTGGGAAAGACAAATGATGTATAAGCCAAAACTTGTTCGGCTCCTTTTTGGGCACCAACCCCAGCGGTGACACCCTCAAGCCAGCTAACGGCACTCCCTCAAATGGCCCTTCCATCCTGCCCAAGGCAACCTCCTTTGCCAACTTTTCAGAGACCACCTCCGGAAACTCCAAAGCTGATCGCAAATTTCTTTGCGGTACGACCACAGGCAATGGGTTCGACAGAATACAAAACCCCTCCGAAAACCCCTGTTTCAACAATTCCGCCGCTTCCCGCTTAGGATACCTATTTAAGTACCCCTCCATCCTTTCCACCCGAACTGGAGTCAGCCCCTTTTGCAGCTGAGTCTGACCCCCTGTGTTTACCGCCTCTGAAGCACCGGTTAGCCCCGTGGGCACCCCCGCAAGTTGTGCACTCATGCTTGAACTTGCATTTTGCGCCAAACCTGCAGCCCCCCTCATTAAAGAGGAAACACAAACCTCTTGCTGACGCTGTAGACACCGTATACTGACCTGGCGCCCCTCCCGCGTCCCCCCGAAAGGACTGCCCCTGCCGCGACGGCGCAGTCACCCGCCACCATAGACTGATATCTTTATGGTCCCACCGAATATCAGGTCTAACCGCCTTCCTCTGTCTGAATTGCTCGTCATACCTGAGCCACCCAGTACCACCATATACGCGGTATGCCTCGCCAATCGCATCCAGATAGCAAAACAAGGCCGAGCAACACTCAGGCGTCTTTTCCCCAATGACACTTGCCAAGATCGCAAACGCTTGCAACCAATTGGCAAACGTACGCGGTATGAGTCTATGCCGGCGCTTTTCATCGTCCTCCTTTTTTCCCTCCCCCACTCGTTCCCTATCCAGATTAAACTGCTCCAGGGGGAGAAGCGAAAAAATGTCAACATACTCCCCCCGCCATATCCGTTCCCGAACGTCCTGCTTTAAGTGCGCCCCCAACGGCCCCTCAAAACATACATATACCTCACCCTTCACCGCGTCGCTAACCTTAGGGCTCTCCTCCTCACCCCCCACCTGCGTCTGAACCGACACCGAACCTACACCCCGAGACTGCCCGTCCCCAGACGCTCCCCCTAAACCCCCACCGACCCCCCATGCCGGCAACGGAGACGAACCAGCCACCCCCAAACCTGAAACCAAACCCGCCAAACTCGCCAAAAACTGCCCCAAACCTCCCACAATTTCCCTGTGACCTCCCCCAGCCCCCACACCCCCCAGGCTACTAATCAAATTCTGCAAAACACCCCACATGTTCTCACCTGGCTGCCTGGGCGCTGTGAACCCATCAGCCGCTGATCCGGACTCCAGATGAACGGACCTCACCGCCGACTCCACGGATGTTCCTGCTGTGCTGGATCCGCCCGATGTCTGCACCCCAACAAGATCCATGCTGGGTGCGCTCTCAACCTCTTCATCCCTCATAAACTCTTCCTGCAGACCCAGGCCAGAAGACACCTGCCCGTGATCCCTAGGAGCCCTGCGCCCTCTAGTGGCCACTACTGGCACAGGCTTCGTCCTCCTGCTACACGCTCTCCCACAACGAGCGGACGTTCCTGCCACTAGGGGGAGCAAGGAACCCGCCGACCCAGCTCCGGATCCTACGCTGGCTGCAGGTGAAGGCAGGGAAGATGGGGCCCTGCCTCCTTCTGGGCTCCGCTGCGCACCCGGATTCCTCCCACTCCCAGAGGCTGGGGACAAGATGCTCCCACCAACCCCTGCACGTGAAGGGTCCCTAGAGGGGCTCCTGCGCCTGCGCCGAGCCCTGGGGGTCTCACTGGGGCCAAGGCGCGCCGACGGCCTGACCCGCCGCGGCCGTTGTGCCGATGGCGACGGGCCAGCTATACCCGCCGCCTCCCCCTGAAGCACACCAGTCAGCTGCTCCCTCAACCACTCCGGTCCACGGGCCTCCCATGCTGCCCGCAACCGCTCCAGCAACTCCTCAACTGCCTGCATGGTAGGTGCTTTTTTCACTAACACTAAAATGGCCCCCTGGCTACATCCTCTTAAATAATCTCCCCCCTAACTCCGCCTTCACTATCCCGCCCCTCCGCTTCCCGCCACACATTAACCCTACCTCTACCAGGCCCCTGGCACCAAATTCGTCATGAAGGCCTACCCTTATGGTAAACCTATAGTCCGGCCTTACTTGTCTGATGTGCCCCACCATGAAAACCGCAATGTGTCTGCGGTCAGTTTGCATTTTGCGGTTTGTCATGATGGGGACACTTCTAAATTGAAAGCGCAGGGCCTTGAAAGAGTTGGGGTTCCTGTCAGAGGAGGGAATCACAGAAGAAAACTGTTAAATAGGGAGGCATACTGGATGTTCCAGCTAACCACACGTCACCCTCAGGGGTTAAACAAAAGACATGATCTTATCTATGTGTTAGATATTTTTCATAGTATGAATCTATTTGCCAACTGTAAGCAACATACAATATTAGTTTTACTTTACTATTGTAAATTTAGTGCATTTTAATCTAGTTTTCACATTTGTATTTTGCACACTTTTAAATATCACATGTGGTCCTGATTGCACTTTGCGTAACAAGATTATCCGTGTTCTGGAAGTTTTAAAACCGCTGAAATAAAGTTCTCTTACCTTGCTAATTTGAAGATGGACTTTTGAATTTTTTTTTGAGTCTCCTATTAATAGTGTAGACCAGGTGCTATGTCCGTGCTCATTGCAAGGAGACGCAGGTGAGAGCTGCTTCTTTTTTTCATTTTTTAAACATTAATTATGGTTCAGTTTTAAAATATTTTTCCTGTGTGTCTGGAACATTAAAACCATTGAAGTGTTTGTTTCACTATTGGCAAAAAAAAAATGTTTTCTGGTGTTTTATAGTTAGGTTTTCAGAACTGGGTGAAATGTTTAGCGGATATGACATAAAATTCTGTATGTCATTGCTTACAGATCTTACTTCTGTGTATGCCGCACTGAGGGGCAGCCATCTCCTCCCATCCAAGCAGAATTAGCTAGGATTTTGAGATTGGGAATGGAATTGGGTATTCTCACCAAAAAAGAATATTATTACATTTATGTAACTCATCCAGTAATCTCTGTCTTTCACGCCCTGCCAAAAATTCACAAGGGTACATTCCCTCCCGAATCAAAATTAGTTATACCAGCGCACAACGTAGTGTGTGGCGGTATATAATCACACCCAAATATTACTGAATTGTTTATGTGAATGAGGATCATAAAAATATAACATTTACTAAGTCATTTAAAATATAGAGATGCTACTGGGTGAGAAACAACAATTACATGTACCTCCACAAACAAAAATTACATATACCTCCACAGATAAAGTCTTACGTTGAGGTAAGTAAATGGTTTGGTCTTACCACGTCTGGTGGATGCCTCGGCCTGTGGAGGGCGGTCCAGGTACTAGATGATTACCGGAATCTGCGTGACCTGGGTGCTGGTGTCTGATGGCAGTGTTGGTACTCCTATTTGGCCCTATTGTGTCTTTCCTACCTACAAATGGGCTGGGGACTAATCAAACACCTGCCTAGCACACATGGAGCACCCGTCCCGACAGGGGCGACCCCATACCGAACCTTGCCCTCAGTAGGGGCCTATTACTATTCATACCCTAATTACACAGCCCTACATGCCATGTTTCGGTCTCAGTATCCAGACCTCATCAGGGGACTTCAACGATGTATTCAAGGGTAGCTAGAAACGAATTACAAATATATACTAAATATAGATCACTAAATATTCTGAGTGCCAACTTTAAATAGGTATGATAAAAACTCAGATTACTTACTGAAAGAAGAAGGTAGTGTTTATCCTCGTACTTTCACTCTGGATATTCAATGGATCGTATCCCAGCCATGACATGAGAAGTGTCCCATGTAAGCTGTCTGTCTCACCCAAAAATGGTAATCTGGGTGAGCAATTGTTGGTTGTTGTCCACCTCTTTATATACCCCACCTCCCAGTCCATGTACGCCCCCCTGATTACCCGTCTCACCTGTGAGCAACGGCCGCAGTATCTGGAATAGCCTGTGGAACGCACGCCGCTCGCGTGCGTTCCACCGGACCGGAAGCTGGCATCACATGGTGCGGGCTCACCGGAAGTGAGGTAAGGGCCTGCGTCTAAGCGTCACCAGTTACTTGGCAACCGCCCAGCTCACATTTGCATGGCCCATACGCTGCAAATGATAACTTGCCTGTAGAGTTGAGCGAACACCTGGATGTTCGGGTTCGAGAAGTTCAGCCGAACTTCCCGGAAATGTTCGGGTTCGGGATCCGAACCCGATCCGAACTTCGTCCCGAACCCGAACCCCATTGAAGTCAATGGGGACCCGAACTTTTCGGCACTAAAACGGCTGTAAAACAGCCCAGGAAAGGGCTAGAGGGCTGCAAAAGGCAGCAACATGTAGGTAAATCCCCTGCAAACAAATGTGGATAGGGAAATGAATAAAAATAAAAATTAAATAAATAAAAATTAACCAAAATCAATTGGAGAGAGGTCCCATAGCAGAGAATCTGGCTTCCCGTCACCCACCACTGGAACAGTCCATTCTCAGATATTTAGGCCCCGGCACCCAGGCAGAGGAGAGAGGTCCCGTAACAGAGAATCTGGCTTCATGTCAGCAGAGAATTAGTCTGCATGTCAAAGCAGAGAATGAGGCTTCACGTCAGCCACCACTGCAACAGTCCATTGGCATATATTTAGGCCCAGCACCCAGGCAGAGGAGAGAGGTCCCGTAACAGACAATCTGGCTTCATGTCAGCAGAGAATCAGTCTTCATGTCATAGCAGAGAATCAGGCTTCACGTCACCCACCACTGCAACAGTCCATTGTCATAAATTTAGGCCCAGCACCCAGGCAGAGGAGAGAGGTCCCGTAACAGAGGATCTGGCTTCATGTCAGCAGAGAATCAGTCTGCGTGTCATAGCAGAGAATGAGGCTTCACGTCACCCACCACTGCAACAGTCCATTGTCATAAATTTAGGCCCAGCACCCAGGCAGAGGAGAGAGGTCCCGTAACAGACAATCTGGCTTCATGTCAGCAGAGAATTAGTCTGCATGTCATAGCAGAGAATGAGGCTTCACGTCAGCCACCACTGCAACAGTCCATTGGCATATATTTAGGCCCAGCACCCAGGCAGAGGAGTGAGGTCCCGTAACAGACAATCTGGCTTCATGTCAGCAGAGAATCAGTCTTCATGTCATAGCAGAGAATCAGGCTTCACGTCACCCACCACTGCAACAGTCCATTGTCATAAATTTAGGCCCAGCACCCAGGCAGAGGAGAGAGGTCCCGTAACAGACAATCTGGCTTCATGTCAGCAGAGAATCAGTCTGCATGTCATAGCAGAGAATGAGGCTTCACGTCAGCCACCACTGCAACAGTCCATTGGCATATATTTAGGCCCAGCACCCAGGCAGAGGAGAGAGGTCCCGTAACAGACAATCTGGCTTCATGTCAGCAGAGAATCAGTCTTCATATCATAGCAGAGAATCAGGCTTCACGTCAGCCACCAGTGCAACAGTCCATTGGCATATATTTAGGCCCAGCACACAGGCAGAGGAGAGAGGTCCCGTAACAGAGGATCTGGCTTCATGTCAGCAGAGAATTAGTCTGCATGTCATAGCAGAGAATGAGGCTTCACGTCAGCCACCACTGCAACAGTCCATTGGCATATATTTAGGCCCAGCACCCATGCAGAGGAGAGAGGTCCCGTAACAGACAATCTGGCTTCATGTCAGCAGAGAATCAGTCTTCATGTCATAGCAGAGAATCAGGCTTCACGTCACCCACCACTGCAACAGTCCATTGTCATAAATTTAGGCCCAGCACCCAGGCAGAGGAGAGAGGTCCCGTAACAGACAATCTGGCTTCATGTCAGCAGAGAATTAGTCTGCATGTCATAGCAAAGAATGAGGCTTCACGTCAGCCACCACTGCAACAGTCCATTGGCATATATTTAGGCCCAGCACCCAGGCAGAGGAGAGAGGTCCCGTAACAGACAATCTGGCTTCATGTCAGCAGAGAATCAGTCTTCATGTCATAGCAGAGAATCAGGCTTCACGTCACCCACCACTGCAACAGTCCATTGTCATAAATTTGGGCCCAGCACCCAGGCAGAGGAGAGAGGTCCCGTAACAGAGGATCTGGCTTCATGTCAGCAGAGAATCAGTCTGCATGTCATAGCAGAGAATCAGGCTTCACGTGACCCAACATTGGAACAGTCCATTGGCATATATTTAGGCCCCGGCACCCAGACAGAGGAGAGGTTCATTCAACTTTGGGTAGCCTCGCAATATAATGGTAAAATGAAAATAAAAATAGGATTGAATGAGGAAGTGCCCTGGAGTCCAATAATATATGGTTAAGGGGAGGTAGTTAATGTCTAATCTGGACAAGGGACGGACAGATCCTGTGGGATCCATGCCTGGTTCATTTTTATGAACGTCAGCTTGTCTACATTGGCTGTAGACAGGCGGCTGCGTTTGTCTGTAATGACGCCCCCTGCCGTGCTGAATACACGTTCAGTCAAAACGCTGGCCGCCGGGCAGGCCAGCACCTCAAAGGCATAAAAGGCTAGCTCTGGCCACGTGGACAATTTAGAGACCCAGGAGTTGAATGGGGCCGAACAATCAGTCAGTACGTGGAGGGGTGTGCACATGTACTGTTCCACCATGTTAGTGAAATGTTGCCTCCTGCTAACACGTTGCGTATCAGGTGGTGGTGCAGTTAGCTGTGGCGTGTTGACAAAACTTTTCCACATCTCTGCCATGCTAACCCTGCCCTCAGAGGAGCTGGCCGTGACACAGCTGCCTTGGCGACCTCTTGCTCCTCCTCTGCCTTGGCCTTGGGCTTCCACTTGTTCCCCTGTGACATTTGGGAATGCTCTCAGTAGCGCGTCTACCAACATGCGCTTGTACTCGCGCATCTTCCTATCACGCTCCAGTGCAGGAAGTAAGGTGGGCACATTGTCTTTGTAGCGTGGATCCAGCAGGGTGGCAACCCAGTAGTCCGCACACGTTAAAATGTGGGCAACTCTGCTGTCGTTGCGCAGGCACTGCAGCATGTAGTCGCTCATGTGTGCCAGGCTGCCCAGGGGTAAGGACAAGCTGTCCTCTGTGGGAGGCGTATCGTCATTGTCCTGCCTTTCCCCCCAGCCACGCACCAGTGATGGACCCGAGCTGCGTTGGGTGCCACCCCGCTGTGACCATGCTTCATCCTCATCCTCCTCCACCTCCTCCTCAGCCTCGTCCTCCAGTAGTGGGCCCTGGCTGGCCACATTTGTACCTGGCCTCTGCTGTTGCCAAAAACCTCCCTCTGAGTCACTTCGAAGAGACTGGCCTGAAAGTGCTAAAAATGACCCCTCTTCCTCCTCCTCCTCCTGGGCCACCTCCTCTTCCATCATCGCCCTAAGTGTTTTCTCAAGGAGACATAGAAGTGGTATTGTAACGCTGATAACGGCGTCATCGCCACTAGCCATGTTGGTGGAGTACTCGAAACAGCGCAACAGGGCACACAGGTCTCGCATGGAGGCCCAGTCATTGGTGGTGAAGTGGTGCTGTTCTGTAGTGCGACTGACCCGTGCGTGCTGCAGCTGAAACTCCACTATGGCCTGCTGCTGCTCGCACAGTCTGTCCAGCATGTGCAAGGTGGAGTTCCACCTGGTGGGCACGTCGCATATGAGGCGGTGAGCGGGAAGGCCGAAGTTACGCTGTAGCGCAGACAGGCGAGCAGCAGCAGGATGTGAACGCCGGAAGCGCGAACAGACGGCCCGCACTTTATGCAGCAGCTCTGACATGTCGGGGTAGTTGTGAATGAACTTCTGCACCACCAAATTCAGCACATGCGCCAAGCAAGGGATGTGCGTCAAATTGGCTAGTCCCAGAGCTGCAACGAGATTTCGCCCATTATCACACACCACCAGGCCGGGCTTGAGGCTGACCGGCAGCAACCACTCGTCGGTCTGTTGTTCTATACCCCGCCACAACTCCTGTGCGGTGTGGGGCCTGTCCCCCAAACATATGAGTTTCAGAATGGCCTGCTGACGTTTACCCCGGGCTGTGCTGAAGTTGGTGGTGAAGGTGTGTGGCTGACTGGATGAGCAGGTGGAAGAAGAGGAGGAGGAAGCCGAGAAGGAGGAGGTGGCAACAGGAGGCAAAGAATGTTGCCCTGCGATCCTTGGCGGCGGAAGGACGTGCGCCAAACAGCTCTCCGCCTGGGGCCCAGCTGCCACTACATTTACCCAGTGTGCAGTTAGGGAGATATAGCGTCCCTGGCCGTGCTTACTGGTCCACGTATCTGTGGTTAGGTGGACCTTGCTACAGATGGCGTTGCGCAGTGCACACTTGATTTTATCGGATACTTGGTTGTGCAGGGAAGGCACGGCTCTCTTGGAGAAGTAGTGGCGGCTGGGAACAACATACTGTGGGACAGCAAGCGACATGAGCTGTTTGAAGCTGTCTGTGTCCACCAGCCTAAATGACAGCATTTCATAGGCCAGTAGTTTAGAAATGCTGGCATTCAGGGCCAGGAATCGAGGGTGGCTAGGTGGGAATTTACGCTTTCTCTCAAATGTTTGTGAGATGGAGAGCTGAACGCTGGCGTGTGACATGGTTGAGACGCTTGGTGACGGAGGTGGTGTTGTTGGTGGTACATCCCCTGTTTGCTGGGCGGCAGGTGCCAACGTTCCTCCAGAGGCGGAGGAAGAGGCCGAGGCGGCAGCAGCAGAAGAGGCCGAGGCGGCAGCAGCAGAAGAGGTAGCAGGGGGAGCCTGAGTGACTTCCTTGGTTTTAAGGTGTTTACTCCACTGCAGTTCATGCTTTGCATGCAGGTGCCTGGTCATTCAGGTTGTGCTAAGGTTCAGAACGTTAATGCCCCGCTTCAGGCTCTGATGGCACAGCGTGCAAACCACTCGGGTCTTGTCGTCAGCACATTGTTTGAAGAAGTGCCATGCCAGGGAACTCCTTGAAGCTGCCTTTGGGGTGCTCGGTCCCAGATGGCGGCGGTCAGTAGCAGGCGGAGTCTCTTGGCGGCGGGTGTTCTGCTTTTGCCCACTGCTCCCTCTTTTGCTACGCTGCTGGCTCGGTCTCACCACTGCCTCTTCCTCCGAACTGTGAAAGTCAGTGGCACGACCTTCATTCCATGTGGGGTCTAGGACCTCATCGTCCCCTGCATCGTCTTCCACCCAGTCTTGATCCCTGACCTCCTGTTCAGTCTGCACACTGCAGAAAGACGCAGCAGTTGGCACCTGTGTTTCGTCATCATCAGAGACATGCTGAGGTGGTATTCCCATGTCCTCATCATCAGGAAACATAAGTGGTTGTGCGTCAGTGCATTCTATGTCTTTCACCGCTGGGGAAGGGCTAGGTGGATGCCCTTGGGAAACCCTGCCTGCGGAGTCTTCAAACAGCATAAGAGACTGCTGCATAACTTGAGGCTGAGACAGTTTCCCTGGTATGCATGGGGGTGATGTGACAGACTGATGGGGTTGGTTTTCAGGCGCCATCTGTGCGCTTTCTGCAGAAGACTGGGTGGGAGATAATGTGAACGTGCTGGATCCACTGTCGGCCACCCAATTGACTAATGCCTGTACCTGCTCAGGCCTTACCATCCTTAGAACAGCATTGGGCCCCACCATATATCGCTGTAAATTCTGGCGGCTACTGGGACCTGAGGTAGTTGGTACACTAGGACGTGTGGATGTGGCAGAACGGCCACGTCCTCTCCCAGCACCAGAGGGTCCACTAACACCACCACGACCATGTCCACGTCCGCGTCCCTTACTAGATGTTTTCCTCATTGTTATGGTTCACCACAACAACAAAAATATTATTTGGCCCAATGTATTGTATTCAAATTCAGCGGGATATAAATTTGAGGCCTAGTATTTAGGCGCTGGGTGACCGGTATGGATTTAGTGACAGAATTAGACTTGGAAATGCACAGTAGCGTGTGTGTGAAGTTATTCTGAATGACCGTATGTGCACCTTGAATATTATATACCCTTTTAGTAATAGATTTCAAATAGCTCTGATATAGCAGAAACCACTAAATTATGAAATTGCTAAATTGGGAATTGTATTTCAACCCAGAACAAAAAATGTGCTTTGACGGACACCAAATAACTTTCCCAGCCACAACAGGACAGCGGTAACGAGAGATTTAGCGGGATATAAATTTGAGGCCTAGTATTTAGGCGCTGGGTGACCGGTATGGATTTAGTGACAGAATTAGACTTGGAAATGCACAGTAGCGTGTGTGTGAAGTTATTCTGAATGACCCTATGTGCACCTTGAATATTATATACCCTTTTAGGGATAGATTTCAAATAGCTCTGATATAGCAGAAACCACTAAATTATGAAATTGCTAAATTGGGAATTGTATTTCAACCCAGAACAAAAAATGTGCTTTGACGGACACTAAATAACTTTCCCAGCCACAACAGGACAGCGGTAACGAGAGATTTAGCGGGATATAAATTTGAGGCCTAGTATTTAGGCACTGGGTGACCGGTATGGATTTACTGACAGAATTAGACTTGGAAATGCACAGTAGCGTGTGTGTGAAGTTATTCTGAATGACCCTATGTGCACCTTGAATATTATATACCCTTTTAGGGATAGATTTCAAATAGCTCTGATATAGCAGAAACCACTAAATTATGAAATTGCTAAATTGGGAATTGTATTTCAACCCAGAACAAAAAATGTGCTTTGACGGACACTAAATAACTTTCCCATCCACAACAGGACAGCGGTGACGAGAGATTTAGCGGGATATAAATTTGAGGCCTAGTATTTAGGCGCTGGGTGACCGGTATGGATTTACTAACAGAATTAGACTTGGAAATGCACAGTAGCGTGTGTGTGAAGTTATTCTGAATGACCCTATGTGCACCTTGAATATTATATACCCTTTTAGGGATAGATTTCAAATAGCTCTGATATAGCAGAAACCACTAAATTAGGAAATTGCTAAATTGGGAATTGTATTTCAACCCAGAACAAAAAATGTGCTTTGACGGACACTAAATAACTTTCCCATCCACAACAGGACAGCGGTAACGAGAGATTTAGCGGGATATAAATTTGAGGCCTAGTATTTAGGCGCTGGGTGACCGGTATGGATTTACTAACAGAATTAGACTTGGAAATGCACAGTAGCGTGTGTGTGAAGTTATTCTGAATGACCCTATGTGCACCTTGAATATTATATACCCTTTTAGGGATAGATTTCAAATAGCTCTGATATAGCAGAAACCACTAAATTATGAAATTGCTAAATTGGGAATTGTATTTCAACCCTGAACAAAAAATGTGCTTTGACGGACACTAAATAACTTGCCCAGCCAGAACAGTACAGCAGTAACGACAGATTTAGCGGGATATAAATTTGAGGCCTAGTATTTAGGCGCTGGGTGACTGGTATGGATTTAGTGACAGAATTAGACTGGGATATGGCCAAAAAATAACCACACTATTGCTGGTTAAATGCACTTGGTGTGACAGCTTGACCAACCACACTACTGAGGGTTAAATGCACTTGGTGACGGGCGCAGCTTGCCCCTGATGTAGTATATATATGGCCAAAAAATGTACAGACAATTGCTGGTTAAATGCACTTGGTGTGACAGCTTCACCCTGATGTAGGCTTTAGCCAAAAAACAACCACACCATTGAGGGTTAAATGCACTTGGTGACAGGCGCAGCTTGCCCCTGATGTAGTATATGGCCAAAAAATGAACAGACTATTGCTGGTTAAATGCACTTGGTGACGGGCGCAGCTTGCCCCTGATTTAGTATATGGCCAAAAAATGAACAGACTATTGCTGGTTAAATGCACTTGGTGTGACAGCTTCACCCTGATGTAGGCTTTAGCCAAAAAACAACCACACCATTGAGGGTTAAATGCACTTGGTGACAGGCGCAGCTTGCCCCTGATGTAGTATATGGCCAAAAAATGAACAGACTATTGCTGGTTAAATGCACTTGGTGTGACAGCTTGACCAACCACACTACTGAGGGTTAAATGCACTTGGTGACGGGCGCAGCTTGCACCTGATGTAGTATATGGCCAAAAAATGAACAGACTATTGCTGGTTAAATGCACTTGGTGTCACAGCTTGACCAACCACACTACTGAGGGTTAAATGCACTTGGTGACGGGCGCAGCTTGCCCCTGATGTAGTATATGGCCAAAAAATGAACAGACTATTGCTGGTTAAATGCACTTGGTGACGGGCGCAGCTTGCCCCTGATTTAGTATATGGCCAAAAAATGAACAGACTATTGCTGGTTAAATGCACTTGGTGTGATAGCTTGACCAACCACACTACTGAGGGTTAAATGCACTTGGTGACGGGCGCAGCTTGCCCCTGATGTAGTATATGGCTAAAAAATAAGCAGACTATTGCTGGTTAAATGCACTTGGTGTGACAGCTTCACCCTGATGTAGGCTTTAGCCAAAAAACAACCACACCATTGAGGGTTAAATGCACTTGGTGACAGGCGCAGCTTGCCCCTGATGTAGTATATGGCCAAAAAATAAACAGACTATTGCTGGTTAAATGCACTTGGTGTGACAGCTTCACCCTGATGTAGGCTTTAGCCAAAAAACAACCACACCATTGAGGGTTAAATGCACTTGGTCGCAGCTTGGATGCACTTGGTCGCAGCACCGCACAAGACACAAAATGGCCGCCGATCACCCCAGAAAAAAGTGACTGACAAACGGTCTGGGCAACCTAAAAACAGTGAGCAATTGAGTATCAGCAGCTCAATGATCCACAGCTGCAGATCGATCAATTAATCAAGTGCTTTGGAGGAGTTAATCAGCCTAATCTCGCCCTACTGTCGCAGCCGCAACCTCTCCCTACGCTAATCAGAGCAGAGTGACGGGCGGCGCTATGTGACTCCAGCTTAAATAGAGGCTGGGTCACATGGTGCTCTGCTCTTGGGGCAAGTAGTATGACGCTTGTTGATTGGCTGCTTTGCAGCCTTTCAAAAAGTGCCAAGAAAGCGTCACAAAAGCTCCAAGATAGCGACGAACACTGAACCCGAACCCGGACTTTTACGAAAATGTCCGGGTTCAGGTCCGTGTCACGGACACCCCAAAATTCGGTACGAACCCGAACTATACAGTTCGAGTTCGCTCATCCCTACTTGCCTGCTATTTTACTATTGCTCAATCGCAAGTATTGATAAAAATTGGATATTAATCTGACAGGATGACCAAACACATGCCCCGATCCTGATATAATTGCGCCGGCAAAATCCAGGGAAAACTATATTTTATATTTTCTACTGGCAGTGCTATGATAATAATTCCTATTACAAATAGCCTATACCTTCCCTACGCTTGGTATGCGCATGGATTGACCATACAAAGTAGGAAAGGTTTACCACATTATATTAAGACACCTCTACAGTCATATGAAGAAACTATAATTTTCTTGCTCGTTTAGACCGGAGGGGTGGACTGTTTTCAGGTAGAAGATCCATTTTGCTTCACATTGAAGGATCCTCCTGTCCACATCCCCCCGTTTAATTCCCGGCTTAATTCTTTCAATTCCCGTGAAGGAGAGGCAGTCGGGCCTTCCATCATGTTCTGTATTTACATGTCGTGACACAGGTGTGTCTCTCCGATTTATAATGTCACCGACATGCTCTCCTATCCTCCTCCTCAGTTCTCTGATTGTCTTACCAATATATTCTATTCCACAAATACATGTGATTTTGTAAATTACTCCCATGCTTCTACAATTGATAAAATCCTTTATTGTGTAGATTTTGCCAGTGTTGATACTCCTAAATATTTTTGTCTTGGTCATAAAGGGGCACGCCACGCATCCTCCGCATTTAAAGTTGCCATTGATGCCTCTTTCAAGCTATGTTTTCTTTTGGGCCACTGGTGTATAGTGGCTATGCACCATAAGGTCATGGATACTTCTGCCGCGCCTATAGGTGATGCTGGGGTGCTCCTTTATGACCTTGCAGATATCTTGGTCCATCCGTAAAACGTGCCAATGTTTAGAGATAATTTCTCTAATAGCGGAGGAACAACCATTATATGTGCTGATGAGGCGGATCTTCCTATTTTCGTTAGGACCATCGACCGGAGGGGCTTCCTTTCGGGGGGTGAGAAGTGACACTCTATCCCTGTTCAGTGCCATTTGATACGCTGGTGTCAGTACACCTGCCGGGTAACCCCGATCCAAGAAACGAGTTTTTAGATCTGCAGCTTGTTTGATGAAATCGGAACGTCTGGAACAGTTCCTCCTTAATCGCAGGTATTGACCCCGCGGTATTCCCATCCTGAGGGGGTAGGGATGGCTACTTTCCCACCTCAGGAGGGAATTGGTCAAACCCGACAACGATATCAAGAAATGGGAGTTTTGATGGATGACATTCTGATGTAAAGTGGAGGCCTATCTCGTTCTTATTGAGTTCTTGGACCCAACTAGAAAAGGCCTCCAGGCTCCCTTTCCAGATGACAAACACGTCATCTATGAAACGTGCCCATTTTAAAACACTTTGGAATTCCATCATAGATTCGTCTCTGAATACTATGGTATTCTCCCACCAGCCCAGGAACAAATTTGCGTACGACGGTGCACAGGGACTTCCCATCGCAGTGCCCGTGAGCTGGTGGTAGAATCGTCCATTGAAGATGAAATAGTTCCTCTTCAATGAGAACTCAAGTAGTTCAAGTACAAAAGTGTTATGGGCTTGGAAGTGTCTTCCCCTAGTTGATAAAAAATATGATGCTGCATATAGACCCCACTTGTGTGGAATAGATGAGTATAGTGCTTCCACATCTACACTCCCTAATACGCAGCCCTCATCAAGGTGGATTCCCTCCAGTTGTCTAAGAAGATCACCGGTATCTTTAACATGGGAGGAAAGAGAAAGAACAAAAGGTGCCAAGATTTTGTCTATATAGACTCCCAGGTTTTGGCTTAAGCTATCGACACCTGATACTATCGGTCACCCTTTTAGGTGCTCATAGCCTTTATGCACCTTTGGGAGGCTATAAAAAGTGGCAATCTGGGGACATTGGGGAAAAAGAAAGTCAAATTCTTCTTGATTGATTCGTTTGGCGGATTTGGCCCTTTCTAAAATACATTTGAGTTCTTTTTTATAGGCAATGGTCGGATCGCCAGGAAGAATTTCATAACAGTCACGAGGGGCCAGTAAACTCTCGCACATTGCTTCATAATTAGTTGTACTCAAGACATCTGTGTTACCACCTTTATCCAATGGTTTAATAACGATATTTTTATTTTTGGATAAATCATCCAGTGCACGCAGTTCATCTGGAGTACAATTTTGTGGTGCTGAGTACAGGTGGGTAGTCTCCAAATCAGTACTGACCAATTTCAGGAAGACATCCACGCAGTTTGTCTCACCTGTAGGGGGGATCCTCCTGCTCTTATTTTTAAGGCAAGTAAAGGGTCCCTTACCTGGAGCCGGTTCATTTACAGTTGTTAGACCTGCATCTCTTTGCACGTAAACTTCAATGGTATAAATATTTTCGTAACATAGAAAAGAAACAAAGCATAGAGATTGCTACAGAGTCTAACAACTGTAAATGAACCGGCTCCAGGTGAGGGACCCTTTACTTGCCTTAAAAATAAGAGCAGGAGGATCCTCCCTACAGGTGAGACAAACTGCGTGGATGTCTTCCTGAAATTGGTCAGTACTGATTTGGAGACTACCCACCTGTACTCAGCACCACAAAATTGTACTCCAGATGAACTGCGTGCACTGGATGATTTATCCAAAAATAAAAATATCGTTATTAAATCATCGGACAAAGGTGGTAACACAGTTGTCTTGAGTACAACTAATTATGAAGCAATGTGCAATCCTGTCAGATTAATATCCAATTGTTATCAATACTTGCGATTGAGCAATAGTAAAATAGCAGGCAAGTTATCATTTGCAGCATATGGGCCATGCGGATGTGGGCTGGGCGGTTGCCAAGTAACTGGTGACGCTTAGACGCAGGCCCTTACCTTACTTCCGGTGAGCCCGCACCATGTGATGCCAGCTTCCGGCCCGGTGGAACGCACGCGAGCGGCGTGCGTTCCACAGGCTATTCCAGATACTGCGGCCGTTGCTCACAGGTGAGACGGGTAATCAGGGGGGTGTACATGGACTGGGAGGTGGGGTATATAAAGAGGTGGACAACAACCAACAATTGCTCACCCAGATTACCATTCTTGGGTGAGACAGACAGCTTACATGGGACACTTCTCATGTCATGGCTTGGATACGATCCATTGAATATCCAGAGTGAAAGTACGAGGCTAAACACTACCTTCTTCTTTCAGTAAGTAATCTGAGTTTTTATCATACCTATTTAAAGTTGGCACTCAGAATATTTAGTGATCTATAGTTAGTATATACAGACGTGGACAAAATTGTTGGTACCCTTTGGTCAATGAAAGAAAAAGTCACAATGGTCACAGAAATAACTTTAATCTGACAAAAGTAATAATAAATTAAAATTCTATAAATGTTAACCAATGAAAGTCAGACATTGTTTTTCAACCATGCTTCAACAGAATTATGTAAAAAAATAAACTCATGAAACAGGCATGGACAAAAATGATGGTACCCCTAACTTAATATTTTGTTGCGCAACCTTTTGAGGCAATCACTGCAATCAAACGCTTCCTGTAACTGTCAATGAGACATCTGCACCTCTCAGCAGGTATTTTGGCCCACTCCTCATGAGCAAACTGCTCCAGTTGTGTCCGGTTTGAAGGGTGCCTTTTCCAGACTGCATGTTTCAGCTCCTTCCAAAGATGCTCAATAGGATTGAGGTCAGGGCTCATAGAAGGCCACTTTAGAATAGTCCAATTTTTTCCTCTTAGCCATTCTTGGGTGTTTTTAGCGGTGTGTTTTGGGTCATTGTCCTGTTGCAAGACCCATGACCTGCGACTGAGACCAAGCTTTCTGACACTGGCTAGTACATTTCTCTCTAGAATTCCTTGATAGTCTTGAGATTTCATTGTACCCTGCACAGATTCAAGACACCCTGTGCCAGACGCAGCAAAGCAGCCCCAGAACATAACAGAGCCTCCTCCATGTTTCACAGTAGGGACAGTGTTCTTTTCTTGATATGCTTCATTTTTTCGTCTGTGAACATACAGCTGATGTGCCTTGGCAAAAACTTCGATTTTTGTCTCATCTGTCCACAGGACATTCTCCCAGAAGCTTTGTGGCTTGTCAACATGTAGTTTGGCATATTCCAGTCTTGCTTTTTTATGATTCGTTTTCAACAATGGTGTCCTCCTTGGTCGTCTCCCATGTAGTCCACTTTGGCTCAAACAACGACGGATGGTGCGATCTGACACTGATGTTCCTTGAGCATGAAGTTCACCTTGAATCTCTTTAGAAGTCTTTCTAGGCTCTTTTGTTACCATTCGGATTATCCGTCTCTTAGATTTGTCATCAATTTTCCTCCTGCGGCCACGTCCAGGGAGGTTGGCTACAGTCCCATGGATCTTAAACTTATGAATAATATGTGCAACTGTACTCACAGGAACATCTAGTTGCTTGGAGATGGTCTTATAGCCTTTACCTTTAACATGCTTGTCTATAATTTTCTTTCTGATCTCTTGAGACAGCTCTTTCCTTTGCTTCCTCTGGTCCATGTCGAGTGTGGTACACACCATATCACCAAACAACACAGTGATTACCTGGAGCCATATATATAGGCCCAATGGCTGATTACAAGGTTGTAGACACCTGTGATGCTAATTAGTGGACACACCTTGAATTAACATGTCCCTTTGGTCACATTATGTTCTGTGTTTTCTAGGGGTACCATCATTTTTGTCCATGCCTGTTTCATGAGTTTATTTTTTTACATAATTCTGTTGAAGCATGGTTGAAAAACAATGTCTGACTTTCATTGGTTAACATTTATAGAATTTTAATTTATTATTACTTTTGTCAGATTAAAGTTATTTCTGTGACCATTGTGACTTTTTCTTTCATTGACCAAAGGGTACCAACAATTTTGTCCACGTCTGTATTTGTAATTTGTTTCTAGCTACCCTTGAATACATCGTTGAAGTCCCCTGATGAAAACTGGATACTGAGACCGAAACATGGCATGTAGGGCTGTGTAATTAGGGTATGAATAGTAATAGGCCCCTACTGAGGGCAAGGTTCGGTATGGGGTCGCCCCTGTCTGGACGGGTGCTCCATGTGTGCTAGGCAGGTGTTTGACTAGTCCCCAGCCCATCTGTAGGTAGGAAAGACACAATAGGGCCAAATAGGAGTACCAACACTGCCATCAGACACCAGCACCCAGGTCACGCAGATTCCGGTAATCATCTAGTACCTGGACCGCCCTCCACAGGCCGAGGCATCCACCAGACAATGTAAGACCAAACCAATTACTTACCTCAACGTAAGACTTTATCTGTGGAGGTATAAGTAATTTTTGTTTGTGGAGGTACATGTAATTGTTGTTTCTCACCCAGTAGTACATTCCCTCCCCCATTGAGACCTATAGTGGCGGGAATTGGTTTGTTTTCGGAAAAGCTTTCGGAGTGGGCTGACTCACTCTTGCAGCCACTGATTCCCATGATTCCTGGGTTTTTGAACTATACCAGGTCTGTGTTACAGGCTGTAAAGGATCTCCTGGCACCCCGACTGGGTACCTCCGTTGATAGATGATCTCTGTGCCTCCCGAGGACTCCAAGCACTCCACTCAACACCGATACCACCACAGGAACCAGGAACAGGGAACAGAATCAGCTCTTACAAGAGCTAGGAGTAATAGCAAGAGGAGTATACACGTATAGCAATCCCCACACACATGAGACGAGGCTCTATGTTGAATGTAAAACAGCAACTCTTTATTGGGGGCTGCCCGCCCGTATTTATGCAGGTCCCCATCTGGTGGACACTCCCCTAGGGGACAAGATGGAAGACTGTGACACAGGACAGATATGCAGCAATTCAGAATACACAGACAATACATCCCCACCATGCATCATGGTTTCCTCCTCTCTGCCCTGGAGACACCCGAGGAGCAATTCAATTATCTCTCAGGACAAAGGGAAATCGCCAATACACATGTGGGGACAACAGGACAGAAATCACCATTTAAACATACAATGTCACACCCCTTACAGTAAACACAGACATTTAACATATCCCCAGATAGCTCAAGTCTGAGTGCATATTATTAGGTGAATGGCACTCAGACTACACAAATACAGTAGAATCGCCATGGACCCATAGTCTTTCGTTATCCGAATGGGCTCCATGGCATAGCTATCTGGGGTATCACTGCTCAAATAGGGCAAGTACCAAATGACCCGACTTTTATGTCTTTGCAGGGGAAAATCAAGTGTTTCAATATGGGGCCATAGTCTAAAGGGAGCAGGCGGGCAACCAGGCTTCTCCAATGCAATGTGGCGAGATTGGTCTCGTCACACAGGCATTTTCCCAGTTTCAATGGGGTGAGGGTTACAGATGGATCACTGTGGATGTTGTGTCATTGTACATGAATATTCCCCATGATCTGGCATTGAAATCACTATCCTGGTTTCTCAATACATATAGTGATTATACCAAAGAATTGCAGGAATTCATGGGTATAGTAATCGACTTCCTCCTCAGGCATAACTTTTTATGTTCAACAATGATTTTTATTTACAGTTGTCGGGTCTGTCGATGGGGGCTAATTTCTCTCCCTCCATAGCCAATATTTTTATGGCATGGTGGGAGAGGAGCTTTCTCCT
The DNA here is from genome assembly GCF_014858855.1 of Bufo gargarizans. Taxonomy (NCBI): domain Eukaryota; kingdom Metazoa; phylum Chordata; class Amphibia; order Anura; family Bufonidae; genus Bufo; species Bufo gargarizans. Next base: position 283,292,888 of record NC_058084.1, on the reverse strand, counting down.
CATCGACACTCACTCTTTTTGTGATTGTGTGCAGTGGTTTGGCCATTACATCGATGACCTGCTATTCGTATGGTCTTGTGATGTGGCGGCCATACCGCTGTTTACGGATTACTTAAATTCATGTGTGGACTCTATTTCTTTTGATGTTCACTATGATTCAAATTCTATAAACTTTGGGGATTTTGAGGGGGGATGTGGATATGTCCGTGGTTCACACACTCACATATAGGAAAGATACAGCAGAGAACACGATTCTCCATGCTTCCTCATGTCATCCACCTCATGTTGTTCACAACATTCCTAAAGGTGAACTCATCAGGGCAAAAAGAAATTGCACGGATGAGGGATCCTTTAATATTGAAGCCAATAGCATTGTAAAGAGACTTTCACACAGGTCGTATTCTAGGAAATCGATTTTAAAGCATTACAAACTTGTCTCTAATATAAATAGAAATATGCTGATCTTTCCTGAAAAACAAGTTCCTTGTGAAAGGAATTACCAATGTTCCACCAAAATTTGTGCTACTACATTTGTGACACGATATATTGAGCAATTTAGTGAAATTTGCTAAATTGTGAAAAAACTACCCCTTCTTAGCTATGACAATCAGTGGTCAGATATTGTAGCAGGTGGTATCAGATGTGCAGCACGTAAAGCTCCTACCCTTGGAAAATTATTAAGTCTGAGTATGTTTCGGGATTCTATTATCCCCAGACCCACATGGATGAGCAGTAAAGGTAGTTTCAAGTGTAGTCATGGCAGATGTATTTGCTGTGACTACATGTTGGTTACTAACCATTTTAGTAACCATCAACTGCGAATGAAAAAGAGTTTATTATTAATTCTTACCTTAGCTGCAACACCAAATATGCTATTTATCTGATTATCTGTATGGATTGCTGTTTGCAATATGTGGGGTGTGCATCTAATCACATAAAAACTAGGATACGCAAACACATGTCTGATGTGCCCCACCATGAAAACTGCAATGTGTCTGCGGTCAGTTTGCATTTTGCGGTTTGTCATGATGGGGACACTTCTAAATTGAAAGCGCAGGGCATTGAAAGAGTTGGGGTTCCTGTCAGAGGAGGGAATCACAGAAGAAAACTGTTAAATAGAGAGGCATACTTTATCTTCCAGCTAGCCACACATCACCCTCAGGGGTTAATCAAAAGACATGATCTTATTTTGCAGCATTAGGCTATGTGTTGGATATTTTTCATAGTATCAATCTATTTGCCTACTGTAAGCAACATACAATATTAGTTATACTTTACTATTGTAAATTTAGTGCATTTTAATCTATTTTTCTCATTTGTATTTTGTACACTTTTAAATATGACATGTGGTCCTGATTGCACTTTGTTTGCCCTGGTCACGTTAGTTCCTGATTGCATGGTCTGGTGTTGGTGGGGCACATACAATGCAATCTTTTGAGCTTTTTTATGTCATGATGAAGGACCCATATTGAGAGTGGTCTGAAACACGTAACAAGATTATCCGTGTTCTGGAAGTTTTAAAACCGCTGAAATAAAGTTCTCTTACCTTGCTAATTTGAAGCTGGACTTTTGAAAAAAAATATTGAGTCTCCTATTAATAGCGCAGACCAGGTGCTATGTCCGTGCTCATTGCAAGGAGACGCAGGTGAGAGCTGCTTCTTTTTTTCATTTTTAAACATAAATTATGGTTCGGTTTTAAAATATTTCTCCTATGTGTCTGGAACATTAAAACCATTGAAGTGTTTGTGTCACTATTGCCCCAAAAAATGTTTTCTGGTGTTTTGTAGTTAAGTTTTCAGAACTGGGTGAAATCTTTAGCGGATATGACATATAATTCTGCATGTCATTTCTTACAGATCAAAGAAATATATATATTGGGGAGGGGGGTAAATTTCTTTATGATGCAGCATAAATGTACATTTTTTCACAGTCCAGGCAATGCTGCGGCCTACATCATACCACTTATGTCTCAATCATCAGTTTCTGTGTGCTCACTATTAACAGGGTTGAAATGTAAGACATTTTTGGGGAGTTAACGGTTGAAATGTAATTAAATTTTTTTTTTCGGGGGGGGGGGGGGATTTCTTTCAGGCGCAGCATACCCTTTATGCATACAGCATACATGTACATGATTACTGTATGAATACCAACATTTTCTTACAGTCCGGACAATGCTGCGGCCTGCATCATGCCACTAATGTCTGAATCGTCAGTTGGGAAAGGGGGGAGGTTAACATTATTATTATTTTTTTGGGGGGGGAGGGGGGGATTTCTTTAACCACTTAACTGTTTTGCCCCAGCTGAGCTCCAGCAGTGGGAAAAGTACTTAACTGTTCCGCCTGAGCTGATCTCGGGCAGAAAGTGGAGGGGGAGGTCTGCTTTAGATGCTGCTATCTCCGGAAAGGTAGCAGCCAGAAAAATGGTCTTGTTTGAAAGATGACATAACATACAAAAGTAAAATGACATTAGTAGTCCTAGTAACAGAGGAGAAGTCAGGAATAATCGCAGGTAAAACCTGCAACTCACTGCGTCCCGATTTCTATTAGTGATATCGTCCCCTGTACTGAACATATTGCTGTCATTCTGGTATTGTATGGAAGCTTGGACTATCAGTTTTCAAACAATACAAAGTATACCAAACCAGAGATATGAGCAGTTAAAGCCACCCCCTCCCTGTCAGTCTGGAGGAGAATGAGGGACCAGCTGCAGAACTGACAGACTGCAAGAAGAGAGAAAAATAGTAAAAATTCATAGATATGTGACATAATCATCATTGTAGTGACCCAGATAATAAAATTATGTTATTTTTACCACACAGTGAATGCCGTAAAAAAATCTACAAAATAATGTAAATTTTTTTTTTCTTTCCCCCGAAAAACAAAATAATGAAAGTTATTTATTACACTATATATACACCCCAAAAAGGTTCCTAAAAAAACTACAACTAATCCCACAAAATAAAATAAAAAAATTAGAAGAATTTTTTTAAAAGTTATTACTGCTAAAACACAAAGGGGGGAAATATTATTTGTCCTTAAGGCTAAAATTAATGATATCACTAAGGGGTTAAAAATGCAATAGTGTCCCCTGAGTTGTGCACCAACAAGATTTACTGCCGACACACATTAAGGCATCATGCACACTAACGTATTTTGCTTCCATGTCCGTTCCATTTTTTTTTCCGGACAGGATGAGGACTCATTTCAATGGGTCCGCAAAAAATGCACCATGTGCTGTCCGCATCCGTATGTCCGTTCTGCACCTCCACACAAAAGACAGAGCATGTCCTATTCTTGTCCGTTTTGCGGACAAGCATAGGCATTGCTACAATGGATCCACACAAAAAAACGGATGCAATACGGATGCCAAAAGGACGTCATTTTTTGAGGATCCATGTTTTGCAGACTGCAAATATGTAAAAATCTACAATAAAAAAGTAAAAGGGAGGGTTTTTCCAATTTTAACGTGACTGTTAGTAACATAGTAACATAGTACATAAGGCCGAAAAAAGACATTTGTCCACCCAGTTCGGCCTGTTATCCTGCAAGTTGATCCAGAGGAAGGCAAAAAAAAAACCCTGTGAGGTAGAAGCCAATTTTCTCCACTTTAGGGGAATAAAAAAATTCCTTCCCGACTCCAACCAGGCAATCAGAATAACTCCCTGGATCAACGACCCCTCTCTAGCTATAGCCTGTAATATTATTAAGCTCCAGAAATACATCCAGGCCCCTCTTGAATTCCTTTATTGTACTCACCATCGCCACCTCCTCAGACAGAGAGTTCCATAGTCTCACTGCTCTTACCGTAAAGAATCCTCTTCTATGTTTGTGTACAAACCTTCTTTCCTCCAGACGCAGAGGATGTCCCCTCGTCACAGTCACAGTCCTGGGTATAAATAGCTGATGGGATAGATCTCTGTACTGACCCCTGATATATTTATACATATTAATTAGATCTCCCCTCAGTCGTCTTTTTTCTAAAGTGAATAGCCCTAATTTGAATAATCTTTCAGGGTATTGTAGTTGCCCCATTCCAGTTATTACTTTAGATGCCCTCCTTTGGACCTTCTCCAGCTCTGCTATGTCTGCCTTGTTTACAGGAGCCCAGAACTGTACACAGTACTCCATGTGTGGTCTGACTAGCGATTTGTAAAGTGGTAGGACTATGTTCTTATCACGGGAATCTATGCCCCTTCTGATGCAACCCATTATCTTATTGTCCTTGGCAGCAGCTGCCTGACACTGGTTTTTGCAGCTTAGTTTGCTGTTTATTAAAATTCCTAGATCCTTTTCCATGTCAGTGTTACCGAGTGTTTTACCATTTAGTATGTACGGGTGACTTGCATTTTTCCTTCCCATGTGCATAACTTTACATTTATCAGTGTTAAACCTCATCTGCCACTTATCTGCCCAAGCCTCCAATGTATCCAGATTCCTCTGTAGTAGTATACTGTCCTCATCAGTGTAAATTACTTTACACAGTTTAGTGTCATCTGCGAAAATTGATACTTTACTATGCAAGCCTTCTACAAGAACATTAATAAATATATTGAAGAGAATAGGGCCCAATACTGACCCCTGAGGTACTCCACTAGTGACAGTGACCCAATCTGAGTATGTACCATTAATAACCACCCTCTGTTTTCTATCACTGAGCCAGTTACTTACCCACATACAGATGTTTTCTCCCAGTCCGAGCATTCTAATTTTATATACTAACCTTTTATGTGGTACAGTGTCAAATGCTTTGGAGAAGTCCAGATATACGACATCCATTGATTCGCCGCTGTCAAGTCTAGAACTTACCTCCTCATAGAAACCGATTAAATTAGTTTGACATGACCGATCCCTCACGAAGCCATGCTGATATGGCGTTATTTGCTTATTTCCGTTGAGATGCTCTAATATAGCATCTCTCAGAAAACCTTCAAACAGTTTACCCACAACAGATGTTAAACTTACCGGCCTATAGTTTCCAGGCTCTGTTTTTGGCCCCTTTTTGAATATTGGCACAACATTTGCCATGCGCCAATCCTGTGGGACATTCCCTGTCAGTATAGAGTCTGCAAATATCAGAAATAAGGGTCTGGCTATGACATTACTTAATTCCTTTAGGATACCCGGGTGTATGCCATCCGGTCCTGGCGATTTGTCTATTTTAATCTTTTTAAGTCGCTGATGTACTTCTTCCTGGGTCAGACAGAACACTTTTAATGGGGAATTTATTTTTGCATTCTGCATGTCATCTGACAGTTTATTTTCCTCAGTGAATACATTGGAGAAAATTTTTTTTAACAGCTTTGCTTTCTCCTCATCGCTCTCTGCGACTTCCCCCTCATTACTCTTTAAAGGGCCGACACCTTCAGATTTATACTTTTTAACATTTATATAATTGAAGAACATTTTAGGGTTAGTTTTACTCTCTTTGGCAATTAATCTCTCGGTCTCTTGTTTGGCCGCTTTTATTTGTTTTTTACATGTTCTATTTTTTTCCTTATTATTTTTTCAGTGCTTCCGTGCTCCCCTCCTGTTTCAGTGAATTATATGCTTTCTTTTTGTCATTTATTGCTTTCTTTACAGTTCTATTTATCCACATTAGTTTCTTTTTGTTCCTTAACCTTTTATTACCATACGGTATGTACCTCTCACAATGAGATTTTAGGATGTTTTTAAAGATATTCCATTTTGTGGCTGTATTTTTATTTTTGAGGACCTTGTCCCAGTTAGTTCAGCCTATGGCCTCTCTTAGTTGGCTAAATTTAGCTTTTTTGAAGTTTGGTATTTTTGTTCCTCCCTGTAGAAATGCTCTTTTGAATGATAATTGGAAGGTTATTACTTTATGGTCACTATTTCCCAGGTGTCCCCCAACCTGCACGTCTGTTGTTCTGTCAGGCCTATTGGTTAATACTAAGTCCAGTATGGCCGTCCCTCTAGTCGGGTCCTGAACCAGTTGGGAGAGGTAATTGTCTTTGGTTATTGCCAAGAACCTGTTTCCCTTATGAGATATACAAGTTTCAGTTTCCCAGTCTATATCTGAGTAGTTGAAGTCCCCCATAATAACCACCTCATTATGATTTGCCGCCTCGTCTATCTCGTTTAGTAGTAGATTTTCTGTGGACTCAGGTATATTAGGTGGTTTATAGTAAACTCCTATTAGCAATTTATTGTTTTTAGCTCCATGTATCTCTACCCACAGTGACTCCACATGTTCATTTCCCTCACTTATATATTCGCGGAGTGTGGGCTTTAGACAAGACTTTACATAAAGGCAGACCCCTCCCCCTCTCCGGTTTTGACGATCCTTTCTAAACAGACTGTAACCTTGTACATTAACTGCCCAGTCATAGCTATCATCCAGCCATGTCTCAGTTATTCCCATGCTATGTCATAGTTCTCCTCACACATCAGTAATTCCAGCTCCCCAGTTTTATTAGTCAGGCTTCTGGCATTAGTATACATACATTTGAGAGGTTTATGTATATTTTTTACCCTACACCTTTCCTTCTGAACTGTTCTAGTCCCTCCTTCCATTCCTCCCCCAGTCCCACTACCTTGCCCCCGGTCTCTATCTGCACTATCTTCCCCTCTTATAATGTAATTTCCCTCCCCCCCAGTCCCTAGTTTAAACACTCCTCCAACCTTCTAGCCATCTTTCTCCCCAGCACAGATGCCCCTTCCCCATTGAGGTGCAGCTCGTCCCTACGATAGAGCCTGTAGCCGATAGAAAAATCGGCCCAGTTCTCCAGGAACCCAAACCCCTCCTTCCTACACCAGTTCTTGAACCACTTGTTAATCTCCCTAATCTCCCGTTGCCTTTCTTGTGTGGCTCGTGGTACAGGCAGTATTTCGGAAAATACTACCTTAGAGGTCTTTGCCCTCAGCTTTTGACCTAAATCCCTGAAATCATTTTTAAGGACTCTCCACCTACCTCTAACTTTGTCATTGGTTCCGATATGGACCATGACCGCTGGATCGTCTCCAGCCCCTCCCAGTAATCTGTCAACCCGATCCGCGATGTGTCGAACTCTAGCGCCAGGAAGACAGCACACTGTTCGGCGATCACGGTCTTTGTGACAGATTTCCCTATCTGTTCCCCTAATAATGGAGTCTCCCACTACCAGCACCTGGCTGGCCTGCCCTGCTCTCCTGGTTCCCTGCTTACTGGAGCTGACATTCCCCTGACTGACATCTCCCTCATCTGCCAAACGTGCAAACTTGTTGGGGTGTGTCAGATCAGGGCTAGCCTCCCTGGCACTCTTCCCTCTACCCCGCTTTCTAACTGTTACCCAGCTAGCTGCCTCACTTTCCTCCGCCTCCTCTCTGTCATCCTCCCCCTCATCTACCCCAAAGAGTGCTTGCTCGGTGAGAAGCAAACTCTTGCAAATTGTCAATGCCTCTCAGTGTTGCAACTTGCCCGTTCAGAGACTCGATTTGCGATTCCAAACGGGTAATTTGCTCACATCTTGAACAGATATACATCATGCAAGATGTGCACTGGACTGCATTATAAATTGTGCAACACATACTAAATGGGGATTACAACAGTAAAAAAGTAAAACAGTATATATGATTTAGAATTAGACCCTGTCTGCTGTAGTTGAAGGACTACGTAAAATTAAGCCAACAACTCACAAGGAAATTATATCCAACCTTAGTTTCCAACTCCTTTTCTTAAACTCCTTGTTTTTTAACTCCACTTAATAAGAAGCCACTTAGTAGAGCAAGCCTCAGGAAGAGCGAGCTCTGGAGAGTTTAAGTGGTTCAATTTTTTAGCACCTGGTTGCCCAGGGCACTCCCCTTAATCAAGCAGAGAAAAAAAAAAAGTTTTAAATGGCAGTACTAGAATGCAAACACTTAACTTTCAAGGATCTCTGCTGCAATCCACACTCAGCCACCTGCAATCACTCCCACAAAACCACACCCAGCACTAGAACTCCTTGTTTTTTAACTCCACTTAATAAGAAGCCACTTAGTAGAGCAAGCCTCAGGAAGAGCGACAAGGTTAAGCAGAATAAATGTACGTGATTACTGTATTAATACAGAAATTTTCTCATAGTCCAGGCAGGCTGAATGCGATCAATAGATTTCGCCTTGCTGCCGGTGCCCCGTCTTGCCACGCTTGCTGTCTGTCTGTCCACCTATCATTACGTTGTATATGGCTGCTGCATACTGTGACACTTTTGCCACTTTCCAACAATCACATTCTGCATGGCTGCTGCTACGGCCTGCATCATGCCACTAATGCGACTTGCCAACCATCACTTCCCCAAAGACAGTTTTTTTATTTATTTTTTCTCCTAACACTGAGTGTTGATAACCCCTTCAGGACACAGCCATTTTTCACCTTCCTGACAGAGTTTTTTTTTTGCAAATCTGATGTGTCACTTCTCATGACACAATGTACTTTATGTGAAAGGTAAATTTGAGTCCGTATGTTTTACCTTTATTTATCAAAAATAATCCCAAATTTACTGAGAATTTGGAAAAATAAACTATTTTCTAAATTTGAATTTCTCGGCTTTTAAGATGGATAGTTATTAATGAAAGTAATTATTAATGAACACTCACCACGTGTCTACTTTATGTTTGCATTATTTTGTGAATGTAATTTTTTTATGACGTTAGAAGGCTTCGATTTTTTTAAACAAATTTTTACATTTTTACGGAAATTTCCCAAATCCTCTTTTTTAAGGACCAATTGAGTTTTGAAGTCATTTTGTAGGTTTACATAGTAGAAGCCACACATAATTGACCCATTTTAGAAATTATACCCCTCAAAATAGATTTTACAAATGTGGTTAACCTTTTATATGTTTCACAAGATTTAAAGGTAAATGGAGGCGTAATCACCCCCAATAAATTTCTTCTGATTTAAAATTTTTATAAATTTTTTACTATAAGACAGAAAGGGTTATCAGCCAAACAAGCCTCAATATTTATTAACCTGATTCTGCAGTTTACAGAAACACTCTATATGTGGTCAGAAACTGCTCTATGGGCACGTGGCAGAGTTCAGAAGGAAAGGAGCGCAGTATGGTTTTTGGAGGTTAGATTTTGCTGGAATGGTTTTTGGGCGCCATATTACATTTGAAGGCATACTAAGGTACCCCCACAGTAGAATACCCCAAAAAGTGACCGCATTTTGAAAACTGACCACTTTGACCCCAACAGGCTTTGAATAGAATTTGGAAACACTTGGGAGTGGAAATGAAAATTTTCATTTCTTCCAATAAAATGTTGGACAAGCTCCCCATTTTTCATTTTCACAAGGGGTAACAGGAGAAAAAGCACTACAAATTTTGTTAAGTATTTTGTTCTGTACACGACGAGACCCCACATATAGTCGTAAATTGCTGTTTGGGCACACAGCAGGTATCAGAAGAGAAGGAATGCCATATGGTTTTGGGGCAGATTTTGGTGGCATGGTTTACAGGCGCTATGTTGCTAATTTTATTTTTCTCTCAACAGAGCTTTATAGTTGGTTTAATTTTGAGGTACATACAACTTTTTGATTGATTTTTATTTTGCTTTTTTGGGAAGCAGGATAGATATATGGTCGCAAGTCTGCAATTGCTTTTTAGGATTCGTTATTGGGGCGAACACTGTGTGGGAAAAATGACATATTATCTTTATTCTGCTGGTAAGTATGATTGCAGATACCAATTTTATATTGTTTTTATTTACATTTTACCACTTTTGTATAAAAAAAAAAAATTCTATTTTTGTGCCACCATTTTCTGAGAAACATTCTTTTTTTTCTGCCGATCGTCTTGTGTAGGGGCTTGAGTTGACGCTTTTTGTAAGGCAAGGTGACAAAAAATGGCTGTATAACTTTTTTTTAGACCATTAGATATTTTTACAAAGAATATCATTACAAATGCAGCGATACCTATATGACTATATTTTAATTTTTGTTTGCAATCTTACACACTAAAAGCATTTTTTTAAATTACCATTGTGGGGTACATTGTACTTTTTGATCACTTTCTACTACATTTTTATAAGGCAAAGTGACTAAAAAATGGCACGGTTTGTATTTATTTTATTTATTACAGTGAATGAGGAGCCGGTAGTGCATGGTGGTATCTGGCTATGCCGGATACAGTGAACTCCAGCAGTCTGTTCCTCCTCTGGAGCAAACTGCTGGAGTTCACAGCACAGATGTGAAACAAGCCTTAGGTCGTTCCTTTTTTTATGTGCACAGGAGTCATTATCTGCACTATGAGTTTGTTTTTATGTCTTTTGAACATCGTTATGGGCCTATCTTTTAATATGGTTATTAAAAGTTAAGTATTAACTATTAGACACCTATTAAGGCATACTTCCATGTTGTCATACAGTTTATACTTCAGGTTGCCCTATCTTCTATATTATTGCCGACCACTCCTCACGTGGTTGTGCTATTTACTCCATTCATCTGCAATACCGACTATGCTGATGGGGGGAAAGAGGGAGACTGTTCTATAGATGCCTACTGACAGAGGCATCTAAGTGGTTAAATGACCAGGGTGTCAACTATATATTACAGCAGCCAAATTCCTTAGCTGTTGACATCTTCATACCATGAGCATATGGCATTGGGAGTTAATGTTCAGCTTGCCATGTCGTATATATTTATGACATGGTGCACTTAGGGGTTGATAACACCCCAAAAATATATTTTTCATGTATACACAGAATGTGAATTTATCATGTTCTTTGAACCAGTTTTGTAAAATGAAAAAGTAAAGTTTTTTTTTTTTTTTGCAATCATTACTTGCACAAAAAGTTAGCAACTTTATGAATTTTTACACCACTCATAGCACTTAAAGGGGCTTAATGAAACTGGGCCTCTTGAGGTCCCTCAGACGTACTATAATTTTTGCCAGAAACTGGCAACAGTTATAGCCCACAACTATACCAGCTCATATGTGGTGTGGAGCTTGCACTGTCTGTAGATGCACCAAATTTATTAAGAGGTGTGGACGTAATTACCTTTTCAGTGTGGATATCATTTGCACCCAAGCTGTAGTTGCCTGAGGGTACTCTTATAAAAGGTATCTTCTCAGAAACCTGACAGTGCTCCAAGTGCAAGTGCCTCCATAGCAGTGACAGTCATAGTGCCTCCATAAGTGGAAGCTCCAGTTCCCCCACGATCTCTTTTAACCAGTTAATTAGCCTAGCTGAGTTAATAATTGTCTGTTTCACACAGAAAGTACAATAGTTTTTCTTCTGTTGGGCTTTGATTGGGAGACAGCGAGTGATGGGTCTTTAGACACCACGTAATTAAGTTTCTTTCACAGCTGTGGCTACCCCTCCCCTCTCATTAGATGGATGATACTGTTGAACTGATTATCGCAGCTCTTTCTATTCATTTATAGCATTAATATGATTACGTTAATTGGGTGACAAGTGAAGGACTTTCATAAAATGCCTTGGTATTATAGTTTAGTTAATTGAAGGTCGGTGTAAACTTTTGGGGATGGATTTTCTTAAGTCAAAAATGAAACTTACGATGGTGAAAGCATTTTATTTGTACAGAAAATTCAGAAGATATGTAAAAATAAATATTTTGCACAATTATTACATAATGTTATAGTTTACTTCTACAAAATAAATTGTTTATAATTTACATGTATTTCAGCATAATAAATGACCCCCTATGTCCCCAAATCAGTCCCTCATATGTGAGGCTGGCACAGGAGGGGGAATTTCTGTAAGGAGAGTGATCAGTGGCATTAATGTCAGAATGCACAACTATACAATTTGCACATTAATTGAATGGAAATTGCCTTGAGGATGTATGAGGCACCTGCTATGCCCCATGTCTGCTAGAGCTCTTTGTGCCAACTCTTATCTCTTGCTAACAGAGGGCAAGCCCATACTTGGCCTCCCTGATATTACATCTATACTTCCTAAGGTCATAGTAACAAAGTAACATAGTTTATAAGGCTGAAAAAGACATCTGTCCATCCAGTTTGGCCTGTTATCCTGCAAGTTGATCCTGAGGAAGGCAAAATAAATTGTGACGTAGAAGCCAATTTTTCCCACTAAATGGGAAAAAATTCCTTCCTGACTCCAATCAGGCAATCAGAATAACTCCCTGGATCAACAACCAATCTCTAGTAGCTATAGCCTCTAATATGATTACACTCCAGAAATACATCCAGGCCCCTCTTCAACTCTTTTATTGTACTTATCATCACGACTTCCTTAGGCAGAATTCCATAGTCTCACTGCTCTTACCGTAAAGAATCCTCTTCTATGTTTGTGTACAAACCATCTTTCCTCCAGACGCAGAGGATGTCCCCTCGTCACAGTCACAGTCCTGGGGATAAATAGATGATGGGAGAGATCTCTATACTGACCCCTGATATAGTTATACATGGCTATTAGATCTTCCCTCAGTTGTCTTTTTTCTAAAGTGAATAACCCTGATTTTGATAATATTTCAGGGTACTGTAGTCCACCCATTCCAGTTATTACTTTAGTTGCCCTCCTCTGAACCCTCTCCAGCTCTGCTATGCCTGCCTTGTTACTCCATGTGTGGTCTGACTAGTGATTGTAAAGTGGCAGGACTATGTTCTCATCACGGGCATCTATGCCCCATTTGATGCAACCCATTATCTTATTGGCCTTGGCAGCAGCTGCCTGACACTGGTTTATACAGCTTAGTTTACTGCTCACTAAAATTCCTAGGTCCTTTTCCATGTCAGTGTTACCCAGTGTTTTACCATTTAGTATGTACGGGTGACTTGCATTATTTCTTCCCATGTGCATAACCTTACATTTGTCAGTGTTAAACCTCATCTGCCACTTATCTGCCCAAGCCTCCAATCTCTCTAGATCCCTCTGTAGCAGTATACTGTCCTCTTCAGTGTTAATTACTTTACACAGTTTAGTGTCATCTGCAAAAAAAATATTTTACTGTGCAAACCTTCTACAAGATCATCAATAAATATATTGAAGAGAATATGGTCCAATACTGACCCCCTGAGGTACTAGTGGCAGCGACCCAATCTGAGTGTGTACAGTTAATTACCATCCTCTGTTTTCTATCACTGAGCCAGTTACTTACCCACATACAGACATTTTCTCCCAGTCCAAGCATTCTCGTTTTATATACTAACTTTTCATGCGGTACAGTGTCAAATGCTTTGGAGAAGTCCAGATATACAACATCCATGATTCGCCGCTGTCAAGTCTAGAACTTGCCACCTCATAGAAGCTGATTAAATTAGCTTGACATGACCGATCCCTCATGAAGCTATGCTAATAATGCTTTATTTGCTAATTTTCATTGAGGTACTCCAAGATAGAATTTCTTAGAAAACCTTCAAACAGTTTACCCACGACAGATGTTAAACTTACCGGCCTATAGTTTCTGAGCTCTGTTTTTGGACCTTTTTTGAATATTGGCACCACATTTGCTGTGCGCCAATCCTGTGGAACACTACCTGTCAGTATAGAGTCTGCAAATATCAGAAATAAGGGTCTGGCTATGATATTACTTAATTCTCTTAGAATACAGGGGTGTTTGCCATCTGGTCCTGGCGATTTGTCTATTTTAATCTTTTTAAGACGGTGCTGTACTTCTTTCTGGGTCAGACAGGGTACTTTTAATGGGGAATTAACTTTTTTCTGCATTTCATCTGACAGTTTATTTTCCTCATTGAATACAGTGGAGAAAAAAGATATTTAATAGCTTTGATTTCTCCTTATCGCTCTCTGCAACTGCCCCATCATTACTCTGCAGAGGGCCGACACCTTCAGATTTATACTTTTTACCATTTATATAATTGAAGAATATTTTGGCAATTCATTTCTCGATCTCTAGTTTGGCTGCTTTTATTTGTTGTTTACACATTCAATTTTTTCTCCTTATAGTTTTTCAGTGCTTCCTCGCTACCCTCCTGTTTTAGTGATTTTAAATGCTTTCTTTTTGTCATTTATTACTTTCTTTACAGTTCTATTTATCCACATTGTTTTTTTCTTGTTCCTTAACCTTTTATTCCCATAAGGTATACATCTCTCTCAATTAGATTTTAGGATTCTTTAAAAAAATATCCCATTTTGTGGCGGTATTTTTATTTTTGAGGACTTTGTCCCAGTTAGTTAAGCCTATGGCGTATCTTATTTGTCTAAATTTTGCTCTTTAGAAGTTTGGTATTTTTGTTGCTCCCCGAAGAAACACTCTTTTGAATGACAATTGGAAGGTTAATACTTTATGGTCACTATTTCCCAGGTGTCCCCAACTTGCACATCTGTTGTTCTGTCGGGTCTATTAGTTAATACTTAGTCCAGTACGACTGTCCCTCTAGTCGGGTCCTGAACCAGTTGGGAAAGGCAATTGTCTTTGGTTATTGTCAAGAATCTGTTTCTTTATACGATATACAGGTTTCAGTTTCTCAGTCTATATCTGGGTAGTTGAAGTCCCCCATAATAACGACCTCATTATGATCTGCCGCCTCATCTACTGTATCTCATTTAGTAACAGATTTTCTGTGGTATATTAGGTGGTTTATAATAAACGCCTATTAGTATTTTATAATTGTTTTTGCCTCCATGTACTGTATTTCTACCCACAGTGACTCCACATGTTCATGTCCCTCACTTATATCTTCTCAGACTGTGGGATTTATACAGGACTTTACATAAAGGCAAACCCCTTTACCCCTCTGTTTTTGCAATCATTTCTAAACACACTGTAACTCTGTACATTAACTGCCCAGTCATAGCTATCATCTAGTCATGTCTCAGTTAGTCCCACTATGTCATTGTCCTCCTCACACATCACTAATTCCAGTTCACCAGTTTTATTAGTCAGGCTTCTGGCATTAGTATATATACAATTAAGAGGTTTATGTTTTTTACCCTACACCTTTCCTTCCGAACTGTTCTCATCCCTCCTTCCATTCCTCCCCCTCTATCTGCACTCTCTTCCCATCCTATAATGCAATTGCCCTCCCCCAGTCCCTATTTTAAACACTCCTCCAACCTTCTAACCATCTTCTCCCCCCACACAGCTGCCCCTTTCCCATTGAGGTGCAGCCAATCCCTACGATAAAGCCTGTAGCCGACCGAGAAGTCGGCCCAGTTCTCCAGGAACACAAACCCCTCCTTCCTACACTAGTTCTTGACCCACTTGTTAACCTCCCTAATCTCCCGATGCCTTTCTTGTGTGGCTCATGGTACAGGTAGTATTTTGGAAAACACTACCTTTGAAGTCCTTGCCCTAAGCTTGTGACCTAAATCCCTGAAATCATTTTAAGGCTGCTCCACCTACCTCTAACTTTGTCATTGGTTCAGATATGGACCATGACTGCTGGATCTTCTCTAGCCCCTCCCAGTAATCTGTCAACTCAATCCGCGATAAGTTGAACTCGAGCGCCAAGAATACAACACACCGTTCGACGATCCCGGTTTTTGTGACAGATTGCCCTGTACCCCTAATAATTGAGTCCCCCACTACCAGCACCTGTGTGGCCTGCCCTGCTCTCCTGGTCCCCTGCTGCCTGGAGCTGACATTCCCCTGACTTGGAGAAGAAGAGTCAAGCTGCAGCAGTGCTCTCCCTGAACTGACATCCCCCTCATCTGCCAACCTTGCAAACTTGTTGAGGTGTGTCAGATCAGGGCTAGCCTCCCTGGCACTCTTCCCTCTACCCCGCTTTCTAACTGTTATCCAGCTAGCTATCTCACTTTCCTGAGCCTCCTCGCTACCACCCTCCCCCACATCTACCCCATAGAGTGCTTGCTCAGTGAGCATCAAACTATTTTCCAAATTGTCAATGCATCTCATTGTTGAAACTCAGCCAGTTAGATATGCAGCATCCCACTAGCTTATGTGGGAACTGCAAAAGCTTTTTGTTATTGTCTGTATATCATGCTGTATTGTGTCATCCAGTGATGTTCCTATTTATCAGGCTGGCAGGTGCAGTACACACATACACCACTAGATGGAGGTAGCACCACAGTATAAATAGTGTAGTTAGGGAGTTATGTCAGTTGAGAGGAGAAGTGAGAAGTGAAGGAGTGAGAGTGCAGCTGTAGCTGAGTTAAATGCAAGGCAATTCAAGAGAAACAGAGTGGAGATAAAATACAAAGGACAAGAGCCATTTATTCAGGCTTCAAGGACCTTTGGATTCAAGGTGGAGGACCTACTAGCTTCAGGCAGCCCCACCATTAAATAGCTGGAGAAACAGAACCATAATAAGAAACTGAATACCAGTGAGTACATAACTTTCCACCCTAGCCTGACACAGTATCATCATCCTGGTTACAGTAAAGTTTACCGTTGGATTTAAACCTGCCTCATTCTTCCAACTCCATATCACTACCACTCTTAACATTTTGAACCATAAAGGTGCTGGCGTGATGACATTATTCAAACCAGAGGCCCAAGCACTCAATGACTATTCACCATCAAGGGCACCTCAATCACCACCTGGCCAGTGTCCCCTGTAACTGAGTGTGCCCCAGAGAATCCAGTGCTGTTCTTTCCTTCACTGCACTGCTGGCCCGGGAGGCGACTGCTAAACTGTGAGTAACCGATGAACAGTATGTACATTCCGGCCCACCGTGCACCTCACAAGTTCTACGCCTGCAGACTGGCACATTGCAGATACACGATGTGTGATTCCAAACAGGAAATTTGTTCACATTTTGAACAAAGATATGCACCCTCAAACGGCTGTTCCAGGACTGCATACATTAGACAAGATGTGCACTGGACTGCGCCGTCAATAATGGAACACATACTAAATGGGGATTACTGGAGAAGCAGGGGCCGGGGCAGCCGAGAAATATCTGACAGCGGCGCTCCAGTCCTCTGCAAAGTATACTAAGAGGGTAAAGGCTGAATATATTGCGCCGGAGCATGTAGCCATGTACGTTGCCACTGGGCATGCCCCCCCCTGTCTCTGCCTCCTCTTCCTCCAGCGCTGAACTAAGTGCTGGGGAGGGGAGGAGTGTGATCACCCGTGCCCAAATCTTAAGGGCAGCAGGGGGGGGAGTGGCTTGTCCGGGGGCAATGACAGTGGCAAAGTAAATATTGATAAGTGTAATAATAAAGGTAGTAATAATAATGGTAATTATAGAAGTAGTTTGGTGACACCTGCTGCACAGGCTGTCCCAGCAGGGAGAGAGGGTGTATGTGAGCAGGGTGTTGGTAGGGGTATTGGTGAGGGTGCTTCGTCGGGTCCCAAAGGTGGGAAGGATGCTGGGAGTCGGCGGGCTGTCGCTGAAAAAGTGGCGGCTGCGGCTCCTGGTGTTCGCCTTCCGGAGGGATCCGACGTGGCACTAGTGTAGTGGGGGGGGGGCGGTTCGGTTGCCCCTTCTGCGGCCGTAACACCTGGCAGAAGTTATGCCAGTGTGGCTACGACCGTGGGGGGGGGGGCTATCCTCGTTGGCTTCCTCATTCCCAGGAGTCACGGTTGGTGACTTGCAACAGCGACACCTGGAGGCCCTCAAAAAGGAGGAGAGCTCTATAACAGTAGAGGGAGAGAAGGTGGACCTATCCTCATGGATAAACAGGCATGGCCTGCGAGCTTTCTGAGAGGAAAGGGGGGGCGAGACCACCTGGTCCCTGCCTACAACCGGCCCTGGGACCAGGCGGAATGTAGTTTGTCTCAAGTGGAGAATGATGCCTGCCCTACGAGAAAGAGGGTGGTGGAGCTCCTGCTTGAGATGGGCTTCAGGGTGGCTGACATCTTCGCCCTGATACATCCTTATGGTTCCAAGGAGTTTGACGTCAGCTTTGCCTGGCCGGAGGGCCTAGAGCTTTTCTGGTCTGGGTATAAGCTGGTGAAGAACTTACCGGATTGGAAGGGTTTTTTCGCTCAGGCGATAACCCGGCAGAACAACGTCAAGAAGGTGACCGTTTTAACCTGTAACGAATCACTTTCTTGCGTTGACATTCTGACCTGGCTAAGCAGGTATGGGGACGTCCAAGGTGTACCATCCAAAAACCTGGACGAATTTGGCATTTGGTCGGGAGCCTGGACTTTCAATGTGAAGTTGAAATGTCTAGGAAGCACGGTTTCCCACATTCCATCCTCTGCCTTCATCGGCCGGGATAGGATCCTGGTTTTCTACAGGGGGCAGCCTAAGCTCTGTCACAAGTGTGGCAGCCCTTCACACTTCAGCGCCAGCTGCCAAGTGCAGAAGTGCGCATTGTGTGGAGGGACAGGTCACCTTGCCGCAACTTGTGGGGAGATTAGGTGCAACTTGTGTGGTGTGCTCGGACACCCATTTAGTCACTGCCCCCTCTCTGAGGTCAATGCGGCCCAAGCTCATGCAGCAGTGGGCCGGGAGATCTCTTCGGCTGTGGCGGGTGCTGGCGGAGACAGTCAAGTTAAGGGGTCAGTGAAGACCAAGAGCGGTCCGTCCCGGCAGAGGGAGAGACACCAGGCGGAGAGGGAACAGAAGGAACCCCACCACAATGGGGTGATGTCTTCCCCTCCCCAAGTGGCTGACTCCCGTAGTTCGGAGACCCTAGGGGACAGGGAGGTAAGGGCGGAGATCAAGAGACTAGAACGGGCCGATGAGACCCAGTCATCACACTACGAAAGTGCAGCAGAGGGTAGTGAGACTAACATCAATAGAAGGAAACGGTACAAAAAAAAAAGAGCCCGACCAAAGTAGCCAGGGAAGGCGAAACCGGCTCCCCTCTAGAGCTCTCCAACCGGTATCTCACTTTGGATGAGACCGCCGCCTCCTCTTCATCTGAGGAGGAGGTAAGAAGTGGGGTACCGGGGGCGAAGGAGGGAGGGCTTTCAGGAGGCCCCGTGCCCCTCTCTGGTGAGGATGTAAGGTCCCCAGAAGAGGAGGCAAATCCGATTCCTGGAACTGAGAAAGCCAGGGGTGGTACGCAAGAGGGAGCGGTAGTGACAGATGGAATGTACACCACCGTCTCCCTCAAAAGAGGGCATGCCGCTTTAGAGGATAGCCCCGGGAGGGGTAAGAAGGTTGGGAAGGAAGGAGGACATCTAGCTTAAACACCAAGTATGGCGGTACCCACTCAGCTGACACTGGCGACCATTAATGTCGCCAGCATTAAATCTGATGCGGCTCGTTACACAGCATTTGTTTTTTTCAGCCGAGTTGAAGCTGATGTTTTATTTTTGCAAGAGACCAGACTGTCAAATTTGGCAGAAGTCCATAAGGCAAAGAGGGAGTGGAGATCTGGGCCCTCCTTCTGGTCTCTTGCGGCTGAGCCGTATAGCGGAGTGGCAGTTCTTTTCACCGTACCGGTAGAATGCCGACGGGTGGTTGAACTAGAAATGGGGAGGTGGATATCTTGGATATCCTCATGAAGGGACAGGAACTGCCCCTGATCAATATCTACGGGCCCCAGTCCAGGTGGGGCAGGAAATGTCTCTTTATGAGGATCAGGCCTTTCCTTTTTACGAGCCGGCAAGTGGTCTTTGGTGGGGACTTTAACACTGTTATAAGGTCCCAGGATAGGGGAGGCACCAGAGACCGGCTGACTTATGATAGTAATAGCTCTAAACAGTATAGCTAGTGAGGCTCGTCTGGTGGATGTCCACATTAGGCACACCCCAGACCACGGTGGTTTCACTTTCTACAGAGGTAATAAGATTAGATCTAGAATAGAACAAAGATTTGTGAGACGCACAGGACTGAGGAAAAATATGGAGGAGGTGCTCCCAGTAAAGAGGATCCGCCCTTCCTCTAATAATGAATAAATACAAATAAAAAATACTGGGCACTCTCACTTATGCAGAATCATACAATTTATTTAAGTACATATAATTAATAATCACTTATTCCATAAACGCATAATCACAATAAAAGCATAATCACAATAAAAATTAATATAATAAAAATAAAAATAAAAAAAATTATTTATCTATTTTATTTTTATTGTGATTATGCGTTTATGGAATAAGTGATTATTAATTATATGTACTTAAATAAATTGTATGATTCTGCATAAGTGAGAGTGCCCAGTATTTTTTATTTGTAGATCTAGAATAGATAGGTTTTTTTTGAAGGAGGAGGCTACCTTCTCGCCCTTAAGGGTTGTAGAGGCAGAATTCTCCGACCACTGATTATGTTTTCTCTGAATATTTCAGAATCCCCCCAAATGGGAAGAGGTTACTGGAAGCTGAATACGGGAGTCCTGGAGGAAGCAGAGGTGAGACAATCCTTTGAGGACTTTCTTCAGAGTCAGGTAGCTTTGCTGGATCTCTGTGACACTAAGTCAGAGTGGTGGGAAGTATTCAAAGACCGGGCCGCAAAGTTCTTCCGCCAGCTCTCGAGCCTCAGGTCTCTGGATAGGTACCGCCTGTATCAGAGTCTGAGGAGGAAACTCGAAGGTCTGGTCTCGACTGGAGGTAGCCGCGAGGATATCTCCAGAGTGAAATCTTTGCTCAAGAGGTGCCAGTATGATAGGCACACATCTTTAGTTTTTGAGAGGGACTTCGGGAGGTACCACTCGACCGATCCCTACAGAAACTGTAAGATGTCAGTGAAGAGTAAGTTAATAACAGGACTGGTTGATAGTACGGGGTCTCTGAACAGGTCCAGATCAGGGATCCTGGAAGTCGTCAGA
The DNA here is from genome assembly GCF_014858855.1 of Bufo gargarizans. Lineage (NCBI taxonomy): Eukaryota > Metazoa > Chordata > Amphibia > Anura > Bufonidae > Bufo > Bufo gargarizans. Next base: position 283,272,335 of record NC_058084.1, on the reverse strand, counting down.
TCCTTTTACTCGTGCCTCTTGGGAAAGAGGGATCTGGATCGGGACAAGATGTCGGCTTTCCTGGCTGAAATCAACCCTGAGTCAGGAGCTCATCTCTCTTTTGACGTTTTGGTGGAAGAGATCAGGAAGGAGGAAGTTATCCTGGCGGTGGAAGGGTTAGCTCTGAAGAAGTCGTCAGGCCCGGATGGCTTAACATCCGAGTTTTATAAGACCTTTAAGGACTCTTTATGTCCCCTCTTGACTGAGGTGTTCAATTAGTGTCTATCCTCTGGCACTCTGCCTCGGTCAATGAGGAGGTCAGCCCTGATCCTTCTATCAAAGGGTAAAGATCCGAGCCGTATTGAGAACTGGGGTCCCATAGCACTTCTCAATACGGACAGAAAGATTCTGGTCAAGATACTGTTTAACAGGCTGGTGAAATTTGCGCCTCAACTCCTTTCGGTGGCTCAGCATTGCTCGGTTCCAGGCCACAGCACTTTTAGTGCTGTACTCGGTGTCCGAGAGGCAGTGGAACAGAGTAGAGCAGGCCACTGGAGGGGGTACATGCTGTCCTTAGATCAAGCAAAGGCGTTTGATCGGGTGAACCACGAGTACCTCTGGTCGGTCCTTTTGAAGTATGGCCTGCCGGGGGGGTTTGTCGATTGGTTAAAGATCTTGTATGCGGGGGCAGAGAGTTTCCCGCTTGTGAACGGTTGGTCTGGCTGCCCTTTTGAGGTTGGGTCCGGCGTTCGCCAGGGTTGTCCTTTGAGCCCGCTTTTATACGTGTTCGCGATTGATCCCTTTCTTAAGAGGGTCAGTCGTGGACCGTTGGCGGGAGTCGGGATGGATCGGGCGGCACCGGAAGCCACTCTGGGGACAGTAGCGTACGCCGACGATGTCACCATTTTCGTGACCTCGAAAGGGGAGGCGGAATACGTGATGTCTGAGGTGGATCGCTACTCGGAAGCATCCGGGTCCATGATCAACCGGGATAAGTGTGAGAGTCTCTGGCTGGGAGGGGGTGATCAAGCTTTTGATCTCCCGGACACCCTCCCAGGGCCCCAGTCGTCAGCCAAAGTCCTAGGCATCCATTTCGGTCATGGGGATTATCCCACTCAAAATTGGGACGACAGGCTTAAGATCGCCGCTCAGAAGGTCGACCAGTGGAAGGGCTGGTCTTTGACCCTCAGGGAAAGGGTGCACATGATCAAGGCTTTCCTGCTCCCTCTGCTTATCTATTTGGGCAGTGTGTGTATCTTGCCAGAGCCTCTCTGGACTCGGGTTTACAGTCTGTTCTTCCAGCTCTTATGGGGGAATAGACTGAACCTGATCAAGAGGGAGGTGACTTACCGCACGAGGAGACTAGGGGGGTTATCTATGGTCAACCCCGTGGTGTTTCTTGTAAACACATTTGTTAAAGTAAATCTGGCGAACCTCTGGATGGAGAGGGCTTCTCCGTGGGTAGTCTCCTGCCGGGGGTGGTTTCGGCCTTTCTTCCAGGAATGGGAGACAGGAGGGCAAGTGAAGGACTTGCGTATACCTCACGGATATCTTCCGGCTTATGTCACCCCGATTCTGAAGGTAATCCGCCGGTGGGGTTTGTAGGTAGGGGAAATCAGGACTCTGTCAAGGAGGTCCCTTGACGAGAGGGTTACAGTTGCTAAATTCTGCAAGGATCCCCTTTTGGGACTTGGCTTGGCGCTGCTTTCATGGGAGGCTGTATGTAAGGGACAATCTGAAGTACAGGAACTCTGATGAAAGGGGTTGTCCCCGGGAGGAGTGCGGCTCCATACTGGAAAGTATGGACCACTTCCTGCTTCAGTATCCCTTTAATACAGGGGTGTACAAACGGGTGGGAGCTTCCATTGGCTGGCCTAGGCTAGCCAGCCTCTCCTATGCGGAGTGGGCCTATGGAGTGCTCAGAGACCTGGGCAGAAGGGACCTGTGCACATGTTTTTTAGTTAGCATAGTGGTTAGGTACTACGCGTGGAACGCACGGTGTTTAGTTTCAACAAGGCAGAAAGTCCTCCCAGTGGATGAGGTGTGTAGGAACATTCTGGGGGACCTGGTGAAGGTACGTTCTCTCGAGTACGAAAGACTGGGTACCAGCAGGGCCTCTCTCCTCTGGAGAGGTTTTGCTTTTAGTGTACCATAGCCTAGTAGTACTCTTCCTGGTGGTGAGCTGATACTCTCACCCTAGATTTTTGTTTTGGATAAAGTGTATGGTTTTAAAAGGCTTGCAAAGGCTGAACTTGGTCCTTCGGGAGTGGTTATGTGTGGTTATAGTAATGTTTATTGTATGTTTATTGTATAGTATATTATATATATATTGTGTATATTATGTTGAAGGATAGGGTAAGCGGGGGTTAGTTTGTTAGGTTGGGTGGATTAGGGTGAGGGTAGTCCTGGACTACGCGGATATGGGAGGACATGGGGCGGGGGCTGGATGTGGGTGGTGGAGGTAAGGCTGGCCTCGTACTATGCAGACATGCAGAGCACATGAGGTGGAAGTCAGTCCTGGGGGATTTAGTTTAGGATAGGGAATAGCTAGGGACAGGTTAGGTTAGGGTAAGTTTGCAGTTTGTAGTTTGTAGTGTTGTTTATATATATATATTAAAAAACAAAATTATAATAATACAAAGAAAAATACAAAACAAAATAAAAAAAAATATAGAAAAAAAATATATATATATATATATATTTATGTATATAAAAATTGTTTTTTTTGGCTTAGAGGCAAGTTGCCCGGATTTAAGTTATGGCGAAGTAGCCATATTTTTGTTTGAGTTTGTTTTTTTTATTCTGTGTTTTATTTCAATTTCTTTGGGTTAGGTTATTTCGGCCGAACCGGCTGGGTAAGTTTTATTTATTTTAGGTTATTTATTGTAGGTTATTTATTGTAGATTGTAGGTTTGTAGTTTTATATGTAGGTATGAATGTGTGTGTGAATGTGGCTGGGGCAGCTGGAATGCTGTCTATGTTTAAGTTTTTGCTTGTCTGTACTTGTAATTATATATGTAACGTTTTGTAATTTTATAATAAAAAAAGAGTTCCCATAGCAGAGATTCAGGCTTCATATCAGCAGAGAATCAGGCTTCATGTCATAGCAGAGAATCAGGCTTCACGTCACCCACCACTGGAACAGGCCATTGTCAGATATTTAGGCCCCGGCACCCAGACAGAGGAGAGAGCTCCCATAGCAGAGATTGAGGCTTCATGTCATAGCAGAGAATCATGCTTCATGTCACCTAACACTGGAACAGTCCATTGTCAGATATTTAGGCCCCGGCACCCAGACATAGGAGAGAGGTCCCATAGCAGAGATTCAGGCTTCATGTCATAGCAGAGAATCATGCTTCATGTCACCCAACACTGGAACAGGCCACTGTCAGATATTTTTAGGCCCCCGGCACCCAGACAGAGGAGAGAGGTCCCATAGCAGAGATTCAGGCTTCATGTCAACAGAGAATCAGGCTTCATGTCATAGCAGAGAATCATGCTTCATGTCACCCAACACTGGAACAGGCCACTGTCAGATATTTTTAGGCCCCCGGCACCCAGACAGAGGAGAGAGGTCCCATAGCAGAGATTCAGGCTTCATGTCATAGCAGAGAATCATGCTTCATGTCACCCAACACTGGAACAGTCCATTGTCAGATATTTAGGCCCCGGCACCCAGACAGAGGAGAGGTTCATTCAACTTTGGGTTGCCCCGCAATATAATGGTAAAATGAAAATAAAAAGAGGATTGAATGAGGAAGTGCCCTGGAGTGCAATAAGATATGGTTAAGGGGAGGTAGTTATAAATGTCTAATCTGCACAAGGGATGGACAGGTCCTGTGGGATCCAAGCCTGTTTCATTTTTATGAACGTCAGCTTGTCCACATTGGCTGTAGACAGGCGGCTGCGTTTGTCTGTAATGACACCCCCTGCCGTGCTGAATACACGTTCAGACAAAACGCTGGCCGCCGGGCAGGCCAGCACCTCCAAGGCATAAAAGGCTAGCTATGGCCACGTGGACAATTTGGAGACCCAGAAGTCGAATGGGGCCGAACCATCAGTCAGTACGTGGAGGGGTGTGCCCACGTACTGTTCCACCATGTTAGTGAAATGTTGCCTCCTGCTAACACGTTCCGTATCAGGTGGTGGTCCAGTTAGCTGTGTTGACAAAACTTTTCCACATCTCTGCCATGCTAACCCTGCCCTCAGAGGAGCTGGCCGTGACACAGCTGCGTTGGCGACCTCTTGCTCCTCCTCTGCCTTCGCCTTGGGCTTCCACTTGTTCCCCTGTGACATTTGGGAATGCTCTCAGTAGCGCGTCTACCAATGTGTGCTTGTACTCGCGCATCTTCCTATCACGCTCCAGTGCAGGAAGTAAGGTGGGCACATTGTCTTTGTACCGTGGATCCAGCAGGGTGGCAACCCAGTAGACCGCACACGTTAAAATGTGGGCAACTCTGCTGTCGTTGCGCAGGCACTGCAGCATGTAGTCGCTCATGTGTGCCAGGCTGCCCAAAGGTAAGGACAAGCTGTCCTCTGGGGGAGGCGTATCGTCATCGTCCTGCGTTTCCCCCCAGCCACGCACCAGTGATGGGCCCGAGCTGCGTTGGGTGCCACCCCGCTGTGAACATGCTTCATCCTTATCCTCCTCCACCTCCTCCTCATCCTCGTCCTCCAGTAGTAGCCCTGGCTGGCCACATTTGTACCTGGCCTCTGCTGTTGCGAAAACCTCCCTCTGAGTCACTTCGAAGAGACTGGCCTGAAATTGCTAAAAATGACCCCTCTTCCTCCTCCTGGGCCACCTCCTCTTCCATTATCGCCCAAAGTGTTTTCTCAAGGAGACATAGAAGTGGTATTGTAACGCTGATAAGGGCGTCATCGCCACTGGCCATGTTGGTGGAGTACTCGAAACAGCGCAACAGGGCACACAGGTCTCGCATGGAGGCCCAGTCATTGGTGGTGAAGTGGTGCTGTTCCGCAGTGCGACTGACCCGTGCGTGCTGCAGCTGAAACTCCACTCTGTCCAGCATGTGCAAGGTGGAGTTCCACCTGGTGGGCACGTCGCACATGAGGCGGTGAATGGGAAGGCCGAAGTTACGCTGTAGCGCAGACAGGTGAGCAGCGGCAGGATGTGAACGCCAGAAGTGCGAACAGACGGCCCGCACTTTATGCAGCAGCTCTGACATGTCGGGGTAGTTGTGAATGAACTTCTGCACCACCAAATTCAGCACATGCGCCAGGCAAGGGAAGTGGAAGAAGAGGAGGAGGAAGCCGAGAAGGGGGAGGAGGCAACAGGAGGCAAAGAATGTTACCCTGCGATCCTTGGCGGTGGAAGGACGTGCGCCAAACAGCTCTCCGCCTGGGGCCCAGCCGCCACTAAATTTACCCAGTGTGCAGTTAGGGAGATATAGCGTCCCTGGCCGTGCTTACTGGTCCACGTATCTGTGGTTAGGTGGACCTTGCCACAGATGGCATTGCGCAGTGAACACTTGATTTTATCGGATAATTGGTTGTGCAGGGAAGGCACGGCTCTCTTGGAGAAGTAGTGCCGGCAGGGAACAACATACTGTGGGACAGCAAGCGACATGAGCTGTTTGAAGCTGTCTGTGTCCACCAGCCTGAATGACAGCATTTCATAGGCCAGTAGTTTAGAAATGCTGGCATTCAGGGCCAGGGATCGAGGGTGGCTAGGTGGGAATTTATGCTTTCTCTCAAATGTTTGTGAGATGGAGAGCTGAACGCTGGCGTGTGACATGGTTGAGATGCTTGGTGACGGAGGTGGTGTTGTTGGTGGTACATCCTCTGTTTGCTGGGCGGCAGGTGCCAACGTTCCTCCAGAGGCGGAGGAAGAGGCCGAGGCGGCAGCAGCAGAAGAGGCCGAGGCGGCAGCAGCAGAAGAGGTAGCAGGGGGAGCCTGAGTGAGTTCCTTGTTTTTAAGGTGTTTACACCACTGCAGTTCATGCTTTGCATGCTGGTGCCTGGTCTTGCAGGTTGTGCTAAGGTTCAGAACGTTAATGCCTCGCTTCAGGCTCTGATGGCACAGCATGCAAATCACTCGGGTCTTGTCATCAGCCCATTGTTTGAAGAAGTGCCATGCCAGGGAACTCCTTGAAGCTGCCTTTGGGGTGCTCGGTCCAAGATGGCGGCGGTCAGTAGCAGGCGGAGTCTCTTGGCGGCGGGTGTTCTGCTTTTGCCCACTGCTCCCTCTTTTGCTACGCTGTTGGCTCAGTCTCACCACTGCCTCTTCCTCCGAACTGTGAAAGTCAGTGGCACGACCTTCATTCCATGTGGGGTCTAGGACCTCATCGTCCCCTGCATCGTCTTCCACCCAGTCTTCCTCCCTGACCTCCTGTTCAGTCTGCACACTGCAGAAAGACGCAGCAGTTGGCACCTGTGTTTCGTCATCATCAGAGACGTGCTGAGGTGGTATTCCCATGTCCTAATGATCAGGAAACATAAGTGGTTGTGCATCAGTGCATTCTATGTCTTCCACCGCTGGGGAAGGGCTAGGTGGATACCCTTGGGAAACCCTGCCAGCAGAGTCTTCAAACAGCATAAGAGACTGCTGCATAACTTGAGGCTCAGACAGTTTCCCTGATATGCATGGGGGTGATGTGACAGACTGATGGGCTTGGTTTTCAGGCGCCATCTGTGCGCTTTCTGCAGAAGACTGGGTGGGAGATAATGTGAACGTGCTGGATCCACTGTCGGCCACCCAATTGACTAATGCCTGTACCTGCTCAGGCCTTACCATCCTTAGAACGACATTGGGCCCCACCAAATATCGCTGTAAATTCTGGCGGCTACTGGGACCTGAGGTAGTTGGTTCACTAGGACGTGTGGCTGTGGCAGAATAGCCACGTCCTCTCCCAGCACCAGAGGGTCCACTAACACCACCACGACCATGTCCGCGTCCCTTACTAGATGTTTTCCTCATTGTCACCGTTCACCACAATAAGAAAAAAATTATTTGGCCCAATGTATTGAATTCAAATTCAGGCCTTTTTTTACAGACACCTAACACTATCTGGCTATCTATTTAGGTACCGTATTACACTAATACAGGCACAGCAATAACCACAGATTTAGCTGAATATAAATTGTAGGCCTAGTATTTAGGTGCTGGATGACAGGTATACGTTTACGGACAGAATTAGACTTGGAAATGCACGGTAGCGTGTGAAGTTATTGTGGATGACCCTATCAGCACCTTCAATCTAATATACCCTTTTATGGATAAATTTAAAGTAGGCCTGATACAGAAGAAACCACTGATTTAGGGAATTGCTAAGTTGGGAATTGTATTTAAACCCAGAACAAAAACTGTGCTTTGGCGGACACTAAATGAATTGACTAGCCACAGCAATAACCACAGATTTAGCTGAATATAAATTTTAGGCCTATTATTTAGGCGCTGGGTGACAGGTATACGTTTACGGACAGAATTAAACTTGGAAATGCACGGTAGCGTGTGAAGTTATTGAGGATGACACTATCCGCACCTTCAATCTAATATACCCTTTTATGGATCGATTTAAAGTAGGCCTGATACAGCAGAAACCACTGATTTAGGGAATTGCTAAGTTGGGAATTGTATTTCAACCCAGAACAAAAACTGTGCTTTGGCGGACACTAAATGAATTGACCAGCCACAGCAATAACCACGGGTTTAGCTGAATATAAATTTTAGGCCTATTATTTAGGCGCTGGGTGATAGGTATACGTTTACAGACAGAATTAAACTTGGAAATGCACGGTAGCGTGTGAAGTTATTGAGGATGACACTATCCGCACCTTCAATCTAATATACCCTTTTATGGATAGATTTAAAGTAGGCCTGAGACAGCAGAAACCACTGATTTAGGGAATTGTTAAGTTGGGAATTGTATTTCAACCCAGAACAAAAATATATCCTTTGCCAGACAGCAGACAGTATTACAATTGGCTAGCCAAAGCTGAAACACCAGATTTAGGGTACTGCTATTTTGGCAATTGTATTTCACCCCTCAATAAAATAGCAAGCACAGCCAAGCCCCTGATGTAGGATATAGCAAAAAAAACAACAACACACTATTGATGGTTAAATGGACTTGGTGGCAGCTTGTGCTGGCGCACCACAAGACACAAAATGGCCGCCGATCACCCCAGAAAAAAGTGACTGAAAAACGCTCTGGGCAGCCTAAAAACAGTGAGCAATTGAATAGCAGAAGATGAATGATTCACAGCTGTAGATCGATCACTTCATTAAGTGTTTTTGCTGAGTAAATCCCTGTCTAGTGCCTAATCTCGCCCTAACAGCAGCAGCTGCATCCTCTCCCTACACTGATCAGAGCAGAGTGACGTGCGGCGCTACGTGACTCCAGCTTAAATAGAGGCTAGGTCACATGCTGCACTGGCCAATCACAGCCATGCCAATAGTAGGCATGGCTGTGATGGCCTCTTGGGGCAAGTAGTATGACACTTGTGGATTGGCTGCTTTGCAGCCTTTCAAAAAGCGCCAAGAAAGCGCCGAACACCGAACCCAGAGTTTTACGAAACCTATACAGTTCGGGTTCGCTCATCCCTACACATAATCTAAAGTCACACACTTAATGCAAACACACACTTGAACTCAAACACAGGAACGCTCACAAACTCGCATTGTTTGTCTGCTTGTATAAGTGCAGCTCTCAAACCAGACTGCTTTTTTTCCTCCGGATTCAAAGGATCATATGGAGAGGGGGAATCATAATCAGACAACCCATTTTGCAAATTTTTGTGTGAAATATCTAATCTCTGAACTTGAGTAAAAATGTTATTACAGTCACTCTGGATATTGGATGCTACTCATAATGGAAAAATCCTGCCAAGATCTCTGTGCTCTATCTGAGAGTGCATTATGTGAAATGCAGTGGAAATGGAAGAAAGTACAAAAAAGGGCAAGTAAATTAATAAGAGGATGAAATATAGCAATTATGAGAAAAGGTTGTCCACATTAGATTTATAAGAAGACTAAATGGGGACATAACTGCTGTATATAACTGTATCCATGGTACCTACCATATTCCTATACAGTAGAAGCCATGGTGTTAGCCAAGAATAATTGTAATTTTGTAAATACAAAAAATATTGGCTTATTTATTATACAATAATTTGCATTCATAGTATACTATAGTCTGTGCACCTTTATGTGCCACAAGTGACTATTTGTGCACATTACATTTCACAAAAACTGGTGCTGGAGAATTCATCTCAAACTCTACAAAGATTTTTTACTGTAAGACCTGAAATATTTTATGGTGTATCCGATGAGTTGTGCAGGTATGCCCAAATCTGAGTGTTTTAATGTATCTCAACCAAAATTTGAAGTTGACTACAACATTTTAGAAATCTTATCTTACGCCGTCTTTTAATGTGACCATACACATTAGATAATAGAAATAGGTTGATAGAAAATAAGAAAAATATTGTCCAAAAACAATCTTTCTTTGAATGCAACATCTGTTTCATGCTATCATCTGAAATTTTTAAACATGGGCAATTTATTTGCAGATAATGATGGTCTGTTATCTGTTTTGTATCTTTTTCTGTGATTTTTGATAAATGTATATGTTTGAAGGAGTGGAACCCTTCAAGTATGAATGTGGTCCTATTATCCGGGGAGTTGCATTCTTGTGCACATTTTGCCCCACCCATCCCACAGGCGACCTTGATTAGGTGGTACATATAGCTGTGCTTACTCCTCCTCTTATTGGTTGCTTGGAGCACACAGAGGTAACTAGAAGCAGCACACTAATGTGTGCAGGGTCTGCTCTCCTGAATATAGACCAACAGCATAGGTATGTTTAGAGTAGGACCTGTCTGACTGAGACCACCGTGGCGCAGGTAGGTGGGCAAAGATGTGTTTTGATCAAAATATATTGGCTAAGAGTCTCAGATTTTATCATTAGGGTTTAGTCCATACAGTTGCAAGAAAAAGTATGTGAACCCTTTGGAATGATATGGATTTCTGCACAAATTGGTCAAAAATGTGATCTGATCTTCATCTAAGTCACAACAATAGACAATCACAGTCTGCTTAAACTAATAACACACAAAAAATTAAATGTTACCATGTTTTTATTGAACACACCATGTAAACATTCACAGTGCAGGTGGGAAAAGTATGTGAACCCTTGGATTTAATAACTGGTTGAACCTCCTTTGGCAGCAATAACTTCTAGTTGCAGATCAGATGTGCACACGGTCAGGAGTAATTCTTGACCATTCCTTTTTTCAGTTCAGCAATACTCTTGGGATGTCTGGTGTGAATCGCTTTCTTGAGGTCATGCCAAAGCATCTCAATCGGGTTGAGGTCAGGACTCTGACTGGGCCACTCCATAAGGCGTATTTTCTTCTGTTTAAGCCATTCTGTTGTTGATTTACTTCTATACTTTGGGTCGTTAACCTGTTGCAACACCCATCTTCTGTTGAGCTTCAGCTGGTGGACAGATGGCTTTAAGTTCTCCTGAAAAATGTCTTGATAAACTTGGGAATTCATTTTTCCTTCGATGATAGCAATCCATCCAGGCCCTGACACAGCAAAGCAGCCCCAAACCATGATGCCCCCACCACCATACTTCATAGTTGGGATGAGGTTTTGATTTTGGTGTGCTGTGCCTCTTTTTCTCCACACATAGTGTTGTGTGTTTCTTCCAAACAACTCAACTTTGGTTTCATCTGTCCACAGAATATTTTAACAGTACTGCTGTGGAACATCCAGGTGCTCTTGTGCAAACTGTAAACGTGCAGCAATGAATTTTTTGGACAGCAGTGGCTTCCTCTGCGGTATCCTCCCATAAAATCCATTCTTGTTTAGTGTTTTACGTATCGTAGATTCGCTAACAGGGATGTTAGCATATGCCAGAGACTTTTGTAAGTCTTTAGCTGACACTCTAGGATTCTTCTTCACCTCATTGAGCAGTCTGCTCTGTGCTCTTGCAGTCATCTTTACAGGACGGCCACTCCTAGGGAGAGTAGCAGCAGTGCTGAACTTTCTCCATTTATAGACAATTTGTCTTACCATGGACTGATGAATAGTGATGTCCCAAACTATTCGCCGGCGAATAGTTCCCGGCGAACATAGCTTGTTCGCGTTCGCCGCTGTGGGCGAACATATGCGATGTTCGGTCCACCCCCTATACATCATCATTGAGTAAACTTTGACCCTGTACCTCACAGTCAGCAGACACATTCCAGCCAATCAGCAGCAGACCCTCCCTCCCAGACCCTCCTACCTCCTGGACAGCATCCATTTTAGATTCATTTGGAAACTGCATTCACAGTGAGAGGAGGGAGAGTGTAGCTGCTGCTGATTCAATAGGGAAAGAATTAGCTAGGGCATTGTTCTGTGTCCACAGACTCATCTGCTGTAAGGACAGCGTCCTGACAGCACCCCAAAAAGCCCTTTTCAGGGCTGGTACATCAGTGTGCTTTTTTTTTTTTTTTTTATATATATATATATATATATTGCAGTTGCCTGGCTGCCCGTGTGTGAGAGGCTGCAGGCTCAGTCATAGACTGCACTGTGTGCACAGTGCACACCATTCATACAGGGTGTGACAGAAAATACCTCGCAGATAAAAAAAAAAATCTATTTAATATTTTTCTGTGACATAATCACATTTGCAAGCCCGTGTGTGTCAAGCCCAAACATACTGTATACTGCTAGTGGCTAGGCCTGCACTCACACCGTTACAGGGTGTCATTCACTCAAATACCTTGCAGAAAAAAGAAATTCTATTAAAAAAAATCTGTGATCTAATCACATTTGCAAGCCCGTGTGTGTCAGGCCCACACATACTGTATTGTGCCCACTGGCTAGTGGCTAGGCCTGCACTCATACCGTTACAGGGTGTCATTTATTCAAATACTTTGCAGGGGAAAAAAATACTATTTAAAATTTTTCGGTGATCTAATCACATTCACAAGCCTGTGTGTGTCAGGCCCACACAGACTGTATTGTGCCCACTGGCTAGTGGCTAGGCCTGGACTCATATCGTTACAGGGTGTCATTCACTCAAATACCTTGCAGGGAAAAAAATTCTATTGAAAAATTTTCTGTGATCTGATCACATTTGCAAGCCCGTGTGTGTCAGGCCCACACATACTGTATTGTGCCCACTAGTAGTGGCTAGGCCTGAACTCATACCGCTACAGGGTGTCATTCACTAAAATACCTTGCAGGAAAAAAGAATTCTATTGAAAATTTTTCTGTGATCTAATCACATTTGCAAGCCCGTGTGTGTCAGGCCCACAAATACTGTATTGTGCCCACTGGCTAGTGGCTAGGCCTGCACTCATACCTTTACAGGGTGTCATTCACTCAAATACCTTGCAGAAAAAAAAATACTATTTAAAATTTTTCTGTGATCTAATCACATTTGCAAGCCCGTGTTTGTCAGGCCCACACAGACTGTATTGTGCCCACTGGCTAGTGGCTAGGCCTGCACTCATACCGTTACAGGGTGTCATTCACTCAAATACCTTGCAGGAAAAAAAATACAATTTAAAATTTTTCTGTGATCTAATCACATTTGCAAGCCCGTGTGTGTCAGGCCCACACATACTGTATTGTTCCCACTAGCTAGTGGCTAGGCCTGCACTCATACCGTTACAGGGAGTCATTCACTCAAATACCTTGCAGGGAAAAAAATTATATTGAAAATTTTTCTGTGATCTTATCACATTTGCAAGCCCGTGTGTGTCAGGCCCACACAGACTGTACTGTGCCCACTGCCCACCACTTATATAGGGTGGCACAATACCTTGCACACATAGTAACACTTATCTAATAAAAAATGACAGGCAGAGGCAGGTATAATGGAATAATGCCCAGTGTTCAGAGGCCACGTAGCCTGAACAAAAAATTCGGAGAAAATAGTTGACTGGCTTACACAGGACACCCAATCTTCAACAGCTTCCGCTAAGAACCTTGACGCACCATCCTCCTCCAGCTCAGCTTTGGTCACCTGCTCTCAAGTTACCACTCTCCCGCCCACCGCCACTCCCACCACTACCACCACAGCCACCACAGCTGCTTCACTTGATCCCTCAGAGGAGTTATTTACACATCAGTTGGATGAAATTAGTGATGCACAACCATTATTGCCAGGGGATGTAGATAACAGGGATATGTCTCAGTCAGGCAGCATTACACACATGGACGTACAGTGTGATGATGATGATGATGCTGTACCCGCTGCTGCTTCCTTTGCTGAGGTGTCAGATACAAGTGAAGTGGTTGATGATGACGATGCGTCCGTGGATGCCATGTGGGTGCCTGCTCGAAGAGAAGAAGAAGAGGGGGAAAGTTCAGAATGGGAGACAGAGAGAAGAAGGAGACGAGTTGGAAGCAGGGGGAGGTCGTCGCAAGGAGCTAGTGACACAGTCAGACAGCATGTATCGGCACCCAGGGTCAGCCAGACAGCACGCCAATCAACGCATGCTGTTGCCACCACCAGAATGCCGCCACCAGAATGCCGTCATTGCAAAGCTCAGCAGTGTGGCATTTTTTTGGGGTGACTGTCTCTGACAACAGCGATGCCATTTGTAACCTGTGCCAAAAGAAACTGAGTCGTGGGAAATCCAACACCCACCTAGGTACAACTGCTTTGCAAAGGCACATGATCGCACATCACAAACGCCTATGGGATCAACACATGATGACAAGTAGAAGCAGCACACAAGCTCAAAGCCACCATCCTCCTCCTGGTCCAGCATCTTCAGCCACGTCAACCACTGCTGTCCTCCTTGCCCCCTCTCAACCACCCGCCACTCCGCCTCTCACCTTCAGCAGTCCCCTTGCCCGGCGTCTGACAGCTGGCTTGACGGAACTCTTAGCCCGCCAGCTTTTACCATACCAGCTGGTGGAGTCTGAGGCCTTCAAAAAATTTGTCGCTATTGGGACACCACAGTGGAAGGTACCCGGACAATTTTTTTTTTCTAATAAGGCAATCCCAAACCTCTACTCAGTGATTGAAAAGGAAGTCATGGCATCTCTGGCATACAGTGTTGGGGCAAGGGTCCATCTGACCACTGATACCTGGTCTGCAAAGCACGGTCAGGGCAGGTACATCACCTACACTGTGCATTGGGTCAACCTGCTGACGGCTGCCAAGCATGGAATGCGTGGCTCTGAAGCGGAGTTGGTGACACCGCCAGGCCTACTGCCACCTCCTCTACTCCTCCTACTCCATCCTCTTCCATAACCTCCTCGGCTGAGTCCTCTTCTGCTGCGGCGTCTGGCTGCACATCAACTGAATCCCCCCAGTTCCCCAGGGGCTATTCCACATCCCGGATATGACAGTGTCACGCTGTCTTGGGGTTGACTTGCCTGAAAGCAGAGAGCCACACCAGACCAGCACTCCTGTCCGCCCTGAACACACAGGTGGATCAGTGGCTGACCCCGCACCAACTGGAGATTGGGAAAGTGGTGTGTGACAATGGAAGCAATTTGTTGGCGCCATTGAATTTGGGCAAGTTGACACATGTGCCGTGCATGGAACTTGTGTTGAATCTCATCGTACAACGCTTTGTGGCTAAGTACCCAGGCTTACAGGACGTCCTCAAGCAGGCCAGGAAGGTGTGTGGCCATTTCAGGCGTTCCTATACGGCCATGTCGCACTTTTCAGACATTCAGCGCCGAAACAACATGCCAGTGAGGCGATTGATTTGCGACAGCCCGACACGTTGGAATTCAACACTCCTAATGTTCGACCGCCTGCTCCAAAACGAAAAAGCCGTCAACCAGTATTTGTATGACCCGGGTGCTAGGACAGCCTCTGCGGAGCTGGGAATTTTTTTGCCACTTACTGGACGCTCATGCGCAATGCCTGTAGGCTCATGCATCCTTTTGAAGAGGTGACAAACCTAGTCAGTCGCACCGAAGGCACCATCAGCGACCTCATCCTATTTATTTTCTTCCTGGAGCATTCCCTGTGAAGAGTGCTGGATCAGGCTGTAGATGAGCGGGAAGAGGGAGAGGAAGAGTTGTGGCCACCATCACCACGAGAAACAGCCTTGTCATCATCGCTTGACGGACCTGCGGCAACGCTGCAAGAGGAGTATGAGGAAGAGGAGTCAGAGGAGGAATGTGGCTTTGAGGAGGAGAAAGACCAACCACAGCAGGCATCCCAGGGTGTTGTACATGGCTGGGGGGGAAGAACAGACCGTCAATGACATCAGTGAGGACGAGGAACGGGAAATGAGTAGCTCAGCATCCAACCTTGTGAAAATGGGGTCTTTCATGCTGTCATGTCTGTTGAGGGACCCTCGTATAAAAAGGATGAAGGAGAACGATCTGTACTGGGTGGCCACGCTACTAGACCCCCGGTATAAGCAGAAAGTGGCGGAAGTGTTACCAAATTACCGGAAGTCAGAAAGGATGCAGCAGTTCAAAACCAAACTAAAAAATATGCTTTACACAGCTTATAAGGGGGGTGTCACAGCACAACGGGAATATAACTGGGGAAGAGGTGAAAGTAATCCTCCTCCTACCACGACGGCAAGGACAGGATGCTTTACAGATGTGATGTTGATGGAGGACATGCAGAGCTTTTTCAGTCCTACACATCGCCTAAGCCCTTCGGGATCCAGCCTTAGAGAACGACTTGACCGACAGGTGGCAGACTACCTCGCCTTAACTGCAGATATCAACACTCTGAGGAGCGATGAACCCCTTGACTACTGGGTGTGCAGGCTTGACCTGTGGCCTGAGCTATCCCAGTTTGCGATAGAACTTCTGGCCTGCCCCGCTTCTAGTGTCCTGTAAGAAAGGACCTTCAGTGCAGCAGGAGGCATTGTCACTGACAAATAGTGGACGTCGCTAGAGGGGGGCAATTGCCCCCCCTATGTTGTTCCTTGCCCCCCCAGATGCCCCCCCGCTGATTCCCCCGAGTGAATACTAATGAGCGCTTCCATTATGGAAGCGCTCATTAGTACAGAAGGACCAGGAAGTGGTGAACGCTCTGTACTCACCACTTCCTGGTCCTCGGCTGTCGGCTGTGCAGGGCTGCGCACAGCGTGAGGTCGCTCTGTGACCTCACGTTGTGCGCGCCAGTTTAGAGCACAGTCGACTGAGGAGGGAGAAAATGGCAGGCGGCGTCCGTCCAGGAGCAGGAGAGGTAAGTGTTTTTTTTATAAAAAATGTGGCTGCTGGGGGCATTATGGGGGCTAATAGGAGGCATATGGGGCTAATAGGAGGCATATGGGAGCTAATAGGAGGCATATGGGGGCATTTGGAGGCATATGGGGCTAATTGGAAGCATATTTGGGGGCTAATTGGAGGCATATTTGGGGGCTAATTGGAGGCATATGGGGGCATTTGGAGGCATATTTGGGGGCTAATTGGAGGCATATTTGGGGGCTAATAGGAGGCATATGGGGCTAATAGGAGGCATATGGGGCTAATAGGAGGCATATGGGGCTAATTGGAGGCATATGGGAGCTAATAGGCATATGGGGCTAATAGGAGGCATATGGGGGCTAATTGGAGGCATATGGGGGCTAATTGGAGGCATATGGGGTCTATGAGGCTAATTGGAGGCATATGGGGGCTAATTGGAGGCATATGGCGGCTAATTGGAGGCATATGGGGGCTAATTGGAGGCAAATGGGGTCTATGGGGCTAATTGGAGGCATATGGGGTTAATTTGAGGCATATGGGGGCTAATTGGGGGCTAATAGGAGGCATATGGGGGCTAATTGGGGGCTAATTGGAGGCATATGGGGGCTAATTGGAGGCATATGGGGTCTATGGGGCTAATTGGAGGCATATGGGGTTAATTGGAGGCATATGGGGGCTAATTGGAGGCATATGGGGGCTAATTGGAGGCATATAGGGGCTAATTGGAGGCATATAGGGGCTAATTGGGGGCTAATAGGAGGCATATGGGGGCTAATTGGAGGCATATGGGGGCTAATTGGAGGCATATGGGGGCTAATTGGGGGCTAATAGGAGGCATATGGGGGCTAATAGGAGGCATATGGGGGCTAATAGGAGGCATATGGGGGCTAATTGGAGGCATATGTAGCTAATTGGAGGCATATGGGGGCTAATAAGAGGCATAATGGGGGCTAATTAGAGGCATAATGTGGGCTAATGAGGCATAATGTGGGCTAATGAGGCATAATGTGGGCTAATGAGGCATAATGGGGGCTAATGGGGCATAAGGGCTTATAATGGGGGCTAATGAGGCATAAGGGCTGATATGGGGGCTGATATGGGAGTGATGAGAGGCATAATGAGGGCTAATGAGAGGCATAACGTGTCATCCACAGATCCCCCATAACAGTGTGTCTTCCACAGATCCACCATAACAGTGCGCCTGTGCACTGACAAGAGACAGAAAGAAGGGGAAAGAATCCGTGGAAGCAAGCAGAGGACGGCACAGCAGATGACTCAATAGCTTCTTTTGTAAGTAAATTGTTTTATTATAACTGTATCCCTGCAGACCGCAACTCTCTCGTATTTTGTAATCTTATTTCTATATACTTATTTTGTTTTTGCCCCCCCCCCCCATTTTTGACTGTGGTATCTTTGTGCCCCCCCTATATATTGTTCCTAGAGTCGCCACTGCTGACAAAAGAAGTCGCCTCGGTCAAAAAAGTGTTTATTACCTCACCTTCATTAAGATGAATGAGGCATGGATCCCGAAGGGACTGACAGTAGGGGATACGTTTAACTAACAAAATGCCTGATGACATGCCTTGGCCTCAAAATGGTCCCCACACTGCTGTATTTAATGTCTGCACACCGAATGACTTTCGTGAATTCTCCGCCTCCAACCAGGGTTCAAGCCGCAATGTTTTAGTCACCTTTCTGCCTTGAAAACATCAATTTTTCCTGCAACAATAACATTGTTTTTCAGGCATGTGTACATGCCTAATTTTTCTGGCCTCTGGTGCTGCACTGTGGCTGCAAAAACAAAACAAACAAAAAAAGGCACATACAAGTGTCAATTCCCCTTTCGTGATCGTTACCTTGTTGTGGTGAAGGGGCTTGCGTATCACAATGAAGTGATCATCACCTCTATGAGTGTGTTGGCAATGTTGCCACACCCCAGATGATAAGGCCGTTGCTTCATTATGATCAGACCAAAAGCGATCGGCTGAATGTTTTTTCATAGAAAAAACTTAATTTTTTTAATTTATTTTTTTAAGTTGTATGGGTGGGTTTTTAATATATAAAATAAAAAAATCATAATAAAGTCTCTTAATAGTTTATTAGAAATAATGCAGACAATTTAAAAAATCCCCATCAATTCCAATACAAATCAAGTACAAAGCTCAGAACTAAATTATTCCAGGATGTCGTAATGGTTCGTTAATTCGACAATGGTTAATCAATTCGACACACGTCTCCGGATAGGGGACGTAACAGGGATTAAACTGATAGGAATAGTACTAGTTAAGACACCACTCATATAGGGTGTCACAGCACATTGCTCCGTGCACACGCAGTGCCCCAACTTGGGAGTAAGGGGACCGACCAAGCTGCTTTTTCCATCTCCTGGTTCCTAAAATCAATTCAGTTTGGTGTATCAGAGTTTAGTCTGTCACTGTGAAGGCAGTCGAAGGTACCCGGCCTAAATTTTTTTTCACAAAAGGCAATCCCACCCTGATATGGGACATAACAGGGATTAAACTGATGAGAATAGTACTACAGAAAATAGCACTCATATCGGGAGTGACAGTAAATGGCACGGCGCAGACGCAGTGACCGTGGCGTGGATTCAAACAAAGGGGAGGGAGCCAGCGTTTTTTTAACCATCTCCCCGTTCGAAAAATCTATATAATAAATACTCCCCAGATTGGGGATGGCACGTAACAGGGATTAAACTGATGAGAATAGTACTACAGAAAATAGCACTCATATCGGGTGTGACAGTAAATTGCACAGCGCAGACGCAGTGACCGTGGCGTGGATTCAAACAAAGGGGAGGGAGCCAGCATTTTTTTAACCATCTCCCTATTCGAAAAATCAATTTAATAAATGGACCCCAGATTGGGAACGTAACAGGGATTAAACTGATGAGAATAGTACTACAGAAAATAGCACTCATATCGGGTGTGACAGTAAATTGCACGGCGCAGACGCAGTGACCGTGGCGTGGATTCAAACAAAGGGGAGGGAGCCAGCAATTTTTTAACCATCCCCCCGTGTGAAAAATCTATTTAACCACTTTAGCCCCCCTAGCTGAAACACCCTTAATGACCAGGCCACTTTTTACACTTCTGCACTACACTACTTTCACCGTTTATTGCTCGGTCATGCAACTTACCACCCAAATGAATTTTACCTCCTTTTCTTCTCACTAATAGAGCTTTTATTTGGTGGTATTTTATTGCTGCTGACATTTTTACTTTTTTTGTTATTAATCGAAATTTAACTAAATTTTTGCAAAAAAATGACATTTTTCACTTTCAGTTGTAAATTTAAAAACAAAAAACAAAATCCATATATAAATTTTTCGCTATATTTAGTGTTCTACATGTCTTTGATAAAAAAAATGTTTTGGTAAAAAAAAAAATGGTTTGGGTAAAAGTTATAGCGTTTACAAACTATGGTACAAAAATTTGAATTTCCGCTTTTTGAAGCAGCTCTGACTTTCTGAGCACCTGTCATGTTTCCTGAAGTTTTACAATGCCCAGACAGTAGAAAAACCCCACAAATGACCACATTTTGGAAAGTAGACACCCTAAGGTATTCGCTGATGGGCATAGTGAGTTCATAGAACTGTCACAAGTTAGAGGAAACTGATGATTTTTTTTATTTTATTTTTTTCTTACAAAGTCTCATATTCCACTAACTTGTGACAAAAAATAAAAACTTCCATGAACTCACTATGCCCATCATGAAATACCTTGGGGTATCTTCTTTCCAAAATGGGGTCACTTGTGGGGCAGTTATACTGCCCTGGCTTCTTAGGGGCCCAAATGCGTGCGAAGTAGTTTAAAATTAAAATCTGTAAAAAATGGCCTGTGAAATCCGAAAGATGCTGTTTGGAATGTGGGCCCCTTTGCCCACCTAGGCTGCAAAAAAGTGTCACACATGTGGTATCGCCGTACTCAGGAGAAGTTGGGGAATGTGTTTTGGGGTGTCATTTTACATATACCCATGCTGGGTGAGAGAAATATCTTGGTCAAATGCCAACTTTGTATAAAAAAAATGGGAAAAGTTGTCTTTTGCCGAGATATTTCTCTCACCCAGCAGCCTCCAAAAATAAAGGAAGACCCACGGATGAAATAAACGGTCACGGATCACGGACCTACGGACCACGTTTTTGCGGACCGTAAAAAAAAAACGGTTGTGTGTATGAGGCCTTATATTGAGCATACAGGTAATGAGATTTTATTTTTCCGTTCAGCCTCTGGGCTGAAAAAAAAAATGAACGGCACAGATTTCAAAAGTGGCTTGACCTGGGGAATGCGGCACCTGTAGCCCATTTCCTGCACACGCCTGTACACGGTGGCTCTGGATGTTTCTACTCCAGACTCAGTCCACTGCTTCCGCAGGTCCCCCAAGGTCTGGAATCGGTCCTTCTCCACAATCTTCCTCAGGGTCCGGTCACCTCTTCTCGTTGTGCAGCGTTTTCTGCCACACTTTTTCCTTCCCACAGACTTCCCACTGAGGTGCCTTGATACAGCACTCTGGGAACAGCCTATTCGTTCAGAAATTTCTTTCTGTGTCTTACCCTCTTGCTTGAGGGTGTCAATGACGGCCTTCTGGACAGCAGTCAGGTCGGCAGTCTTACCCATGATTGCGGTTTTGAGTAATGAACCAGGCTGGGAGTTTTTAAAAGCCTCAGAAATCTTTTGCAGGTGTTTAGAGTTAATTAGTTGATTCAGATGATTAGGTTAATAGCTTGTTTAGAGAACCTTTTCTTGATATGCTAATTTTTTTAGATAGGAATTTGGGGCTTTCATGAGCTGTATGCCAAAATCATCAATATTAAAACAATAAAAGGCTTGAACTACTTCAGTTGGTGTGTAATGAATCTAAAATATATGAAAGTCTAATGTTTATCAGTACATTACAGAAAATAATGAACTTTATCACAATATGCAAATTTTTTGAGAAGGACCTGTATAATGTGTTAAATGGCTTCTGATTTGAGATTTTAAAAAACGCCAGCCTGCCAGCCACGATCATTGGCTGGCAGGCTGGTGACGAAATTGTGCTTGAACTTTTGCCGGCCTGCGATGCGCATCGCGGGCCGGCTCAGACCGAAATCTCGCGTCTCGCGAGATGATGCACGGATGCGTCCAGGAGGAATGAATCGACCGCCTCCCGGACGCATCCGTGCATTAGGCGGTCGGGAGGTAGTTAATAAATGGAACCCAGATTGGGGACATAACAGGGATTAAACTGATGAGAAGAGAGAACTACAGGAAATACCACTCATATCGGGTGGGACAGTAAATTGCACGGCGCAGACGCAGTGACCGTGGCGTGGATTCAAACAAAGGGAAGGGAGCCCGTTCGAAAAATCCATTTAATAAATGGACACCAGATTGGGGACGTAATAGGGATTAAACTGATGAGAAGAGAGAACTATAGAAAATAGCACTCATATCGGGCGGGACAGTAAATTGCACGGCACAGATGCAGCGACCGTGGATTCAAACAAAGGGGAGGGAGCCAGCGTTTTTTTAACCATCTCCCCATTCGAAAAATCAATTCAATTCACCTTTCCGGGACCCTTGGTGTTGTGCGTGGCTGGGTGGAGGAAGAAACCTTCAATGACATCAACGGGACATGGCTAGCTTGGTATCCAACCTTGTTCAAATGGGAAGTTTGTGGTTGGGCAAATGGACTGTCTGTGGTGCATTAAAAGGCGAGTTTAGTCTGTCAATGTCTGTGAAGCGGGCGTAACCCTTATACTACCTGATCGATACAACATCATACCTGATCGTATACACACACTGGATGTTTTAAACCACGTTGTTAAAAAAAAAATTGGATTGTTAGGTGATTTATGCCCTTTATGGATTAAAATCCAACTCTGCGTCAACTATGTAATTTTCCATGGGAGTTTTGCCATGGATCCCCCTCCAGCATGCCACAGTCCAGGTGTTAGTCCCCTTGAAACAACTTTTCCATCACTATTGTGACCAGAAAGAGTCCCTGTGGGTTTTAAAATTTGCCTGCCTATAGAAGTCAATGGCGGTTCGCACATTCGCGAGCATTTGTAGAAATTTACGTTCGCCGTTCGCGAACGGAAAATTTTATGTTCGCGACATCTCTACTGATGAATAGCAAGGCTTTTGGAGATGCTTTTATAACCCTTTCCAGCTTTATGCAAGTCAACAATTCTTAATCGAAGGTCTTCTGAGAGATCTTTTGTGCAAGGCAACATTCACATCAGGCAATGCTTCTTGTGAAAAGCAAACCCAGAACTGGTGTGTGTTTTTTATAGGGCAGGGCAGCTGTAACCAACACCTCCAATCTCATCTCATTGATTGGACTCCAGTTGGCTGACACCTCACTCCAATTAGCTCTTGGAGATGTCATTAATCTAGGGGTTCACATACTTTTTCCACCTGCACTGTGAATGTTTACATGGTGTGTTCAATAAAAACATGGTAACATTCAATTCTTTGTGTATTATTAGTTTAAGCAGACTGTGATTGTCTATTGTTGTGACTTAGATGAAGATCAGATCACATTTTATGACCAATTTGGGGAGAAATTCATATCATTCCAAAGGGTTCACATACTTTTTCTTGCAAATGTATATTATGTTTGCATCTATGGTTTTAGTGCATTATTTTCTATGATTTTTTCCTTATAAATGTTGCCATGTGCATCCTCATCTTTAGTTATCATATCGTGCAGGATGTTTTGTATTTTTTTTCTGTGATTTTTTATAAATAAATGTGCTTGAAGACCTTTACGTGTGAATGTGCTTCTATTATCTGGGGAGTAGCATTCTTGTGCACCTTTTGCCCCACTTATCCCACATGTAACTTTATATCTGTAAAGAATAAATCAAGGCAACTGGACGTACTGTAGATTTCTTGAAAATGTTTCACTCGTTCTTCCAACGAGCTTTCTCAATTCTGAGTGATTGTACAAAAATTTTGGGAATAAATATGTAACTGAATCCACATCTGGTAATTATACCCAGTATTTGGTCAAAGGTGTTGATTCCATTATCCTAATTGGAGTCAGTAGGTGATAAAGACTTCCCAGAAAAAGGTGTCAAGACAGCATTGTATGTGGCAGACAATAGATGTCTAACCCCCCCCACCTCTATTCAAGCTTGGCTTCTCCATTTTTACATAGATGGCCTCCTTCACGCCTCGTTTGTACCAATCGGCCTCCTTATCCAAAACGCGTACTTGACTGTCTTCAAAGGTGTGACCTGTTCCTTTTAGATGTAAGTACACGGCTGAATCTTGACCAGAAGTTTTGGCTCTTCTATGCTGAACCATACGCTGATGTAGTTGTTGTTTTGTTTCGCCGATATACAGTTCTGAGCATTCCTCATTGCACTGGACTGCGTACACAATGTTGTCCATCTTGTGTTTAAGATTAGACATCTATTGTCTGCCACATACAATGCTGTCTTGACACCTTTTTCTGGGAAGTCTTTATCACCTACTGACTCCAATTAGGATAATGGAATCAACACCTTTGACCCAATGCTGGGTATAACTACCAGATGTGGATTCAGTTACATATTTATTCCCAGAATTTTTGTACAATCACTCAGAATTGAGAAAGCTCGTTGGAAGAACGAGTGAAACGTTTTCAAGAAATCTACAGTACGTCCAGTTGCCTTGATTTATTCTTTACAGATATATACCATGACCTGGATAAATGAGAACCTTCACAGACACATGTAACTTTGATTAGGTGGTACATATAGCTCTGCGGGCTTCTCCTCTCATAGGTTGCTTGATGCACACAGAGGTAACTAGGAGCAGCACACTATATTTGCAGGGTCTGCTGTCCTGAATATAGATGCCCAACGGCATATGTAGGTTTAGAGTAGGACCTTCCTGACTGAGACCACCTTGGCGCGAGTAGGCAGGCACAGATGTGCTTTAATCAAAATATATTGGCTGAGTGTCTCAGATTTTATGATACCAGAATGAGGACTCAGTTCATATACATGTCCTTCTAAAAATATTAGCATATTGTGATAAAGTTCATTATTTTCTGTAATGTACTGATAAACATTAGACTGTCATATATTTTAGATTCATTACACACAACTGAAGTAGTTCAAGCCTTTTATTGTTTTAATATTGATGATTTTGGCATACAGCTCATGAAAACCCCAAATTCCTATCTAAAAAAATTAGCATATTTCATCCGACCAATAAAAGAAAAGTGTTTTTAATACAAAAAAAGTCAACCTTCAAATAATTATTCTCAGTTATGCACTCAATACTTGGTCGGGAATCCTTTCGCAGAAATGACTGCTTCAATGCGGCGTGGCATGGAGGCAATCAGCCTGTGGCACTGCTGAGGTGTTATGGAGGCCCAGGATGCTTCGATAGCGGCCTTAAGCTCATCCAGAGTGTTGGGTTTTGCGTCTCTCAACTTTCTCTTCCCAATATCCCACAGATTCTCTATGGGGTTCAGGTCAGGAGAGTTGGCAGGCCAATTGAGCACAGTAATACCATGGTCAGTAAACCATTTATCAGTGGTTTTGGCACTGTGAGCAGGTGCCAGGTCGTGCTGAAAAATAAAATCTTCATCTCCATGAAGCTTTTCAGCAGATGGAAGCATGAAGTGCTCCAAAATCTCCTGATAGCTAGCTGCATTGACCCTGCCCTTGATAAAACACAGTGGACCAACACCAGCAGTTGACATGGCACCCCAGACCATCACTGACTGTGGGTACTTGACACTGGACTTCAGGCATTTTGGCATTTCCCTCTCCCCAGTCTTCCTCCAGACTCTGGCACCTTGATTTCCGAATGACATGCAAAATTTGCTTTCATCCAAAAAAAGTACTTTGGACCACTGAGCAACAGTCCAGTGCTGCTTCTCTGTAGCCCAGGTCAGGCGCTTCTGCCGCTGTTTCTGGTTCAAAAGTGGCTTGACCTGGGGAATGCGGCAACTGTAGCCCATTTCCTGCACACGCCTGTACACGGTGGCTCTGGATGTTTCTACTCCAGACTCAGTCCACTGCTTCCGCAGGTCCCCCAAGGTCTGGAATCGGTCCTTCTCCACAATCTTCCTCAGGGTCCGGTCACCTCTTCTCGTTGTGCAGCGTTTTCTGCCACACTTTTTCCTTCCCACAGACTTCCCACTGAGGTGCCTTGATACAGCACTCTGGGAACAGCCTATTCGTTCAGAAATTTCTTTCTGTGTCTTACCCTCTTGCTTGAGGGTGTCAATGATGGCCTTCTGGACAGCAGTCAGGTCGGCAGTCTTACCCATGATTGCGGTTTTGAGTAATGAACCAGGCTGGGAGTTTTTAAAAGCCTCAGGAATCTTTTGCAGGTGTTTAGAGTTAATTAGTTGATTCAGATGATTAGGTTAATAGCTCGTTTAGAGAACCTTTCCATGATATGCTAATTTTTTTAAATAGGAATTTTTGGTTTTCATGAGCTGTATGCCAAAATCATCAATATTAAAACAATAAAAGGCTTGAACTACTTCAGTTGTGTGTAATGAATCTAAAATATATGAAAGTCTAATGTTTATCAGTACATTACAGAAAATAATGAACTTTATCACAATATGCAAATTTTTTGAGAAGGACCTGTATAATGTTTGCATCTATTGTGTTGGTGCATTATATTCCATAATTTTTTTTCCTTATAAATGTTGCCAGGCACATTTGCATATTTAGTTATCATATCGTGCAGTATCTTTTGCATATTCTTCTGTGATTTTTGTCACCAATGGAGCTCACAATCTAAGTTCCCTATTAGTATGTCTTTGGAGTGGGGCAGGAAACTGGAGTACCCAGAGGAAACCCATGATGACATACATACTCCATGCAGATGTTATCCTCAGTCAGATGCAAGGAACCATTGCTAACCACTGAGCTGCTGTTAAATTTCATCCTACGAATAATTGTTTTAATTGAAATTGCCTGTTTTGACTCTGTATGACCTTTACACAGAGACTATTCTTGTATTGATGGACGATTCTGTATTCTCTCAGCTCTATAGAACATGAAAATCACTGGTCAACATTGATGGAACACTTTGCAAGTGGTAACATGGAATATGGGAGTGGACCCAGAGTGCATATACTGTATGCATGCACAATACATAAAATACGAGCTTGATTTTTGGAGGCATGCTTGGGGTACTATGCCCTCCTGGAATGTTGTAGACACTTTTGTTGTAAACAGAAATATTTATTATTCTCCTACAAAGGTACGTCACTCTTATTGATTAAGTCATAGGGCAACCACTGCTGAATTTGCTGAATAATGCTGAAATTGTTGGATCTTTAAGGGGAGACTGTTATCAAAAATGCAATGCCATCTGCAGACAGCATGTTATAGAGCAGAAGAAGCTGATAAACAAATTGATGTATAGTTTTGTGGAGAAAGTTTTACTAAAAATGAGTATACTTGTGTAACGGGGGTTTGAGGGCGCCCCCTAGTGTCTTTGGGGTCCCTAAACCTAGTTAACTCACTATGCCTGACAGGCGGATAATGAGCCTCCGCTATCTGGGAGCTGGGGTACATGTCTGCGGCAGTGCCTCCACCCAGTGGAGCATCCGGGGTAGGGATGTGGGGTCCCACTGGGAACATACTTGGTGCAATGAGACTGACACAGCCTAACTGGAATTAACTTTATATAGTAAGTAGCAAATGAATCAACATACATAGGAAAATACAATAGAGTAACAGATAACAATGCAATGTGGATTTTCCTCACCCAACAGCACACCTGCATCCCACCCTCTTATCTTTGCCCTAGTGGCCGTTGGTGCACATAGGAGAGTTGGGGCCCTTATAAGCCCTGCTCCGCAGGGTCACTGAAGCAGCCTGAGCTGTGTAATGTCCTTCACTGGACCTCAGAGCCTTTACTGTGAGTGAGGAGACAGGTGCCCTGTGGTGATACAGGGAGAGGTTTGGCTTACCCTCACAACACAATTAACCAGGTCAGTCAGCAGCAGTCTCCTCTCACTGGATTCACCAGACGTCTGGACTCAGTGCTTGTCTTTGCCAGCAGGTCCCTCTCTCAGCAGGTGTGATCTTGGGTGAAGCAAGTTCTCTCAGCAAGGTTCTATCTCTGTGCTGCAGTCTCTCACAACTCGACACATGTCCTTTCTCTGTCTGAGCATGTGGTAACTTCTAGAAATCTTCCAGGACCTGCGATGATGTCACAATCATGTGACCAATGCTCAATGTTTTATTAACAGCATACTGAGTCCATCTGCCATCTACTGGGCATTTCAGATAATGCAGCCTGTGTAACTTCACAGGGTTACATGCTCCCCCTTGAAAATACTTGCCTTCCACTGGCAAGTCCTAGCCAGGGGGCTTAACAAAAATTCAACAGAAAAAGGTTTAGCATACATACAGTACAGTTAGCACAGTAACATCCTAGCTAGCTAGTTATCTAGGGTAAAGAGTCACTAACATTTACCACTTCAGCTAGTGCATGTAGGAAAGTGGCCATTTTAGATGCTGCTTGTGTCAGCGGGGCATAACTGGGCTCTCCTATATTATCATAAACTAGGACCCTAGGGGGTTGCCGCACTCTGGTGCTGTGTCTCAGTTCTCGCTGTGGGAGAGGATCTTGGGACATCAACTGTGGAACTTCGACTCCTGCCCTCAAAGTAGAGTCTCTAAGGGAAGTTCCAGGCACAAAACATGGACTTTCTGGATTCAACCTTGGAGAACTTTGTGACCCAGGAGAGGTTCCGGGACTTTGTGAAACCACAGGAGTTAAAGGAGGCAATTGCTGTGTTTCTTCTGCGGGTGATGACCACCACTGATCCTCTGCACTGGGAGTTCCCGGGGTCTCCTCTGCCCCATTTCCAGGACTCTCTGCTGGGTTTTCCTCCAGTTCTTCACTACTCTCTTCCTCTTCATCAGCATACACAACTGGAAGCAGATGGTTTCTATGCCAAGCCTTTATTCGGCCCTCCGGGCCCCTAATGTTGTACACTGGCAGTCCTTCCAGTTTGGACACAACCTCAAACAGGGTATATTTCTATCTGTCAGCCAGTTTGTGTTTTCCAGGCACACCTAGATTCCGGAGAAGAACTTTATCCCCTGCTTGAATCTCCCGATATCTCACCTTAGAATCATACCTTCTTTTGTTCCGTTCTTCCATTTTTGCTGCAGCTTGGGTGGCCAACTCATAGGCCCGATGAAGGTTTTGTTTGAGGTTCCTCACATATTGAAAGTGTGAAGTTGAATCTGTTCCATCAGGAGACACTCCCAAACGGACATCTATCGGCAATCGAGCTTCTCTTCCGAACATTAGCAAATAGGGTGAGAACCCTGTAGATTCATGCCTTGTACAGTTGTATGCATGGACCATGGCTTCCACATGTTTACTCCAAGACCGCTTCTCGACTTGCTTGAGAGTCCCTAGCATATCTAGGAGGGTCCTATTGAACCGTTCTGGCTGTGCATCACCCTCCGGATGATAAGGTGTGGTTCTGGACTTCTGCACCTGCAACAGGTCCAACAGCTCCTTGATCAACTTACTCTCAAAGTCTCTACCTTGATCAGAGTGTATCCGATTGGGTAGTCCATAGTGAATAAAATACTTCTGTAAAAGGACTTTGGCCACAGTCACAGCCTTTTGATCTTTAGTGGGGAAGGCTTGAGCATATCTGGTGAAATGGTCCGTTACCACCAGCACATTTCCAATTCCCGCTGTATCGCTCTCAATGCAGAGATAGTCCATGCACACAAGATCCATGGGTCCCGTACTTTTCAGATGACCCATAGGGGCAGCTCTCACAGGCAGGGTCTTCCTCTGGATACACCTCCTGCATGTCTTTACATGTTGCTCGACATGTTCCCTCATGCTAGGCCAATAGAACCGATCTTGTACTAGGCCATAGGTCTTGTCCACCCCGAGATGTCCATGTTGATCGTGGAGAGCTCTCAGGACCATGCCACGGTGTCTGTGCGGTAGTACCAATTGTTTTCTGTCAGGGTGATCATGATACTTCATGACCCTATAGAGTACTCCATCTTCGAGATGTAGTCGGCTCCATTCTCTTCGGTATAATTCTCTTTGACTCACAGGTAAAGAAGTCAGCAATTTAGGATTCTTAGTCTTTATTGCTCTGATAACTATCCCAATATACCAGTCCTGCGCTTGAGCCTTCCTCTTGTCTTCTGTGGTTATACTGGACCACTGTTGAAGCATGACTGGAGCATGGAACACCTCAGGCACGGCTTCTGGAGAGTGGCTAATGGAGTCTATCCCTCTTAGCTCGGCAAATTCTTCTTGACTCTCGGCCACCACATACATCTGACAAAAGGCTCCTACCCCCGGCCCAGGGATCTCTTCCCACTCCTCTTCTTCTTGGTGAGGAGGGAGTCTAGGTCTGCGGGACAGGGCATCTGCGCTGACATTCTTGGGCCCAGGCTTGTACTTCAGGCTGAAACTGTAGCTTGACAAGGCAGCCAACCACCTATGTCCTGTGGCATCCAGCTTAGCTGTAGTCTGGATGTAGGTAAGGGGATTGTTGTCAGTCCTTACTTCGAATGTTGCTCCATACAAATAGTCATGCAGCTTATCCACGATGGCCCACTTGAGTGCCAGAAATTCCAATTTATGGACTGGATAGTTCTTCTCTGCACCTGTAAGACTTCTACTTATGTAAGCCACCGGTCTCAATCCTTCTGGATAACTTTGGTGCAGTACACCCCCTAGGCCTTCCATACTGGCATCCACATGGAGGATATATGGTTTCTCAGGGTCTGCATAGGCTAAGACAGGAGCTTCTGTAAGTCTCTTCTTCAATGTCAGAAATGCATCTTCACATCCTGAAGTCCATTTCTCTCCAAAGGGGTCTTTAGGATATGGTGCCTTAGCACCCTTTACGTCAGAGGTAATCTTCAGTAGGTCATGTAACTCTCGAGCAATCTTTGAGTAGTCTTTCACGAACCTTCGGTAGTAACCACAGAATCCGAGAAAGGACCGCAACTCACTGATGTTATTTGGTCTTGGCCAATTCAACACTGCTTCAATTTTAGCAGGATCTGTGGCTACTCCTTCAGCGGAGACTATGTGCCCCACATAAGTGACAGAGTTCTGGGCAAATCGGCATTTGTCCACTGATAGCTTCAGGCCTTCAGCTTGAAGTCGATCCAACACCTTTAGCAATCTTTGCTCATGCTCCTCTGGTGTCTTCCCGAAAACAATTAGGTCATCTAGATACACTAGACACTCTTTGGGATTCATATCCCCCACAGTTTTCTCTATCAGCCTCTGAAAAGTAGCAGGAGCTCCTGTGACTCCCTGTGGCATTCTGGTAAACTGGAAGAACCCCAAAGGGCAGATGAAAGCTGTCTTTTCCTGATCCTCCTTCTTCATGGGTACCTGATAATATCCAGACCTCAAGTCAAGCACACTGAACCACTGGCTGCCAGATAGGGCGTTCAGAAGATCCTCTATCCGGGGCAAAGTGTACTGATCTGGCACAGTCCTCTTGTTCAGAGTACGGTAGTCCACACATAGCCGAACTGAACCATTCTTTTTCCTCACTACCACAATAGGTGATGCCTGCTCCTTCCATCTGCTGGAGTATGTCCCGGACATCTTCCACATCTCGAGGGGGGTATTCTTCTTGACCTTTCTCTGAAAGGAGTAGGATCAGCAAGTCTTATAGCATGGGTGGCACTCTTAGAACACCCCACGTCCATCTCTGCTCTGGAGAACACTCCCTCTCGGGTGGCCAGTTTTGAACGAAGGCTGTCTTTCCACTGCTGTGGTAGAGGAGAATCTTCTAGATCAAAATCTAAAGGTGCTTTCACATGATCCTTCTGTTCTGCACTCACAGACATGATGGATGAAACTTGATCTAAAAGGTGTATCACACCAATCTTCTGATGACGATCAATCCGGATTTCTGTGGGGGTTAAATTCTGTACCATCACAGGAAAGCTCCGACACCACCTTTTTCGCCAATCTTTTACCTCAGGTATGAGAGTCCACCCCTTCTTCTGATCCTCTTCAGGCAGAGACTCAATAAGGTATTGTCCAGTTCCCCCCAACATTTCATGGTGCATTGAAGCTATGGCTCGTAAGGTTTTGGTCTCACCAGGCTTCACAAATGCTAGTTCTGATCCTGAATAGTGGCACGACCCTGGTTTTGTTTCAAGGGCTAGTCATCTACACTCTTTTCCTAGGACAGGGCTGACCTCCATCAGTCGGTCTAAGGAGACATCTCCCACTTCTGTCAGATAGGCCTTGAATACATCCTGTACCATCTTTGCATTAGTACCCAATATTATTGGGGCACACACTTTCTTGGCTGCAGGGCATATCAAAGCTTCCAGCTCCATAGGACATATCATCCCGGTGTTTAACTGGGGAATAGTTATGGTCACTTTTATGCATCCCTCCACAGGTTGAGCTTGAGACCCAACGCCCCATAGCTGAAACTCTCCTACAGGTTCCATAGGAATGTGTTTCAAATGACATTCATAGAAGTCTATGTAGATAATGGTGACTTGAGAACCTGTATCTAGCAATGCTGAAGCATGAATTCCTTCTACTTGCACGTGTATCAAAGATTTAGGCCCAAACTTGGCCCCTACAGATAAACTATATGTAGGCCGGGTCTTCCTTCGCTTGTAAGACCTGGTCATTTGAGTCTCCTCGAGCTCGGTTGCCAGCACCTCCACATCCACCTCCATGGAATTCGCAGGGCACTCCCGCTGAAAATGCCCTGACTTTCCACATTTAAAGCAGTCCCTTCGGCGGGGTGAATCCTCAGGAAACAGTTTTTTCTGAGTCTTCCTGTGTTGCCCCCCACTTCCAGGGGGAGGATCTGCTCTCTCTGGTGGTGATTTGCATAAGAGCTCCAATTCAGCCACCTTCTTCCTAAGAGCTGACAGTTCTGTATCCTCTTTCTCCTTCTGTAGGGGTGGACATGTCTGGTCTTCCAATCTCCTGGCTGTATTTATTAATGTGGAATAAGGCAGAACTTTATCATCCAACTTGGCTCTCAGCAGAATCATAACTGGATTATTGGTCAAACCACCTCTCTGAATTTGCTTAGATAGCCGAGTCTCCAACTCAGAGGCAGTGACTGCTCCTTTATGGAATAACTTTCCAAGCGATAGCTGTAACCGGTTGATATAGTCAGTGGCTTTTTCATGCTCCTTCTGCTTAGTGGCTAGGAACTTAACCAACAGATCATCCAAATCTTCTGATTTCCCATAAGCATCCTGTAAAACTTGTAGATAGTCGTGCACAGTAGCTTGCCCATTTACTCCCTTGTACAGTCTTATCATGTCTGTAGCGAGAAAACGAAGACTCTCCTCCAACCGCTGTTTCTTTATGGTATCCGTACAAGACCATTCCTCCAACAACTGCATAGCATTATCCTTCCAGACCTCAAAAGGCTCTTCTCCTGAAGGAACAGGCTGATTCCAAGAAAACACCTTTAGTTTGCAGTAACTATGAGTGTGGTTTGCCGTCACTATGGCTTCTGAGAGTTTCTGTAGTATGTCTGATACATCACTACCTCCTGTAGGCAGGGTGCGTACTTCAGGGTTGTCTGGTTTCAGTAATGCTGTAGATGGATGAGATTCTGCTTTAGGAGTAATCATCCCCTGTCCTCTAGGAGGATGGGCAGCTTGTTTAGGAATGGCTCCGGTCTTTCCGGAGATGGAAGTCAGGAGCTTAGAATAATTTTCTGTGACATAATCTCTCTGTTCTAATTTAAAGGGTTGTTGCAGTGAGACCCTTTCTTTCTTGCTCAAGGAGAGCGTACACTAAGGAGCATCCTTCATCCGGGGCTCCATATAAATGAATGTTGGTAGGCATCTCATGGTCTCCCAAGTCCGTATGACAATATATTAACATGTAAGTTTGGCCTTCAGAATCCTGCAGGATATCCCTGACGGTCGCCATTTCTATTCCCAGTCGAATTTCTATACACAAGATGACGTGATTCATCTCACAGCAGGATGGGACTTTGCATAACATCACAGCTTGCTGTAATGGTACATTTCTTTGCTGGGCCCACTCTTTTGCAAAGGAGGGAGTGGCCTGAGGACTTAACTTATTCTCACTGGTTGTACCCCAATATATCTCAGCAGTATCTCCATATGTAATGGGGGTTTGAGGGCGCCCCCTAGTGTCTTTGGGGTCCCTAAACCTAGTTAACTCACTATGCCTGACAGGCGGATCCTGAGCCTCCACTATCTGGGAGCTGGGGTACATGTCTGCGGCAGTGCCTCCACCCAGTCGAGCATCCGAGGTAGGGATGTGGGGTCCCACTGGGAACATACTTGGTGCAATGAGACTGACACAGCCTAACTGGAATTAACTTTATATAGTAAGTAGCAAATGAACCAACATACATAGGAAAATACAATAGAGTAACACAGATAACAATGCAATGTGGATTTTCCTCACCCACCCACCAGCACACCTGCATCCCACCCCCTTTTCTTCGCCCTAGTGGCCGTTGGTGCACATGGGAGAGTTGGGGCCCTTATAAGTCCTGCTCCGCAGGGTCACTGAAGCAGCCTGAGCTGTGTAATGTCCGTCACTGGACCTCAGAGCCTTTACTGTGAGTGAGGAGACAGGTGCCCTGTGGTGATACAGGGAGAGGTTTGGCTTACCCTCACAACACAATTAACCAGGTCAGTGAGCAGCAGTCTCCTCTCACTGGATTCACCAGACGTCTGGACTCAGTGCTTGTCTTTGCCAGCAGGTCCCTCTCTCAGCAGGTGTGATCTTGGGTGAAGCAAGTTCTCTCAGCAAGGTTCTATCTCTGTGCTGCAGTCTCTCACAACTCGACACATGTCCTTTCTCTGTCTGAGCATGTGGTAACTTCTAGAAATCTTCCAGGACCTGCGATGATATCACAATCATGTGACCAATGCTCAATGTTTTATTAACAGCATACTGAGTCCATCTGCCATCTACTGGGCATTTCAGATAATGCAGCCTGTGTAACTTCACAGGGTTACACTTGTAATGCATAAATTTAAGTCTTTGATTTTAGGGCTGGACTCTGAGGGAGGACACTGCAATCAAAGAATACAATCATCATGAAGGGGTGCAATTGGTCAGTAACAATATTTGGGTGGGTGGTACAAATCAAAGTAACATCCACAAATTGAATGCTACAACCTACTACTTCTCAGTAGCACTATCTCTGCTTGTCATAGCACAAATTGGTGCAATTTCTTCCCAAGGTATGAGACCACCATGTACCTGTCCATTATCATGATAGAGAGTAAAACATGATTAATCAGATCAGGTCAGCGTTTTCAATTGCACCATGGGCCAATTCTGATTATCTTATACCGATGCTTTTGGGGCTGGACTAAGGTCAGCATGGGGGGGGGGGGTTATTGTTATGTCTGAGCACTGAGCACTGTCTGAGCACATAAAGTATGTACAGTATATTATAGTGTATATTACAGTTGTGTACAATACATAGCAAATTATATACCATATTTTTCGCCCCATAAGGCGCAAAGTGGGGGGAAAGTGCCCCTGCGTCTTATGGGGCCAATGCTGGCAATTTACATCGCAGTCTGCAATGCTGCAGCATCGCAGACTACGATGTATTAGTGAGGAGGGACTGTAGTAGGCGGGGAGAGCAGCGGGGCCGTGCAGGCACTGTACTCTGTCCCGGCCGCTCAGTATGTACTGTATTATACGTAGTGTTAATCATCTAAACTGAATAATGATGCGCTCCCCCTGCTCCCCATGTGTACCGTACTTACCGGTACACATGTCACACTCCTGTAGTAAGCACTAGCAGCTAGCAGGCAGGCCGGGTGGCCGTAACTCACTGAGGTCACATGCCTGCTCCGCCTACTTCATTCATAAAGTAGGCAGAGCAGGCATGTGACCTCCTTGAGTTACAGCCGCCCGGCCTGCCTGCTAGCTGCTAGTGCTTACTACAGGAGGTTGACATGTGTACCGGTAAGTACGGTACACATGGGGAGCAGGGGGAGCGCATCATTATTCAGTTTAGATGATTAACACTACGTATAATACAGTACATACTGAGCGGCCGGGACAGAGTACAGTGCCTGCACGGCTCCGCCGCTCTCCCCGCCTACTACAGTCCCTCCCTAGGAATCTGTGAATGGGATAATGATGGGGGGGTCTGTGGATGGCATTATGATGGTGGGGGGATCTGTGGATGGCATTATGATGGGGGGATCTGTGGATGACACATATAGCAGTGTGATCCACAGATCCACCACCCCATAACAGTGCCATCCACAGATCCCCCCATCATAATGCCATTCACAGATCCCCCCCACCATCATAATGTCATCCACAGATCCCCCCCACCATCATAATGCCATCCACAACCCCCCAATAACAGTGCCATCGACAGATCCCCCACATAACAGTGCAATCCACAAATCCCCCACCCCATAACAGTGCATCATCCACAGATCCCCCATAATAGTGTCATGCACAGACCACCATTAGTTCAAACCCACCAAAAGCACATCTTTTGGATAAAAATATTTTTTCTTATTTTCCTCCTCAAAAACCTAGGTGCGTCTTATAGTTCGACAAATACGGTACATATAATTTGGTATCCCAATAGCTAAAATAATAGGTTGTGTTTTATTCTACCTTCATGCTTATGGCGAATTAACATACAATAAACACTTAAGTTTTGTAAATTAAAAACAAATCAGTAATCACTTCTCTAAATAAGAAAATTAACTAAATGATAACCAGTCCTTCGAACTATAATCAACTAATAGAACATATATGTAACAATAGTGCTGCAACCAGTGGGAATCAAGCTGTTGCACCAAAGTTTCCCTAATTAGAAATTATGATTTGATTTGAATCATTTGGAAATATCCTCATGGTTTCCTGTCTTCAATCACTGCAAGTCAAAACATTTAAATGAGAGACTCCAGAATACATTTTTACCTCTAAACTGAACCAACAAAATGTGATGGAGACATTGTAATCAAGAAATTGTTTTATTTTATAAAAAAAATGTTTGTGATGATTTTAGGAATTTATGTCTAATTATGGTGGAAGTACACAATCTATCTGTCAAGTAATTCCCTGAACCCATACACAGTAATAATTCTGAATACAATATAGTCTGACAAGGACTCTTTGTACCATAACATCGTTTTGTCCTATCTTGTCAACAATCTATTAGTAGCATGTAAGGCAGGTGAACTGCAAATGTCCTACAGTACACCTGTCCCATTACAAGTTGTGCCATTATGTATTACATTGAAAAGCACTTACATATGTTAATGTGTCCGATATATGTTGAAGTTTTAATGTTTAACTCTGTACTGTGTTAGTTATTGCCATATACCCATGGAGATGGGAACCACCTGGCATGTTCAGTAGGAACTGCTAAACTCTGTAGCATTGCCATTCTTCTGTTTGTCAAAGAAGTCCTGTCACCACAAACTGCAATGTAATCTGCAAGCAGCAGGAGAAGCAGATTGATATATACAGTGCTGCCCATAATTATTCATACCCCTGGCAAATTTTGACTTAAAGTTACTTTTATTCAACCAGCAAGTAATTTGACGAGAAATGACATAGGTGTCTCCCAAAAGATAATAAGCCGATGTACAAAAGGCATTATTGCGGAAAAAAAAAGAAATTCTGAGCTTTTATTTACATTTGAGCAAAAAGTGTCCAGTCCAAAATTATTCATACCCTTCTCAATAATCAATAGAAAAGCCTTTATTGGCTATTACAGCAATCAAAAGCTTCCTATAATTGCAGACCAGCTTTTTGCATGTCTCCACAGGTATTTTTACCCATTCATCTTTAGCAATGAGCTCCAATTCTTTCAGGTTGGAGGGTCTTCTTGCCATCACCCTGATCTTTAGCTCCCTCCACAGATTCTCAATTGGATTCAAGTCTGGACTCTGGCTGGGCCACTCCAAAACGTTAATGCTGTTGTCTGCTAACCATTTCTTCACCACTTTTGCTGTGTGTTTTGGGTCATTGTCATGCTGAAATGTCCACTGGTGCCCAAGACCAAGTTTCTCTGCAGACTGCCTGATGTTGTCGTTGAGAATCCTTATGTATTTCTCTTTTTTCATGGTGCTGTTTACTGTGATTAGGTTCCCTGGTCCATTGGCTGAAAAACACCCCCAAAGCATTAGGTTCCCACCACCATGTTTGAAAGTGGGGATGGTGTTCTTTGGGTTTATGCCAAAAGAAGGAAACATCATTGTGACCAAACAATTAAATTTTAGTTTCATCTGACCATAACACAGAAGACCAGAAGTCTCCTTCTTTGTCCAGATAAGCTTTTGCAAAGGCCAAGCAAGCTTTTGTGTGCCTTATCTGGAGAAGTGGCGTCCTCCTTGGTCTGCATTGTGCAGTGTCCGTTGGATTGTCTGCCTTGAAAAATTGCCACCAGCAGAGCCCAGATTCACCAGGATGGCCTTGGTGGTGATCATTGGATTCTTTTTCACCTCTCTAACTATCCTCCTGGCCAGCACAGGTGTCACTTTTGGCTTCCGACTACATCCTCTGAGATTTTCCACAGGGCAGAACATCTTGTATTTTTTGCTCAAATGTAAATAAAAGCTGAGAATTTTTTTTTCCCACAATAATGCCTCTTGTACATCGTCTTATTATCTTTTGGGAGACACCTATGTCATTTCCCGTCAAAAAATTACTTGCTGGTTGAATAAAAGTAACTTTAAGGCTACTTTCACACCTGCGTTCAGGTGTCCGCTCGTGAGCTCCGTTTGAAGGGGCTCACAAGCGGCCCTGAACGCAGCCGTCTGGCCCTAATGCATTCTCAGTGGAGGCGGATCCACTGAGAATGCATCCGTCTGCCAGTGCTCAGCCTCCGCTCCGCTCAGTGAGCGGACACCTGAACGCTGCAAGCAGCGTTCGGGTGTCCGCCTGGCCGTGCGGAGGCAAGCAGATCCGTCCAGACTTATAATGGAAGTCAATGGGGACGGATCCGCTTGAAGATGACACCATATGGCTCAATCTTCAAGCGGATCCGTCCCTCATTGACTTTCAATGTAAAGTCTGAACGGATCCGCTCAGGCTACTTTCACACTTAGAAATTTTTCTAAGTTATAATGCAGACGGATCCGTTCTGAACGGATGCAAACGTCTGCATTATAGGAGCGGACCCGCTCTGAACGCTAGTGTGAAAGTAGCCTAAGTCAAAATTTGCCAGGGGTATGAATAATTATGGGCAGCACTGTGTGTGTATATATATATATATGAAAATTGTAGATTCACACTGAAGGCATCAAAACTATGAATTAACACATGTGGAATTATATACATAACAAAAAAGTGTGAAACAACTGAAAATATGTCATATTCTAGGTTCTTCAAAGTAGCCACCTTTTGCTTTGATTACTGCTTTGCACACTCTTGGCATTCTCTTGATGAGCTTCAAGAGGTAGTGACCTGGAATGGTCTTCCAACAGTCTTGAAGGAGTTCCCAGAGATGCTTAGCACTTGTTGGCCCTTTTGCCTTCACTCTGCGGTCCAGCTCACCCCAAACCGTCACGCCCATGCTTATGGTCGTGACTCCTTGGGAGCCGCATGCAGTTGCCCGCGGTCTGGGTGTTGTCAACCGCAGCTGGGGGCACTTAGCTGTTAGCCTCAAGTGCGGTTGCCGCGGACAACAGGTATGCGTGCGGTTGCCTTTGGTTATGTGTGTGTATTTGTATGTACTTTCTATGTCTGGTGTGCACGAGGTTTAGTTATGTGTGCACTTTCCCCTTTAAGTGGCTGTCTTCCCTTCCCTGGTGTGAGAAGGGTTAATTCCCTTCCTAGTCTGTGAGCACTGGGTGTGTCTGCGTGGGTGTGGCTACATGGGCTATTTAACCTCAGTTGAGACCTGATGTCTGAGGGGTACTCCAGCCTTGTAGTAAGCTGGAGGCACCTTCCTGTTCTCTAATACCATCTGCCAGTGAGGGCCACCCTTGTGGTCATAAAATGTTATATGTGATGTTCAGTTGATGTTCTTTTCTCTTTCATATTTTATGCACCTATGGATCTGGGTTTCTGTGTGTTTGTGTGTGTGCTGTGTCCATTTATGTTTGGGTGTGGACACTTGTTTGTATTGCACGGGATCCAGTCAGTGTGTCTGTGGCAGGTAGGTGTGGAAGTTCTTTTCATCCTCCTGCCATATCCATGGGCTGTTCATGTTCCTATCCCCTTGCAGCTTGGCCACTTTAGACTCCTGTTTCTCCGCGTCATGGAGGAACGGGCTATCTACCCAGCTCCTAGCTCAGGGATCTGCGGAGGGTGAGTAGGGATCCGAGGTTCCTGAGCATGAGCCCTCCTACCTTCAATGTCGGCTCATGTAGCTAGGAGTCAGGGTCAGATTAGGGAAGCTCTAGGAGGTGACCTGCTCCCTAATGCTGTGGTCCTGGCCAAGTAGCGACCTACCATCTTCTGGCATCGCACAGCTGAGGGTTTTCCCCATCCTCAGGCATGACAGCCAGGTCATCTGGCGCAACAGCTCATCACTCTCCTTCATGGTCAAATAGCCCTTACACAGCCTGGAGGTGTGTTTGGGGTCATTGTCCTGTTGAAAAATAAATGATGGTCCAACTAAATGCAAACCGGATGGAATAGCATGCCGCTGCAAGATGCCTTGGTAGCCATGCTGGTTCAGTATGCCTTCAATTTTTGAATAAATCCCAAACAGTGTCACCAGCAAAGCACCCCCACACCATCACACCTCCTCCTCCATGCTTCATGGTGGGAACCAGGCATGTAGAGTCCATCCGTTCACCTTTTCTGCGTCGCACAAAGACACAGTGGTTGGAACCAAAGATCTCAAATTTGGACTCCTCAAACCAAAGCACAGATTTCCACTGGTCTAATGTCCATTCCTTGTGTTCTTTAGCCCAAACAAATCTCTTCTGCTTGTTGCCTGTCCTTAACAGTGGTTTCCTAGAAGATATTGTACCATGAAGGCCTGATTCACACAGTCTCCTCTTAACAGTTGTTCTAGAGATGTGACTGCTGCTAGAACTCTGTGTGGCATTGACCTGGTCTCCAATCTGAGCTGCTGTTAACCTGCAATTTCTGAGGCTGGTGACTCGGATGAACTTATCCTCCGAAGCAGAGGTGACTCTTGGTCTTCCTTTCCTGGGGCGGTCCGCATGTGAGCCAGTTTCTTTGTAGCGCTTGATGGTTTTTGTGACTGCACTTGGGGACACTTTCAAAGTTTTCCCAATTTTTCAGACTGACTGACCTTCATTTCTTAAAGTAATGATGGCCACTCGTTTTTCTTTACTTAGCTGCTTTTTTCTTGCCATAATACAAATTCCAACAGTCTATTCAGTAGGACTATCTAAATATCTAAACTATTAAACTAATAATACACAAAGAATTGACTGTTACCATGTTTTTATTGAACACACCATGTAAACATTCACAGTGCAGGTGGAAAAAGTATGTGAACCCCTAGATTAATGGCATCTCCAAGAGCTAATTGGAGTGAGGTGTCAGCCAACTGGAGTCCAATCAATGAGATGAGATTGGAGGTGTTGGTTACAGCTGCCCTGCCCTATAAAAAACACACACCAGTTCTGGGTTTGCTTTTCACAAGAAGCATTGCCTGATGTGAATGATGCCTCACACAAAAGAGCTCTCAGAAGACCTATGATTAACAATTGTTGACTTGCATAAAGCTGGAAAGGGTTATAAAAGTATCTCCAAAAGCCTTGCTGTTCATCAGTCCACGTTAAGACAAATTATCTATAAATGGAGAAAGTTCAGAACTGCTGCTACTCTCCCTAGGAGTGGGTGTGCTGTAAAGATGACTGCAAGAGCACAGCGCAGACTACTCAATGAGGTGAAGAAGAATCCTAGAATGTCAGCTAAAGACTTACAAAAGTCTCTGGCATATGCTAACATCCCTGTTAGCAAATCTACGATATGTAAAACACTAAACAAGAATGGATTTCATGGGAGGATACCACAGAGGAAGCCACTGCTGTCCAAAAAAAAACATTGCTGCATGTTTACAGTTTGCACAAGAGCACCTGGATGTTCCACAGCAGTACTGGCAAAATATTCTGTGGACAGATGAAACCAAAGTTGAGTTGTTTGGGAGAAACACAAAACACTATGTGTGGAGAAAAAGAGGCACAGCACACCAACATCAAAACCTCATCCCAACTGTGAAGTATGGTGGTGGGGGCATCATGATTTGGGGCTGCTTTTCTGCGTCAGGGCCTGGACGGGTTGCTATCATCGAAGGAAAAATGAATTCCCAAGTTTATGAAGACATTTTGCAGGAGAACTTAAGGCTATCTGTCCACCAGCTGAAGCTCAACAGAAGATGGATGTTGCAACAGGACAACGACCCAAAGCATAGAAGTAAATCAACAACAGAGCTTAAACAGAAGAAAATACGCCTTCTGGAGCGGCCTAGTCAGAGTCCTGACCTCAACCCGATTGAGATGCTGTGGCATGACCTCAAGAAAGCGATTCACACTAGACATCCCAAGAATATTGCTGAACTGAAACAGTTCTGTAAAGAGGAATGGTCAAGAATTACTCCTGACTGTTGTGCACGTCTGATCTGCAACTACAGGAAACGTTTGGTTGAAGTTATTGCTGCCAATGGAGGTTCAACCAGTTATTAAATCCAAGGGTTCACATACTTTTTCCACCTGCACTGTGAATGTTTACATGGTGCGTTCAATACAAACATGGTAACATTTAATTCTTTGTGTGTTATTAGTTTAAGCAGACTGTGATTGTCTATTGTTGTGACTTAGATGAAGATCAGATCACATTTTATTACCAATTTGTGCAGAAATCCATATCATTCCAAAGGGCAGGGGCGTAGCGTGGGGGGGGCCAGGGGGGCCGTTGCCCCGGGCGCCACACTGTTCTCGTAGGTGCAGGTCCCAGAGGTGGGACCCGCACCTATCAGACAATGGGGGCATATCCTTGCAATATGCCCCTATTGTCTAAGATGGGATAACCCCTTTAGAAACAAAGAGGGGGCCATTCTATTAATAACAAAGAGGGGGCCATTCTATTAATAATAAAGAGGGGGCTATTATATTAATAATAAAGAGGGGGCTATTATATTAATAATAAAGAGGGGGCTATTATATTAATAATAAAGAGGGGGCATTATATTAATAATAAAGAGGGGGCCATTATAATAATAATAAAGATGGGGCTATTATATTAATAATAAAGAGGGGGCCATTATATTAATAATAAAGAGGGGGCCATTATATTAATAATAAAGAGGGGGACATTATATTAATAATAAAGAGGGGGCTATTATATTAATAATAAAGAGGGGGCCATTATATTAATAATAAAGAGGGGGCCATTATATTAATAATAAAGAGGGGGACATTATATTAATAACAAAGAGGGGTCATTATATTAATAACAAAGAGGGGCCATTATATTAATAATAAAGAGGGGGCCATTATATTAATAACAAAGAGGGGTCATTATATTAATAATAAAGAGGGGGCCATTATAATATACAGGGGGAAATAATATTATGAGGAATGGGGGACTATCTGGCTCTAGCACAGTATTGGGGGGCAGCAGGATGAGTTGTTGAGACACCAGGAAGGAGAGGATGAGAGTAAAGTGAGGAACCTAAAAAAATATTCTGTGAAACTCTGCAGAGACGAGAAGCGGCTGAAAGAAAGTATCATGGCGGTCTTATCTCTGAATGAAGACGTCAAGGAGAGTCTACATCACAGGAGACGTCACTGGATGTAACAGGTATGGGGCGGTATTATACTGTAATAATAATGTCCATGCACATATCTGTTTCACGGTAGGGTTGGGGAGGAGATTGAGAATATGGCCCACCCTGCCACATTCGGCCCCAGACTTCAGGTCACACTGTGCGTGTTCTGAATTCTGGGGGCTCACACCCATCTACTACATTATCTGTACTCAGAGTTATCACTGTGTTATCTGTGGTGTTACATAGGACTGCTAGTGATCTACTTCAGTATCTGTTAAAAGGGGCGTGCCTGTAGGGGGGGCGCAATTTTTGGCTTGCCCCGGGTGCTGGCAACCCACGCTACGCCACTGCCAAAGGGTTCACATACTTTTTCTTGCAACTGTATATTGTAGGAAGGTGCAGTGGTCTGTCATTGACGAAAGGTACGTGTCACCGAGGTTCCTGGCCTCAGTGAGATAAGAACCGTTAATTTTGTGTGTCAGTGGCAGCTAGTGCTCGCTGGCACTGTTGTACTTAGTATTGCTATAAAGCCAATCCGGGCCGGTTCTTATTGGGAGTAGCCAAAGATCAGGGTAGGTGGCTGTTCCCCACGTCCAGGCTAGGTTTTGGGCTGGGGTTTAAAAACCCAGCCAGCAGCTCAGCTGGGGGTGGTGTGAATCTCCAAGTGATACTGGAGCTGTGGAATCTCTGTGTTTTGGGAGATGAGGAGAATCGCCACGCTGCCAGGCTGAGAGAGCAGCCTGCTGTGGACTGCCAGGTGGTTTGTGGAATCTTGCTGTGTGAATTAACACCAAGACCCTGAAAAGTTTTTTTTTTTGCCTTTTCAACTTGTTTTGGTGTGAATAAACACTGAACTTTTTTTTTTCAACCGTGGTCTTGCCTCTGTGTTGCGTCCGCTTACCCTGCCTACCAGAGCAAAACCCTACAATTGGTGGAGGATGAAGGCAAGACTAGTGAGGCTGGCGTGAACGCGAAGTATTTTTGGTTTGCATTATTGGGCACGGTTGTATGTCATTTTTTAAACCAGCTAAATTCAAACCTGTGGCTCAGGACAAAATGGTGGCTGTTGCGAAGGCCCCTTATGGAGGCTAATTTGCAGCAGGGAGAGACCAACCTGCAGCAGCGAGAGGCTAACAAGCAGCAGCAAGAGACCAACAATTTTCTGCTACAACACGTTATGGCTTTGCAAACAGCAGGAGCAACCCCAAGCGTCCATGATGCCCGGAAAGCAGTCCGTGCAGCGATCCCTAAGATGACACCCACAGATGACATTGAGACCTACCTGGCGATGTATGAGAAGTGGCCACCAGGGAAAGGCTGCGTCAGAATCTCAGCAGGTGTATTTCAATTTGCCGGACAATCAAGCGGCCGACTACCCAAAGGTAAAGGCAGAGATTTAGGAAAGACTGGGGGTGAATGTGCTGGACTGGGCCCAGTGGGTGCATCAGTGGGAGTTCAACCTGGCTGAGCCTATGAGACCCCAGTATTATAACCTGCTCAACCTGTTGCAAAAGTGGCTACAATCTGACATGCTGAGCCCCACTGCTATGCTGGAACGGTTGCTAGCAGACAGGTTCTGGAGGGCTCTGCCACCCCCTATCCAGCAATGGATTGGCCAGGTCTCTCCAGGTAATGAGCTGGAGATGGTCGACCTGGTGGAGCGCTATGAGGCTACCCGGAACTTACAGGGGGGTTATTTTGGGAGGGGGCACTCAAATCCCATATCCCTCCACACCAGACCCAGCGACTGGTGCCCACCAAACCTGCCCGAGATGTAACCCCTGTGGACCACACTCCAATAATCTGATGGTGGTGTTGGGAACCTGGCCATGTTCGAGCGGACTGTCCACAACAGGGGGAACCCATGGACACAAACTATGG
Organism: Bufo gargarizans; assembly: GCF_014858855.1. Lineage (NCBI taxonomy): Eukaryota > Metazoa > Chordata > Amphibia > Anura > Bufonidae > Bufo > Bufo gargarizans. The sequence continues at coordinate 283,227,619 of NC_058084.1, read as the reverse complement.
CTTCTGTCAATCATTGTATGCCAGGAAACTGTGTGCCATGGGTGCTCCGAAGTCTTTGAACCACCTGTGCCAGGTGGAGGTGGGGGACACTCCAGCGGAGGCTTTGTTGGACTCAGGGAGTCTGGTGACCCTGGTAGGGGCTTCTCTGGTACGCTCCGCTGAGAACACCGGCGAAAATGTACTAATAATAGATGGTGAACCACAACAACCAGGGTCAGAGTCAGTGTTCCCCCATTTTGTGGTTCATCAGGATATGTTGTATCGTGTAAATCAGCTGCGAGGTGAATCCACTGAACAGTTGGTGGTGCCCCAGGCTTATCGAAAACTCATGTTAAAGTTAGCCCACCAGCATGTTCTCGGGGGTCATCTGGGAATGCAGAAAACACAGGACTGGATACTACAACGGTTTTATTGGCCCAGTGTGCTTAAAGAGGTGGACGAGTGCCACTGCGACATACATGGGCAAGACCTATATGTCCAAGGTCATGAGGGAACTATGTAAGTAACTGCGTATTAAACAGTTACGGATGTCTGTGTACCATCCACAAACGGACGGACTGGTTGAAAGGTTTAACAAAACTCTAAAAACCATGTTTAAAAGGGTGGGACCTTCTTCTGCCCTATCCCATGTTTGCTGTGCGAGAGGTGCCCCAGGCCTCTACTGGGTTCTCGCCCTTCGAATTGCTATATGGCAGACATCCTTGTGGTTTGTTGGACGTAGCCAAAGAGTCGTGGGAACAACAACCCACGCCACATAAAAGCATCCTTGAATATGTTACCAAGATGCAACAGCGGATAGAGACCATTTTGCCTCTTGTCAGGGAGCATATGGAGGCTGCTCAATGAGCCCAGAGTCGGATCTATAATCGGCAGGCCCTGGTCCGGATCTTTAACCTGGGTGATCGGGTTTTGGTTCTGGTGCTGACTGTGGACAGTAAGTTCCTAGACAGGTGGCAGGGGCCCTACGAGGTACGTGTAAAAATTGGAGACGTAAATTACAAGGTACACCAGCTGGGGAGGCGAAAGCCCGAGCAGGTTTACCATGTTAATTTGCTAAAACCTTGGAAGGATAGAGAAACCTGTATGGAAGACAACTCGCGACCGGGTTTTCTAGGGGAAGAGGTTCCGGCTCCTCTGTCTGATGCAAGGGCAGCGGTTGCCACAATAAAAATTTCTGACAGCCTCTCCTCTAAACGGGCTCAGGAGACCAAAGAGTAAGGCCCCATGCACACGGCCGTGTTTCACGGCCGTGTGCGGGCCGTGGAACCGTGGCCTGGATCCCTCCTGAGAGCAGGAGCGCACGGCGTCACTGGTTGCTATGACGCCGTGCGCTCCCTGCTGCCGCCGCAATACAGTAATACACTGGTATGATCTATACCAGTGTATTACTGTACTGTGCCAGCAGCAGGGAGCGCACGGCGTCATAGCAACCAGTGACGCAGTGCGCTCCTGCTCTCAGGAGGGATCCAGGCCGCGGTTCCACGGCCCGCACACGGCCGTGTGCATGGGGCCATAATTAGTCGGAACACGGATGTATTCTTGGACCTCCCTGGACGCACTTCTGTAATCCAACATGACATTGTCACTGAGCCTTAGGCAAAAGTCTGCTTAAAGCCCTACTGGGTGCTCGAGGCTCAGCAAAAAGCCAATCTCGGAAGAAGTGCAGCTCATGCTGCGGCTAGACGTCATTGAGGAATCTAAAAGTGAGTGGGCCAGTCCTATAGTCCTTATTCCTAAGCCAGATAGGACGTTAAGATTTTGTAACGATTTTAGGAAGTTGAACGAAAATATCTAAATTTGATGCATATCCCATGCCTCGGGTAGATGAACTAATTGAAAAGTTAGGCCAAGCCAGGTATTTTTCTGTTTTGGACCTCACCAAAGGGTACTGGCAGGTAACCTTGATGGAGGCTGCCAAAGAGTAAACTGCCTTCATCACACCAGAAGGGCTGTACCAATATAAGGTGTTACTCTTTGGCCTGCATGGTGCCCCCTCCACTTTTCAATGTCTAATGGATATTGTACTTCGTCCACATCGGCGTTACGCCTTGGCTTACCTGGACGATATTATCATTCACAGTACCGACTGGGAAAGTCACCTGCCCAAATTACAGGCCATAGTGGACTCCCTTCGAAAGGCGGGACTAACAGCTAACCCAAAGAAATGTGCGATAGGGTTAGAGGAGACTAAATATCTTGGGTATGTCATTGGGCGCGGAGTCATCAAACCCCAAGTAAACAAAATAGAGGTGATACGAAATTGACCCCGACCTGCGACCGCTAGACAAGTAAAGTCGTTCCTGGGAATGGTGGGCTATTATATGAGGTTTGTCCCCCATTTTGCCACTTTATTGGCTCCATTGACAGGGCTCTTAAAGGGACTGAAGTCCGTGATAGTCCGCTGGAATGACCAGGCGGAAGAGGTTTTCTCCGCTTTGAAGTCGGCCCTGTGTGGGTCCCCGGTTTTGGTGATGCCCGACTTCAAGAGGGAATTTGTTGTACTGTCTCAGGAAGTCAACGGGGAGGAGCACCCCGTTGTCTTCCTCAGCCGTAATCTCACTCCAGCGGAGACCCGGTACAGTATAGTGGAGAGAGAGTGCCTGGATATCAAGTGGGCACTCGAGTCTCTTCGCTATTATCTGTTGGGGAGAAAGTTCTGTGTGGTGACCGACCACTCCCCTCTCAAGTGGATGAGCCAGGCCAAAGAGAGGAATGCTCGGGTCATCCGGTGGTTCTTGTCTCTACAAAACTTTAAGTTTATAGTAGAACACAGGGCAGCCCGGTTACAGGGAAACACGGATGCCCTGTCCCGAGTACACTGTCTGGCGTGTGTTCACCCCCTCAGGGTTGAACAAAGGGGGGAGGTATGTAGTAAGGCACAAGGGTCCATCATTTACCAAATGAGATAAGAACGGGTAATTGTGTGTGTCAGCAGCAGTTAGTGCTTGCTGACACTGTTTTACTTAGTATGGCTGTAAAGCCAATCGGGGCCGGTTCTTATTGGGAGCAGCCAAAGAGCAGGGTGGGTAGCTGTTTCTTATGTCCAGGCCAAGTTTTGGGCTGGGAATACGCTGTGTGTGGATTACCCTGCATTTTTATAGTGGATCTGTGAAGCACTGTGGTTTCTGGGTTCCAGCCAGTTGGTAGCGTGCTGGAGAGCCGCACACTGAAAATCAGGTGCCCTGAAGCCTGCAGTGGACGGCTATGGATTGCCCTGGACAAAACAGTCCACCAGGTGACACGTTTGTGATGTGGACTTTATGTGGTGTGAATTAACACCACGACTCTGTACCAGGACTCTGTTATTTTTGCTTTGTTGTTTTTTGTGTGAATAAACACTGAACTTTTTCTTTATTAACGTGTTCTTGCCTCTGTACTGTGTCCGCTTACCCTGCCTACCAGAGTAAATCCCTACAGGGGCCCAGTCAGTTTAAGCTACATCACTGCACATCTCCTTCTCTCCTCCAGGCCTGGCCTAGGGGTGACAGACTCATGATGTGTGTCTCACTGCTGCAGCGGGCCTGAGGAGAGAAGGAGCGCAGAGAACTGTGGTTAGTGAATGACAGGGCCGCTGGCTCCCCTGCGCACCAGAAATGATAGGTATGCGAGGGGGCCACTGGGGGGTTCATTACACTGTGAGGGCCCCTTACACAATATAATGACCCCCCAGTGCCCCCCATTTAGTATAATGATTCCCATTGACCCTCCATTTAGTATAATGACCACCAGAGCCCCTATTCAATATAATGACCCCCAGTGCCCCTTCCATACAGTAAAACCCACAGTGTGGGGGCGACTGGGTGTCATTATTCTGAATGGAGGGCCACTATGGGGTTATTACACTGTGAGGGCCCTTTACATAGTATAATGACCCCCAGAGCCCCCATTCAATATAATGACATCCAGTAACCACCATACAGTATAATGACCCCCAGTGCCCCCTCCATACAGTATTTCCTCAGTGTGGGGTCTATTGGGGGTCAATATTCTGAATAGGGGGCCACTGGGGGTTATTATTCTGAATGGAGGGCCGCTATGGGATCATTATACTGTGTATGGCCACTGGGGGTCATTATATAGTGTGGGGGGGCATTGGGGGGTCATTATACTGTGTGAAGGGCCACTAGTGGTCATTATACTGTATAGAGGCCACTGGGGGTCATTATACCATGTGGGAGCCACAGGGGGACATGTAAATGTAAAAAAATGCCTCAAGGGGGCCCACTGGGATTTATCACACAAGGGCCCACATGAACCTGGACTGGCCCTGTCTGTATTAAATGACTTCAAGCGGACATCTTGAAAACTGTGTGGAATTGATTAAGAAATATATTAGAAAAGAACATAGCTTTTCATTATTCAAATACTTTTTGCTAAAACGGTAATAAATGACTTCCTAAAGTGTTAGCATTTCCCACAAGAATATGTAGGATGCTGTAAAAGTGAAGTTATTGAATGGATATACAAAAATAAAGAATATGCATTTTTTTAGAACCTAAACAGTAAAGATGCCTAAATACAAATATTTACCGTAATATTTAGTATGATATTTGAGAACTCACCCAGTAACATGTTACACTGGGACATGCAATCATCATTAGTGCAGCTGCTGCAATATTCTCTCAGTGCATACACTGAATCCATTAAGGCCAACATAATATCTCCAAAGAGAGAGCAAATTGATGAAATTATTGTGATCTGCAGAGTGGTAAAGTGCACTGAGTAGTCATGCCCCAAATAACAAGATTATTCTATATTAAGAAGGATGGTCTTCAAATGACTTGAATGATTTGTTCTTATAACAAGGTGTAATCAAATAAAAAAAAAATGCTGCTGAAATCTTCAAAGTTCCAAAAGGGTGTCATGTCATGGCCTGGCTTCATGTCTTGCAGAAAACTATGGATACCAAATCCTTTCTTAAAATGAACCCCATTCAAGACCAAGCCAGTTTTCACCATAAGGAACAAGCCACAGTTTGCAAATCTGACATGTTTCACTTTATGTGGTGTACGAAGGTTTAAGGTACCGTCGTTGACGGAAAGTATATGTCACCAAGGTTCCTGGCCTCGGTGGAGTAAAAGCCAGTTTGCATGCGTCAGCAGCAGTTGCTGTTTGACACCTTGCTATTTAGTATAGCTGTAATAGCTGATCCGGGATGGCTCTTACTGGGAGTAGTCAAAGTGCTGGGTGGGTGACTACTCCCCACGTTCCAAACCCAGCCAGCAGTGTCAGGTGGTGGTAATTACCTCGCTCTCTGACAGAGGAGCTCTGGCAATCGTTGGATTGGGATCTGAGCCGTGCTCTAGGCTGGAGGCCTGAGTTTGAGAGGTCTGCTCTGTCCTGAGCAATGCCAATCAGGTGTGTACTAACACCTAGGATAACAGGTGACTGTTTTGCTGTATGAACTGTCTAGGTGTGAACGAACACCAAAACTGCAAATGGACTTACTGCTCATACTGTTTTGTGTCTGCTGTCCTTAGTAAAGGAACCCCTGGTACGGTCCACTGAGTATACTGGCCGGAAAGTCAGGGTCATGTGCATTTATGGGGACTTAAAAGACTATCTCACAGCCCTGGTGTCTCTAACCACGGAGGTCGGCAGGTGGACTCACGAAGTGGCAGTTGCCACAAACTTACACTACGAACTTATAATCAGGAAAGACTTACCTGGTTTTCCAGCACTGTGGCCTGCTACGAAAGTGTCTGATTCCCATGAGACAGGGGTAACCCCAGCAGAGTGTCCTTGCTCCGGGTGGAGGCCAGAACCCTGGGAAACCGAGGCTGAATTGCCAGCTGTAGGGGTGACTGCCACTTCGGTGAAATAGGGGGAGACAACCCACTGAGTGTAATGGTGGAAGACGTGGAGGACTTGCCACTTGAGCTGGCAGACCTCAATGTCTCCGGGGATAATTTGGGTACTGCACAATACCGGGACCCAACCCTACCCCGAGTCTGGGAAAATGTATTAATAGTAGATGGTTAACCACAACAAGCTGGGGCAGAGTCAGTGTTCCCCATTTTGTGGTTCATTAGGATATGTTGTATCGGGTAAACCAGCTGCGGGGTGAACCCATTAAGCAGTTAGAGTTAGCCCACCAACATGTTCTTGGAGGTCATCTGGGAATACAGAAAACACAGGACCAGATACTACAATGGTTTTACTGGCCCACTGTGTTTAGGGAGGTGGATGAATTCTGTAAGTCTTGGCTGAACTGCCAGGCAACTAGCCCCCAGCACCTTTCTGCAGTCCCTTGGTACCTCTCCTGATCATCGAGGCACTGTTTGAGTGAACTGCTATGGACCTCGTAGGTCCAGTACCGAAGTCCGTTAGAGGACAACAACACATCTTTTTGATCCTGCACTACACCACTCGGTACCCAGAGGCGGTGCCACTGCGACATACATCGGCTAAACTTATAACTAAAGAGCTAATGGAGATGTTCTCCCAAGTGAGGCTGCCTGAAGAGGTTCTCACTGACCAGGGGACCCCTTTTATGTCCAAGGTCATAAGGGAACTCTGAAAGTTGCAGCATATCAAACAGTTACGGACTTCCATGTACCATCCGCAAACAGACGGTCTGGTTGAAAGGTTTAACAAAACACTAAAAAACATGTTAAAAAGGGTGGTGTCTAAAGATGGGAAGGACTAGGATCTTTTTCTGCCCTATCCCATATTCGCTGTGCAAGAGGTACCCCAGCCCTCTACTGGGTTCTCGCCCTTCAAATTGCTATATGGCAGACATCCTCGTGGTTTGTTGGACGTAGCCAAAGAGGCATGGGAACAGCAACCCACTCCACATAAAAGCGTCCTTGAGTATGTTACCAAGATGCAACAGCTGATAGAGACCATTTTACCTCTTGTCAGGGAGCATATGGAGGCCGCTCAGCGAGCCCAGAGTCAGATCTATAATCGTCAGGCCCTGGTCCGCATATTTAATCTGGGTGATCGGGTATTGGTTCTGGTGCCGACCGTGGACAGTAAGTTCCTAGCCAGGTGGAAGGGGCCCTACGAGGTACGTGTAAAAATTGGAGACATAAATTATAAGGTACACCAGCCAGGGAGGCGAAAGCCAGTGTACCATGTGAATCTACTCAAACTGTGGAAAGATAAGGAAACCTGTACTGAAGACAGCCCGCGGCCAGGATTTCTAGGGGAAGCGGTTTCGGACCCCTCTGTCTGAAGCAAGGGAAGCAGCTGCCTCAGTAAGAATTGCTGAAAGCCTCTCCTCTAAGCAGGCTCAGAAGGCCAGGGAGTTTATTAGCCGGAGCACGGATGTGTTTTCGGATCTCCCTGGACGCACTTCCACAATTCGGCATGACATTGTCACTGAGCCTTAGGCAAAACTCTGGCTTAAACCATACCGGGTACCCGAGGCTCGATGACAAGCCATCTCGGAGGAAGTGCAGATGATGCTGAGGCTAGACTTCATTGAGGAGTCTAAAAGTGAGTGGGCTAGTCCTATAGTGCTAATACCTAAGCCGGACGGGACACTCCAGTTTTGTAATGATTTACGAAAACAAAACAAGATCTCTAAGTTTAATGCATATCCCATGCCTCGGGTGGATGAGCTTATTTAGAGGTTAGGCCAAGCCTGGTATTTTTCTGTTTTGGACCTCACCAAAGTGTACTGACAGGTAACCTTGACGGAGGCTGCCAAAGAGAAAACTGCCTTTATCACATCAGAGAGGCTGTACCAATATAAGGTGTTACCCTTTGGTCTGCATGGCACCCCTGCCACTTTTCAACGCTTATGGACATGGTGCTGCGTCCACATCGTAGGTGCGCTTTGTCTGACCTGGACGATATTGTCATCCACAGTACCAATTGGGAAAGTCATTTACCCAAAAGTGCAGGCTGTAGTGGACTCCCTTAAGAAGACTGGACTGACCGCTATCCCAAAGAAATGCGCGATAGTGTTAGAGGAGACTAAGTACCAAGTGAATAAAATAGAGGCGATTCCGAATTGGCCCCAATGTGTCACCACGAGTCAAGTAAAGTCATTCCTAGGAATGGTGGGCTATTATATAAGGTTTGTTCCCCATTTTGCCACTTTAGTGGCTCCGTTGACAGGGCTCTTGAAGGGATGGAAGTCTGTGATGGTCTGCTGGAATGACCAGGCGGAAGAAGTTTTTTTCGCATTGATGTCGGTCCTGTGCTAGTCACCAGTTTTGGTGATGCCCGACTTCAAGAGGGAGTATGTGGTACAGACCGATGCCTCTGAAGTAGGCCTCGGAGCTGTACTCTCTCAGAAAATCAATGGGAAGGAACATCCTGTTGTTTTCCTGGGCCGCAAACTCACCCCAGATGAGACCAGGTACAGTATAGTGGAGAGAGAGAGTACCTGGCCATGAAGTGGGCATTCGAGTCTCTCCGCTATTATCTGTTGGGGAGAAAGTTCAGTCTGGTGACCGACCACTCCCCTCTCAAGTGGATGAGCCAGAGGCCAAAGAGAGGAATGCTCGGGTCACCAGATAGTTCTTGTCATTACAGAACTTCAAGTTCTCAGTGGAACACAGGGCAGGCCGATTGCAGGAAAACGTGAATGCCCTGTCCCGGGTAAACTGTCTGGCAAGTGTTCACCCCCTCAGGGTTGAACAAAGGGGGAGGTATGCGGGAAGGCGCAAGGGACCGTCGTTGACAAAAGGTATGTGTCACCGAGGTTCCTGGCCTTGGTGGAGTAAGAGCCAGTTTTCATGTGTCAGCAGCAGTTGCTGTTTGACACCTTTCTTATTTAGTATAGCTGTAATAGCTGATCCGGGACGGCTCCTACTTGGAGTAGTCAAAGTGCTGGGTAGGTGACTACTCCCCACGTTCCAGGTTGGGTCTTGACTGGCCTATATAAAAAACCTAGCCAGCAGTGTCAGGTGGTGGTAATTACCTCTCTCTCTCTGACAGAGGAGCTCTGGCAAATGCTGGATTGGGATCTCAGTAGTGTGCTAGGCTGTAGGACTGAGTTTGGGAGGTCTGCTCTGTCCTAAGCAATGCCAATCTGTTGTAAACTAACACCTAGGATAACAGGTGACTGTTTTGCTGTATGAACTGTCTAGGTGTGGGCAAACACCAAAACTGCAAATGGACTGTCATACTGTTTTGCTTCTGTAACTGTGAATAAAACACTGAAGTTTTTGAGTTACAAACTGGTCTTTGCCTCTATATTGCGTCCGCTTTTCCTGTCTACCAGAGCAAAGCCCCACAGTGGTAATAACTCTGGAACACTAACTTATATAATCGATTCTGAGAATCTTTTCTCCTGACATATTGTACTTCATGTTAGTGGTAAAGTTGACTCAATATATTTCACCTTTATTTATAAAAAAATAAATCCAAAATATACAGAAAATTTGGAAAAATTCTAAATTTTGGAAATTTTTATGTCTGCTTTTAAAGCAGATTTTGATACCTCATAAAATAGTTGTTACTGTACATTTCCCAAATGTCTAGTTCATGTTGGCATCATTTTGCAAATGTCATTTTATTTTTTTAGGACGTTAGAAGGCTTTGAATTTTAGATGTAATTATTAAAATTTTCAAAACCCACTTTTTAAGGACCAGTTCAGTTATGAAGTCTCTTTGTGGGGATTGCATAGTACAAACCACCCATAAATTACCCCATTTCAGAAACTACACCCCTCAAGTTATTTAAAACTGATTTTACAAACTTTGTTAACCATTTGGGTGTTCCACAAGAATGAAAGGAAAATGTAGGTTTTTGCAGATTTTCCATTTTAATCTATTTTTCCCTGTAACACAGCAAGGGTTAACAGCCAAAGAAAACTCTATATTTATTACCCTGATTCTGCAGTTTACAAAAGCACCCCACATATGGTGGTAAACTGCTGTATGGGCACACGGCAGGGCGCAGAGGGAAAGGAGCACTATATGGATTTTGGAGGGCAGATGTCGCTGGGATAACTTTAAGTTGCCATGTCACATTTGAAGACCCCCTTATGCACCCCTAGAGTAGAAACTCCACAAAAGTAACCCCATTTTGTAAACTACGGGATGAGGTGACAGTTTTATTGGTACTATTTTGGGGTACATATGATTTTTGATTGATCGATATTATGCTTTTTGTGAGGCAAGGTAACTAGGGATGAGCGAACTCGAACTGTATAGTTCGGGTTCGTACCGAATTTTGGGGTGTCCGTGACACGGACCCGAACCCGGACATTTTCGTAAAAGTCCGGGTTCGGGTTCGGTGTTCGTCGCTTTCTTCGCGCTTTTGTGACGCTTTCTTGGCGCTTTTTGAAAGGCTGCAAAGCAGCCAATCAACAAGCGTCATACTACTTGCCCCAAGAGGCCATCACAGCCATGCCTACTATTGGCATGGCTGTGATTGGCCAGAGCACCATGTGACCCAGCCTCTATTTAAGCTGGAGTCACATAGCGCCGCCCGTCACTCTGCTCTGATTAGCGTAGGGAGAGGTTGCGGCTGCGACAGTAGGGCGAGATTAGGCAGATTAACTCCTCCAAAGGACTTGATTAACTGATCGATCTGCAGCTGTGGATCATTGAGCTGCTGATCCTCAATTGCTCACTGTTTTTAGGCTGCACAGACCGTTTGTCAGTCACATTTTTCTGGGGTGATCGGCGGCCATTTTGTGTCTTGTGGTGCGCCAGCACAAGCTGCGACCAAGTGCATTTAACCCTCAATGGTGTGGTTGTTTTTTGGCTAAAGCCTACATCAGGGTGAAGCTGTCACACCAAGTGCATTTAACCAGCAATAGTCTGTTCATTTTTTGGCCATATACAAAATCAGGGGCAAGCTGCGCCTGTCACCAAGTGCATTTAACCCTCAATGGTGTGGTTGTTTTTTGGCTAAAGCCTACATCAGGGTGAAGCTGTCACACCAAGTGCATTTAACCAGCAATAGTCTGTTCATTTTTTGGCCATATACTAAATCAGGGGCAAGCTGCGCCTGTCACCAAGTGCATTTAACCCTCAATGGTGTGGTTGTTTTTTGGCTAAAGCCTACATCAGGGTGAAGCTGTCACACCAAGTGCATTTAACCAGCAATAGTCTGTTTATTTTTTGGCCATATCCCAGTCTAATTCTGTCACTAAATCCATACCGGTCACCCAGCGCCTAAATACTAGGCCTCAAATTTATATCCAGCTAAATCTGTCCCTAGTGCTGTAGCTGGGCGAGTTATTTAGTGTCCGTTCAAGCACATTTCTTGTTCTGGGTTGAAATACAATTCCCAATTTAGCAATTTCATAATTTAGTGGTTTCTGCTATATCAGAGCTATTTGAAATCTATCCCTAAAAGGGTATATAATATTCAAGGTGCACATTGGGTCATTCAGAATAACTTCACACACACCCGCTACTGTGTATTTCCAAGTCTAATTCTGTCACTAAACCCATACCTGTCACGCAGCGCCTAAATACTAGGCCTCAAATTTATATCCAGCTAAATCTGTCCCTAGTGCTGTAGCTGGGCGAGTTATTTAGTGTCCGTTCAAGCACATTTCTTGTTCTGGGTTGAAATACAATTCCCAATTTAGCAATTTCATAATTTAGTGGTTTCTGCTATATCAGAGCTATTTGAAATCTATCCCTAAAAGGGTATATAATATTCAAGGTGCACATTGGGTCATTCAGAATAACTTCACACACACCCGCTACTGTGTATTTCCAAGTCTAATTCTGGCACTAAACCCATACCTGTCACCCAGCGCCTAAATACTAGGCCTCAAATTTATATCCCGCTAAATCTGTCCTTAGTGCTGTAGCTGGGCGAGTTATTTAGTGTCCGTTCAAGCACATTTCTTGTTCTGGGTTAAAATACAATTCCCAATTTAGCAATTTCATAATTTAGTGGTTTCTGCTATATCAGAGCTATTTGAAATCTATCCCTAAAAGGGTATATAATATTCAAGGTGCACATTGGGTCATTCAGAATAACTTCACACACACCCGCTACTGTGTATTTCCAAGTCTAATTCTGGCACTAAACCCATACCTGTCACCCAGCGCCTAAATACTAGGCCTCAAATTTATATCCCGCTAAATCTGTCCTTAGTGCTGTAGCTGGGCGAGTTATTTAGTGTCCGTTCAAGCACATTTCTTGTTCTGGGTTGAAATACAATTCCCAATTTAGCAATTTCATAATTTAGTGGTTTCTGCTATATCAGAGCTATTTGAAATCTATCCCTAAAAGGGTATATAATATTCAAGGTGCACATTGGGTCATTCAGAATAACTTCACACACACCCGCTACTGTGTATTTCCAAGTCTAATTCTGGCACTAAACCCATACCTGTCACCCAGCGCCTAAATACTAGGTCTCAAATTTATATCCCGCTAAATCTGTCCTTAGTGCTGTAGCTGGGCGAGTTATTTAGTGTCCGTTCAAGCACATTTCTTGTTCTGGGTTGAAATACAATTCCCAATTTAGCAATTTCATAATTTAGTGGTTTCTGCTATATCAGAGCTATTTGAAATCTATCCCTAAAAGGGTATATAATATTCAAGGTGCACATTGGGTCATTCAGAATAACTTCACACACACCCGCTACTGTGTATTTCCAAGTCTAATTCTGGCACTAAACCCATACCTGTCACCCAGCGCCTAAATACTAGGTCTCAAATTTATATCCCGCTAAATCTGTCCTTAGTGCTGTAGCTGGGCGAGTTATTTAGTGTCCGTTCAAGCACATTTCTTGTTCTGGGTTGAAATACAATTCCCAATTTAGCAATTTCATAATTTAGTGGTTTCTGCTATATCAGAGCTATTTGAAATCTATCCCTAAAAGGGTATATAATATTCAAGGTGCACATTGGGTCATTCAGAATAACTTCACACACACCCGCTACTGTGTATTTCCAAGTCTAATTCTGGCACTAAACCCATACCTGTCACCCAGCGCCTAAATACTAGGCCTCAAATTTATATCCCGCTAAATCTGTCCTTAGTGCTGTAGCTGGGCGAGTTATTTAGTGTCCGTTCAAGCACATTTCTTGTTCTGGGTTGAAATACAATTCCCAATTTAGCAATTTCATAATTTAGTGGTTTCTGCTATATCAGAGCTATTTGAAATCTATCCCTAAAAGGGTATATAATATTCAAGGTGCACATTGGGTCATTCAGAATAACTTCACACACACCCGCTACTGTGTATTTCTAAGTCTAATTCTGTCACTAAACCCATACCTGTCACCCAGCGCCTAAATACTAGGCCTCAAATTTATATCCTGCTAAATCTCTCGTTAACGCTGTCCTGTTGTGGCTGGGAAAGTTATTTAGTGTCCGTCAAAGCACATTTTTTGTTCTGGGTTTAAATACAATTCCCAATTTAACAATTTCATAATTTAGTGGTTTCTGCTATATCAGAGCTATTTGAAATCTATCCCTAAAAGGGTATATAGTATTCAAGGTGCACATTGGGTCATTCAGAATAACTTCACACACACCCGCTACTGTGTATTTCCAAGTCTAATTCTGTCACTAAACCCATACCTGTCACCCAGCGCCTAAATACTAGGCCTCAAATTTATATCCTGCTAAATCTCTCGTTAACGCTGTCCTGTTGTGGCTGGGAAAGTTATTTAGTGTCCGTCAAAGCACATTTTTTGTTCTGGGTTGAAATACAATTCCCAATTTAGCAATTTCATAATTTAGTGGTTTCTGCTATATCAGAGCTATTTGAAATCTATCCCTAAAAGGGTATATAATATTCAAGGTGCACATAGGGTCATTCAGAATAACTTCACACACACGCTTCTGTGCATTTCCAAGTCTAATTCTGTCACTAAATCCATACCGGTCACCCAGCGCCTAAATACTAGGCCTCAAATTTATATCCAGCTAAATCTGTCCCTAGTGCTGTAGCTGGGCGAGTTATTTAGTGTCCGTTCAAGCACATTTCTTGTTCTGGGTTGAAATACAATTCCCAATTTAGCAATTTCATAATTTAGTGGTTTCTGCTATATCAGAGCTATTTGAAATCTATCCCTAAAAGGGTATATAATATTCAAGGTGCACATAGGGTCATTCAGAATAACTTCACACACACGCTTCTGTGCATTTCCAAGTCTAATTCTGTCACTAAATCCATACCGGTCACCCAGCGCCTAAATACTAGGCCTCAAATTTATATCCAGCTAAATCTGTCCCTAGTGCTGTAGCTGGGCGAGTTATTTAGTGTCCGTTCAAGCACATTTCTTGTTCTGGGTTGAAATACAATTCCCAATTTAGCAATTTCATAATTTAGTGGTTTCTGCTATATCAGAGCTATTTGAAATCTATCCCTAAAAGGGTATATAATATTCAAGGTGCACATAGGGTCATTCAGAATAACTTCACACACCCGCTACTGTGCATTTCCAAATCTAATTCTGTCACTAAACCCATACCTGTCACCCAGCGCCTAAATACTAGGCCTCAAATTTATATCCCGCTAAATCTCTCGTTACCGCTGTCCTGTTGTGGCTGGGAAAGTTATTTAGTGTCCGTCAAAGCACATTTTTTGTTCTGGGTTGAAATACAATTCCCAATTTAGCAATTTCATAATTTAGTCGTTTCTGCTATATCAGAGCTATTTGAAATCTATCCCTAAAAGGGTAGATCATATTGAAGGTGCACATAGGGTCATTCAGAATAACTTCACACACACGCTTCTGTGCATTTCCAAGTCTAATTCTGTCACTAAATCCATACCGGTCACCCAGCGCCTAAATACTAGGCCTCAAATTTATATCCCGCTGAATTTGAATACAATACATTGGGCCAAATAATATATTTGTTGTTGTGGTGAACCATAACAATGAGAAAAACATCTAGTAAGGGACGCGGACGTGGACATGGTCGTGGTGGTGTTAGTGGACCCTCTGGTGCTGGGAGAGGACGTGGCCGTTCTGCCACATCCACACGTCCTAGTGTACCAACTACCTCAGGTCCCAGTAGCCGCCAGAATTTACAGCGATATATGGTGGGGCCCAATGCCGTTCTAAGGATGGTAAGGCCTGAGCAGGTACAGGCATTAGTCAATTGGGTGGCCGACAGTGGATCCAGCACGTTCACATTATCTCCCACCCAGTCTTCTGCAGAAAGCGCACAGATGGCGCCTGAAAACCAACCCCATCAGTCTGTCACATCACCCCCATGCATACCAGGGAAACTGTCTCAGCCTCAAGTTATGCAGCAGTCTCTTATGCTGTTTGAAGACTCCGCTGGCAGGGTTTCCCAAGGGCATCCACCTAGCCCTTCCCCAGCGGTGAAAGACATAGAATGCACTGACGCACAACCACTTATGTTTCCTGATGATGAGGACATGGGAATACCACCTCAGCATGTCTCTGATGATGACGAAACACAGGTGCCAACTGCTGCGTCTTTCTGCAGTGTGCAGACTGAACAGGAGGTCAGGGATCAAGACTGGGTGGAAGACGATGCAGGGGACGATGAGGTCCTAGACCCCACATGGAATGAAGGTCGTGCCACTGACTTTCACAGTTCGGAGGAAGAGGCAGTGGTGAGACCGAGCCAACAGCGTAGCAAAAGAGGGAGCAGTGGGCAAAAGCAGAACACCCGCCGCCAAGAGACTCCGCCTGCTACTGACCGCCGCCATCTGGGACCGAGCACCCCAAAGGCAGCTTCAAGGAGTTCCCTGGCATGGCACTTCTTCAAACAATGTGCTGACGACAAGACCCGAGTGGTTTGCACGCTGTGCCATCAGAGCCTGAAGCGAGGCATTAACGTTCTGAACCTGAGCACAACCTGCATGACCAGGCACCTGCATGCAAAGCATGAACTGCAGTGGAGTAAACACCTTAAAACCAAGGAAGTCACTCAGGCTCCCCCTGCTACCTCTTCTGCTGCTGCCGCCTCGGCCTATTCTGCTGCTGCCGCCTCGGCCTCTTCCTCCGCCTCTGGAGGAACGTTGGCACCTGCCGCCCAGCAAACAGGGGATGTACCACCAACACCACCACCACCACCTCCGTCACCAAGCGTCTCAACCATGTCACACGCCAGCGTTCAGCTCTCCATCTCACAAACATTTGATAGAAAGCGTAAATTCCCACCTAGCCACCCTCGATCCCTGGCCCTGAATGCCAGCATTTCTAAACTACTGGCCTATGAAATGCTGTCATTTAGGCTGGTGGACACAGACAGCTTCAAACAGCTCATGTCGCTTGCTGTCCCACAGTATGTTGTTCCCAGCCGGCACTACTTCTCCAAGAGAGCCGTGCCTTCCCTGCACAACCAAGTATCCGATAAAATCAAGTGTGCACTGCGCAACGCCATCTGTGGCAAGGTCCACCTAACCACAGATACGTGGACCAGTAAGCACGGCCAGGGACGCTATATCTCCCTAACTGCACACTGGGTAAATGTAGTGGCAGCTGGGCCCCAGGCGGAGAGCTGTTTGGCGCACGTCCTTCCGCCGCCAAGGATCGCAGGGCAACATTCTTTGCCTCCTGTTGCCACCTCCTCCTTCTCGGCTTCCTCCTCCTCTTCTTCCACCTGCTCATCCAGTCAGCCACACACCTTCACCACCAACTTCAGCACAGCCCGGGGTAAACGTCAGCAGGCCATTCTGAAACTCATATGTTTGGGGGACAGGCCCCACACCGCACAGGAGTTGTGGCGGGGTATAGAACAACAGACCGACGAGTGGTTGCTGCCGGTGAGCCTCAAGCCCGGCCTGGTGGTGTGTGATAATGGGCGAAATCTCGTTGCAGCTCTGGGACTAGCCAATTTGACGCACATCCCTTGCTTGGCGCATGTGCTGAATTTGGTGGTGCAGAAGTTCATTCACAACTACCCCGACATGTCAGAGCTGCTGCATAAAGTGCGGGCCGTCTGTTCGCGCTTCCGGCGTTCACATCCTGCTGCTGCTCGCCTGTCTGCGCTACAGCGTAACTTCGGCCTTCCCGCTCACCGCCTCATATGCGACGTGCCCACCAGGTGGAACTCCACCTTGCACATGCTGGACAGACTGTGCGAGCAGCAGCAGGCCATAGTGGAGTTTCAGCTGCAGCACGCACGGGTCAGTCGCACTACAGAACAGCACCACTTCACCACCAATGACTGGGCCTCCATGCGAGACCTGTGTGCCCTGTTGCGCTGTTTCGAGTACTCCACCAACATGGCCAGTGGCGATGACACCGTTATCAGCGTTACAATACCACTTCTATGTCTCCTTGAGAAAACACTTAGGGCGATGATGGAAGAGGAGGTGGCCCAGGAGGAGGAGGAGGAGGAGGAGGAGGAGGAAGAGGGGTCATTTTTAGCACTTTCAGGCCAGTCTCTTCGAAGTGACTCAGAGGGAGGTTTTTGGCAACAGCAGAGGCCAGGTACAAATGTGGCCAGCCAGGGCCCACTACTGGAGGACGAGGAGGACGAGGATGAGGAGGAGGTGGAGGAGGATGAGGATGAAGCATGGTCACAGCGGGGTGGCACCCAACGCAGCTCGGGTCCATCACTGGTGCGTGGCTGGGGGGAAAGGCAGGACGATGACGATACGCCTCCCACAGAGGACAGCTTGTCCTTATCCCTGGGCAGCCTGGCTCACATGAGCGACTACATGCTGCAGTGCCTGCGCAACGACAGCAGAGTTGCCCACATTTTAACCTGTGCGGACTACTGGGTTGCCACCCTGCTGGATCCACGCTACAAAGACAATGTGCCCACCTTACTTCCTGCACTGGAGCGTGATAGGAAGATGCGCGAGTACAAGCGCACGTTGGTAGACGCGCTACTGAGAGCATTCCCAAATGTCACAGGGGAACAAGTGGAAGCCCAAGGCCAAGGCAGAGGAGGAGCAAGAGGTCGCCAAGGCAGCTGTGTCACGGCCAGCTCCTCTGAGGGCAGGGTTAGCATGGCAGAGATGTGGAAAACTTTTGTCAACACGCCACAGCTAACTGCACCACCACCTGATACGCAACGTGTTAGCAGGAGGCAACATTTCACTAACATGGTGGAACAGTACGTGTGCACACCCCTCCACGTACTGACTGATGGTTCGGCCCCATTCAACTTCTGGGTCTCTAAATTGTCCACGTGGCCAGAGCTAGCCTTTTATGCCTTGGAGGTGCTGGCCTGCCCGGCAGCCAGCGTTTTGTCTGAACGTGTATTCAGCATGGCAGGGGGCGTCATTACAGACAAACGCAGCCGCCTGTCTACAGCCAATGTGGACAAGCTGACGTTCATAAAAATGAACCAGGCATGGATCCCACAGGACCTGTCCGTCCCTTGTCCAGATTAGACATTAACTACCTCCCCATAACCATATATTATTGGACTCCAGGGCACTTCCTCATTCAATCCTATTTTTATTTTCATTTTACCATTATATTGCGATGCTACCCAAAGTTGAATGAACCTCTCCTCTGCCTGTGTGCTAGGCCTAAATATATGCCAATGGACTGTTGCAGTGGTGGCTGACATGAAGCCTGATTCTCTGCTATGACATGCAGACTAATTCTCTGCTGACATGAAGCCAGATTGTCTGTTACGGGACCTCCCTCCTCTGCCTGGGTGCTGGGCCTAAATTTATGACAATGGACTGTTGCAGTGGTGGCTGACGTGAAGCCTCATTCTCTGCTATGACATGCAGACTGATTCTCTGCTGACATGAAGCCAGATTGTCTGTTACGGGACCTCTCTCCTCTGCCTGTGTGCTAGGCCTAAATATATGCCAATGGACTGTTGCAGTGGTGGCTGACGTGAAGCCTGATTCTCTGCTATGACATGCAGACTGATTCTCTGCTGACATGAAGCCAGATCCTCTGTTACGGGACCTCTCTCCTCTGCCTGTGTGTGTGCTGGGCCTAAATATATGCCAATGGACTGTTGCAGTGGTGGCTGACGTGAAGCCTCATTCTCTGCTATGACATGCAGACTAATTCTCTGCTGACATGAAGACAGATTCTCTGTTACGGGACCTCTCTCCTCTGCCTGGGTGCCGGGGCCTAAATATCTGAGAATGGACTGTTCCAGTGGTGGGTGACGGGAAGCCAGATTATCTGCTATGGAACCTCTCTCCAATTGATTTTGGTTAATTTTTATTTATTTAATTTTTAATTTAATTCATTTCCCTATCCACATTTGTTTGCAGGGGATTTACCTACATGTTGCTGCCTTTTGCAGCCCTCTAGCTCTTTCCTGGGCTGTTTTACAGCCTTTTTAGTGCCGAAAAGTTCGGGTCCCCATTGACTTCAATGGGGTTCGGGTTCGGGACGAAGTTCGGATCGGGTTCGGATCCCGAACCCGAACATTTCCGGGATGTTCGGCCGAACTTCTCGAACCCGAACATCCAGGTGTTCGCTCAACTCTAAAGGTAACCAAAAAATGGCTGTTGTGGAACAGTTATTATTTTAGTTTTTTAACAGAGTTCTCCAGACAGGATAGATGGATCATTTGTTGCTTTTATAGAGCAGGTTGATATGGACTCAACAATACCAAATATGTGTATTTTTTTTGGTTGTTTCAGTTTTACATAATAAAGCGTTTTGTCTTCATCTTCTGATGCTACATTTCTTTTATTTTTTTGCCGATCGTCTTGTGCAGGGGATTTTTTTTTAGTACTGCCATTTTTATTGGTACCATTTTTGGGTGGATATGATTTTTTTTGGGGGGGGGCAAGGTGGCCCAAAAATGGCTATTTTGGCACAGTTTTTTTTTTTAACAGCATTCATCTGAGGCGGTAGATCATGTGATATATTTTTAGAGCAGGTCATTAGCAATACCTAATATGTCTATTTTTTATTTTAATTTCAGTTTTATAAATAAAAAAATTGTGAAAAAAAGAAATCATGTTTTTATGTGTCACCATTTTCTGAAAGCTTTTTTTTATTTATTTTTATGCCGATTGTATTGTGTAGGGGCTTATTTTTTGCGGAAGAAGTTGACGTTTTTATAGGTAGCATTTTTGCATGCATATAATTTGTTTGATCGCTTGGAATTACACCTTTTGTGATGTAAGATGATAAAAAATAGCATTTGTCTGTGTCCGGCAGGGCGCTCCTCCTATTGATAAGTGACAGGTCTGTGCGGCGCATTGCTTATAGCACAGACATGTCACTTACCAGTAGGAGGAGCGCCCGGCCGGTCACAGACATCGCTGCACATTGGTGCTGCCAGGCTGCACTGGCCACCAATGTGTTAACTACAGGGGAGGGAGGGGGGGCCGCACTGGCCACCAATGTGTTAACTACAGGGGAGGGAGTGGGGCCGCACTGGCCACCAATGAGCTAAATACAGGGGGGAGGGGGGTCTGCAGTCATGTACACAGTTCAAAGTATATTCTAACTAGAAGCATCCCCATCACTATGGGAATGCCTCTGTGTTAGGATATACTGTCGGATCTGAGTTTCAAGTGAAAACTCAGCTCTAAAAAAGCTTTTATGCAGACGGATCTGCGGATCCGTCTGTGTGAAAGTAGCCTACGACCACGGACACGGATGCCAATCTTGTGGACATCCGTGTTTTTTCACGGACCCATTGACTTGAATGGGTCCGTGAACCGTTGTCCGTCAAAAAAATAGGACAGGTCCTATTTTTTTGATGGACAGGAAACATGGATCACGGATGCGACTGCAAAATGGTGCATTTTCCAATTTTCCCACGGACCCATTGAAAGTCACAATGGCACAACGGCCACGGATGCACACAACGGTCGTGTGCATGAGGCCTTTCCCTAATGATGTGAGCTGGAGCATTGTCGTCCATGTGGATGAAATTAGTCCTGTTCACATTTCCATGCAGTCAGGCAATTATGTAATACATTATGTGAAGGGAAGTAGTGGTTTAGAGCTCTATCAAGATTAATCAATGTATTTATACCAATTGTGTGCGTGAAATACACTGAGGAATGAGTGCTGTATTTATGAAGCACTTGTTCCACTTTTTGTGGATAAAGTATAGGGTGAGTTCTTAAATTAAAAACAGAGATAACTGGGCACTCTCAGGATATCTGAACCATTTGAAATTTATTGGCATATAATAACAGATATTAACAATAAAAAACAGTATATAATGGCGGTAATATAGATCTGTAAAACTATAAACACAATATGCAGTATAACAATGTAAAACAAATGGAAAATAGTACTCTAAAATATATGAAACATCCGAGGAATAAAATGGAATGATCGATAATAAATAGTATGACAATTCAAACGAATATTCGTATGGGAAAGTCTTGTATCTGATGGTGGCGATAAACAAGTATCCTCTAGCAATGTCCCATTCGATAAAATAACAGGGGTATCCGAAAGTTCTCAAGGTCCTAATACGCAATCAATGCACAAATTGAAGCGGCGTCCCGCTAATAGCATTCACCAGCGGCGTCCCACTGGAAATATTAGTAGCAAGAGTTTTTAAATAGCTAGGTATAATCGCTGGATAAAATTGAACGGTCTTACCATCTCCTTTAATAAGTCGATGAAGGTGGTGTTATGGTCCTCTGAGTATGCAGACCAATAATTTGTCATAAATTCGCACACTGGCAATTGTTTGGCACGTGTAGTCAGGCCTTCACCATGGAATCAGGCCTTACAGGTTGTTTCCCCAATATACCATTCGTGTGACGGACGATTCCTTCTTTGCAACAATCCAGTCAGTTCTCCAGCTTCCCAAGTGGTCCAGAATTTGTGGTCCTGTCTAGGCTAGATGCGTTTCGGGGTATCGCATTACCCCTTCCTCAGCAGCTATCAGTCCCCCAAAGATTCCTTTCTTATATAGTCAATGAGCTATTCTAAAGACCTGGATAAACTATTCCAAAAACCTGGAGTGGATCAACCGTTTGGTCCACTCTATCTTATTACATCTGTTCCCATTTATCAAAATCCTCACAATATACCTTTAATATATATAAAAAATATGCCAAATTAAACCTAAAATATATTCACAATATAATAATAACATTCACAATATAATAACATTCATAATATAAACAGAATCCTGCTCTAATTTGTCTTAGCAGCTAAGTATGCAGCAACCAATTCATCCCTATATAGATATAAACCTGATGTTTCCAATCAGACAAAAAAACGCATCTGACACCATGCGGTTTTCATGCGGTTCACATGCGTTTTCTTTCTGCAAACTCCTTGGACACCTTTTTATAGTTCTTCTTTATTCTGTATAACAGCGTCTAATATACCTGCTACCTGGTCCTCTGGTGGTCCCTTTAGCTTGGATCGACCACCAGAGGACACAGGCAGCTCTGTAAAAAGTAGCACCAAGCACCACACTACACTACACTACACCCCCCCGTCACTTATTAACCCTTTATTAATCCCTGATCACCCCATATAGACTCCCTGATCGCCCCCCTGTCATTGATCACCCCTCTGTCATTGATCACCCCCCTGTAAGGCTCCATTCAGACGTCCGTATGTGTTTTACGGATCCACGGATCGGATCCGCAAAACACATACGGACCTCTGAATGGAGCCTTACAGGGGGGTGATCAATGACAGAGGGGTGATCACCCCATATAGACCCTGATCCGCCCCCTGTCATTGATTACCCCCCTGTAAGGCTCCATTTAGACATTTTTTTGGCACAAGTTAGCAGAAATTGATTTTTTTTTGTTTTTTTGTTTTTTCTTACAGTCTCATATTCCACTAACTTGTGTCAAAAAATAAAATCTCACATGAACTCACCATACCCCTCAAAATATCCAAATGCGTAAAATTTGTTAGACATTTATATTCCAGACTTCTCACGCTTTAGGGCCCCTAAAATGCCAGGGCAGTATAAATACCCCACATGTGACCCCATTTCGGAAAGAAGACACCCCAAGGTATTCGCTGAGGGGCATATTGAGTCCATGAAAGATTGAACATTTTGTTCCAAGGGAGACTTTGCGAGAAAAAACAAAAAAAATTCAATTTCCGCTAACTTGTGCCAAAAAAAAATCTTCTATGAACTCGTCATGCCCCTCATTGAATACCTTGGGGTGTCTTCTTTCCAAAATGGGGTCACATGTGGGGTATTTATACTGCCCTGGCATTTTAGGGGCCCTAAAGCGTGAGAAGAAGTCTGGGATCCAAATGTCTAAAAATGCCCTCCTAAAAGGAATTTGGGCCCCTTTGCGCATGTAGGCTGCAAAAAAGTGTCACACATGTGGTATCGCCGTATTTAGGAGAAGTTGGGCAATGTGTTTTGGGGTGTCTTTTTACATATACCCATGCTGGGTGAGAGAAATATCTCTCTATAATGACAACTTTGTATAAAAAAATGGGAAAAGTTGACTTTTAGAGAGATATTTCTCTCACCGAGCATGGGTATATGTAAAAATACACCCCATAACACATTGCCCTACTTCTTCAGAGTAAGGTGATACCACATGTGTGACACTTTTTTGCAGCCTAGGTGGGCAAAGGGGCCAACACTCCAAAGAGCACCTTTAGGATTTCACAGGGCATTTTTAACACATTTGGATTTCAAACTACTTCTCACGCATTAGGGCCCCTAAAATGCCAGGGCAGTATAACTACTCCACAAGTGACCCCATTTTGGAAAGAAGACACCGCAAGGTATTCCGTGAGGGGAATGGGGAGTTGCTAGAATTTTTTATTTTTTGTCACAAGTTAGCGGAAAATGATGATTTAGTATTTTTTATTTTTTTATTACAAAGTCTCATATTCCACTAACTTGTGACAAAAAATAAAAAGTTCTATTAACTCACTATTCCCATCAGCGAATACCATAGGGTGTCTAATTTCCGAAATAGGGTCATTTGTGGGGTTTTTCTACTGTCTGGGCATTGTAGAACCTCAGGAAACATGACAGGTGCTCAGAAAGTCAGAGCTGCTTCAAAAAGCGGAAATTCACATTTTTGTACCATAGTTTGTAAACACTATAACTTTTACCCAAACCATTTTTTTTTTACCCAAACATTTTTTTTTATCAAAGACATGTACAACAATAAATTTAGAGAAAAATGTATATATAGATGTCGTTTAAAAAAAAATTACAACTGAAAGTGAAAAATTTCATTTTTTTGCAAAAATTTCGGTAAATTTTGATTAATAACAAAAAAAGTAAAAATGTCAGCAGCAATGAAATACCACCAAATGAAATCTCTATTAGTGAGAAGAAAAGGAGGTAAAATTCATTTGGGTGGTAAGTTGCATGACCGAGCAATAAACGATGAAAGTAGTGTAGTGCAGAATTGTAAAAAGTGGTCTGGTCATTAAGGGTGTTTAAGCTAGGGGAGCTGAGGTGGTTAAAGGAGAACACTATCTTATTCGGAAATCTTCATAAAATGTATTCCACAGTGATATTCAAGTTGTTTTAGATAATGTAGTATTGAGTGGAAGCCCACTGCTAAGGGCAAACCCCCCTATTATCAAATACTAGGTGGGGTTATACCATCAGCAGGTTATACCACCTAGTATTTGATAATAGGGGGGTTTGCCCTTAGCAGTGGGCTTCCACTCAATACCACATTATCTAAAACAACTTGAATATCACTGTGGAATACATTTTATGAAGATTTCCGAATAAGATAGTGTTCTCCTTTAAGGTGGATCATCAGAATTTATTTGGTCCACCAATAAAAATATAAGGTGGTTATGATATACGATTTTTAAGAACATATTTCTCTTAGATTATGTCCCTGGACACTGTAATGAATACAGAAGAACTATATAAAAGGTGTCCAAGGAGTTTGCAGAAAAAAACGCATGTGAACCGCATGAAAACCGCATGGTGTCAGATGCGTTTTTTGTCTGATTGGAAACATCAGGTTTATATCTATATATGAATAGGTTGAATTGGTTGCTGCATACTCAGCTGCTAAGACAAATTAGAGCAGGATTCTGTTAATATTATGAATGTTATTATATTGTGAATGTTATTATTATATTGTGAATATATTTTAGGTTTAATTTGGCATATATTTTATATATATTAAAGGATTTTGATGAATGGGAACAGATGTAATAAGGTAGAGTGGACGCCGCTTCAATTTGCGCATTGATTGCGTATTGGGACCTTGAGAACTTTCGGATACCCCTGTTATTTTATCGAATGGGACATTGCTAGAGGATACTTGTTTATCGCCACCATCAGATACAAGACTTTCCCATACGAATATTCGTTCGAATATTCATACTATTTATTATCGATCATTCCATTTTATTCCTCGAATATTTTATATATTTTAGAGTACTATTTTCCATTTGTTTTACATTGTTATACTGCATATTGTGTTTATAGTTTTACAGATCTATATTGCTGCCATTATATACAGTTTTTTTTTATTGTTAATATCTTTTATTATATGCCAATAAATTTCAAATGGTTCAGATATCCTGAGAGTGCCCAGTTATCTCTGTTTTATTGCATTGCTTTTTGGACTGGACTGGGTGAGTCAACTCGACTGAGTGCACCTCTTGGGGCAGTAGTTACTCCCGTGCGTTACATTTATTGCTTTTTTGAGTTCTTAAATGGCTATTTTTTTTAATTAAAATTTCTTAGCATAACATAAATTCATCAGAAATTTGGGGCACTCTGCTTTGTATTCTGCATTGCCTGGGAGTGTTTAATGAATATGGCAAACTGAGTGGGGCAGGGGGCCCATGCAAAATTTTGCTATGGGGCCCTATGAGATTTGTGTATATCCCTGCACCTCAGCTTTTACTAAAATGGGATTAACAGGATTGTCTGGCCAGTAGATTATTCAACATAAAGCTCAGAACACTTTAAAAAAAAAAAAAAAAAAAATTTAAGTAATATTCAACTCACAGATCTCAGGGCCTCCCATTCCGAAACTTCCTGTATTCTCCATCGGTCTCTGTAATTCCAGGTCCTTCCCAACAGAAGTCTGGGTGTTTAGCTAAAACACTAAGCACAGCAGTGATTGACTAAGTGGTCATATTTCCTTGTGGAGCAGGACCATGAAATACAGACTGGTTTGGGAGCTAGGAATCATTAGAATGGGAGCAGCAGGGGATTGGATAGGTATGTATTACTATTATTTAGTTTTTTTTAAGTATTCTAATCCTTAAAAATAAAAATAAAAATTGGCCAGACAAATTGTTTAAAATATAGCTGACTTATGTTTTTTAATGGTGCATTTGATATGTGAATTTACTTCTTTTGTGCATATGCAGCGACACCCAGAGAAGCTGGTGTAGAGGATGGGAGTGATAGTGGCCCTGATTAAGGCCCCTTTCACATGGGGCGAGTATTTCGTGCGGGTGCGATGCGTGCGGTGAATGTATTGCACCCGCACTGAATCCTGACCCATTCATTTCTATGGGGCTGTGCACATGAGCGTTGATTTTCACGCATCACTTGTGCGTTGAGTGAAAATCGCAGCATGCTCTATATTGTGCAATTTTCACGTGACGCAGGCCCCTATAGAAGTGAATGGGGTGAGTGAAAATCGCATAGCTTCCGCAAGCAAGTGCGGATGCGGTGCGATTTTCACGCATGGTTGCTAGGTGACAGTTTATTCACTGTATTATTTTCCCTTATAACATGGTTATAAGGGAAAATAATAGCATTCTGAATACAGAATGCATAGTATAATAGTGCTGGAGGGGTTAAAAAAAATTAAAAAAAGTTAACTCACCTTCTCCTCTTGATCGTGTAGTTCCCGGTCTCTTTACTTCTTGAATGATGAGCTGTGGGCTAAATGACCTGTGGTGACGTCAGATCACATGCTCCAATCACATGCTCCATCACCGTGGTGATGGAGCATGTGATCTGACGTCACCACAGGTCCTTTAGCCCACAGCTCATCATTCAAGAAGTAAAGAGACCGGGAACTACGCGATCAAGAGGAGAAGGTGAGTTAACTTTAAAAAAAATAAAATTAACCCCTCCAGCACTATTATACTATGCATTCTGTATTCAGAATGCTATTATTTTCCCTTATAACCATGTTATAAGGGAAAATAATACAATCTTCAGAACATCAATCCCAAGCCCGAACTTCTGTGAAGAAGTTCGGGTTTGCGTACCAAACATGCGCGATTTTTCTCACATGAGTGCAAAACGCATTACAATGTTTTGCACCCGCGTGGAAAAATTGCGCATTTTCCCGCAACGCACCCGCCTCTTATCCAGGCCAAAAATAAGACGCCCGTGTGAAAGAGGCCTAAGGGTTGTGTCATGGTGTACTCCTTCAGGCTGTTGCTTCCTGGAGATTGGTGCAGTAGAAATGTAGTATTAAAGAATGAGACCAGAAATAACCATATAACAAAGTCTTTTTTGCTAAGTGCAACATAGAACTTCAATTACATTCAATAGCAGCATATTTTGAGTCCAATATTCTGGCTTCAGTAAGTATTATTGAGGCAGGTTTGATGACTGCAATTGAGCACTTGGCTTAGTAATGTTCTTGGTGATGGTTGTCTTAGCCGTAGTCCTTTACCTCACAGAAGTGTCTTCAAATGCTGGATGCAGCTGTTCATTCTGCTGTCTGTCTTCTCAATGATTCACTTGAGGCTTATAAGTAGAGTGGAGCGAATCGGGTTCGGATTGCTGTATCCGAACTCGATACTTTTGAAAACTTCCATAAGAATATGTCCTCCGTCCTACTGTAAAATCTTTAGCCTTCGTAGAGGCTTTCCAAAGTTTCAGCAAATATCGCAAGACTTAGGCCTCTTGCACGCAAACTTTTTTTTGTTTACGTTCCGTTTTTTGCGTTCCCTATACGGAACCATTCATTTCAATGGATCTGCAAAAAAACTTGAATGTACTCTGTATGCTTTCCGTCTCCGTATTTCCACTCTGTTCACACATAGAACATGGATAACGCATAACGGACAAGGATAGTACTGTTCTATCATGGGCCAGCTGTTCCATTCCGCAAAAAATGGAATGCACACAGATCTCATCCATATTTTTTGCGTGCCGCAAAATACTAAAGAAGCCATGCGGTCGTGTGCAATAGGCCTTACTTTGTCTCGCCTCTATCATGTGTCACTTCGTTTATTCGCATAAATAACTATCAAAAAACTAAGCTGAACTCAACTTCTTTAATGAGGTTAATTTATGCGAATAAACAAAGTGACACGTGATAGAGAAGAGACGAAGTAAGTCTTGTGATATTTGCTGAAACTTCGGAAAGACCTCCATAGGAGTCCATACATTTTACAGTAGGATGGAGCCCATATTCAGAGATGAGCGAATTTTTCAAAAACTCGATTAACCGGTTCGCAAATAAAAAAATAAAAAATTTGGTTCGATACAAATAAATTTGCAGTGAATTATGGAAAAAAACTGCAATTTCCTGATTGCAGAGAGTCTTTCTAGTGGTGTAGAACACTGTGGCTTGCAGTAACACGCATAGGGAGTCTGCTTTGGTAGCGAAATAATACTGTAAGTTCGTATGCCATGCAGAAGACAGGCTTCGCTCTTAGAATCACTGCACACTTCACTTATTTGGTCAGTCACGGGGCCAAAACTGACCAAATAACTCAAGTATGAACTCAACCTTACAGGTCGATGTTAGAGCCAAGAAGAAGAGCACTCCTTTTACATCATTGTTAGTTGATTCCACATAGATGTCTACAGAACCTGTTCTATTAAACGCTTATACAAGTAGAGCCCCCCGACAGAGTGGAGAGGGTGTCAGCAGTAAGTTTGAGTTGATGTCACTGATTATTTTGCCCTTCCTCTGATCCGTCAGAACAATAACCCACAAAAAATCCTGTCTGTTGAGCATCCGCCTCAACTCGATCAGCATTTGGTCAGTAATCCATCAGTATTGCTAATGCCAAAATAAAACAGGAGTGGATCCAAAACAGGAATGACACGTGAACTGAATATTTGGAAGTCTTCTGTGTTTTGTACCCACTCCTGCTTTTGGCTACCAAATCATAAGCCGATTCTGATGGGACCATACAGGCCTTACAGCTGCTACACAGAGAGGATCCATTGTTTGACTCATTTTAACTTCCTTCTGACAGATCAGAAGAAGAGTTAAATAAATGATGATGTCAGCCAAACCAAAAAGGCTAAATAGTGGCCCAGTCACAAAGTAGGGAGGGTGGGAACAGCATGAGAAGTCCACAGAGTGGCCCTATGACATAGTGGTGAGGTGGAAGCATCATGAAGAGACCACAGAGTGGCCCAATGACAGAGTCTGTAGGTGGCGGCAGTATTAGGAGGCCACAGAGTAGCACAATGACAGAGTGTGGTGGAGGCGACAGCATCAGGAGGCCACAGAGTGGCTAGGTGACATAGGGTGGAGGTAGGAGCAGCATCAGGAGACCACAGAGTGGTAAGGTGACATAGTGTGGAGGTGGCGGCAGCATCAGGAGGCCACAAAGTTGCAAGGTGACATAGGGTGGAGGTAGGAGCAGCATCATGAGATCACAGAGTGACAAGGTGACAGGGTGGAGGTAGGAGCAGCATCAAGAGACCACAGAGTAACAAGGTGACATAGTGGGGGGTGGGTGGCAATACCAGTACCCGCTGAAGATGGTGGGTGAAAGAAGGAGCACTTGGTATCAGATGTGTGGCTTCAGGTGGGTGACAGCATCAGAATAGTAGCTGAGGCAGGTAGCCAGAAGAAACCAGTCTCTTTTGTCAAAGTGTTGGTGTGGCACCATGGATGATCTAGTCTGATGCATCATGAATTGGTTGGTGAAAATCCTGGCTGATCCACGCCTCATTCATCTTGACAAAGGTCAGCCTCTCTACATTTTGGATGGACAGGCGAGTTTTCCTTGGGTTAACTATGGTCCCTGCCACACTAAACACCCTCTCTGATGCCACACTACTGGCCGAGCAGGACAACTTTTCCAGGGCAAACTCGGCCAGTTGTGGCCACAAATCCAGTTTTTTGTCGGCTGGTAGGGTGCACTCCAAGTATGCCACCACCTGCTGGTTCAGGTTCTGCTCCAGGTCTAGATGCTGCTGCTGGTGAGTAGTTTCTTCTCTAGCTGGGTAAAGAAAGCTGCTCATCAGCGACTGTAGACTCAGGCTGCTGCTGATGGTGCTGGTGCTCCTGTCACCCCACCCCTCCCCAGCAGCCATGGCAGTGGAACGTGAGCGCAGATGACTACCCCGGTCAGACCTGCGAGAGGATGGACGATGGTGCAGATAGGCACCGGCCAACTGACTACATAGGAGGTCTCTAAAAGGCCCCCATTTTGGACCTCTAGCGAGGGTCCAACAAGGTGGAGAGCCAAAAGTAATCCCTCTGCCGAATGGTGATAATTCGACTGTCACTACCCAAACAGCTGCAGCTCGAGGAGGATGTGCTTTGCGGTGTACGAGCGGTTGAAGTGCATGCAAAGTTTCCTGGCCATTTTTAGGCTGTCTTGCAGATGGGTGGAAGACTTCAGGAACTGCTTGACAACCATATTGAACACGTGTGCCATGCAGGGAGCATGGCTCAGCCCTCCTTGACGCAGCGCCGATGCACCGTTCTTCCCATTGCTGGTCACCATGGTTCCGATTTTCAGTTGACGCAGAGAAAGTCAGGATTCTATTTCTTGCTGAAGAACACGGAGCAATTCCTCCTCTGTGTGACTCCGTTCGACCCAGGCAAACAAGGTGCAGAACCGTGTGACTCCGCCGTGCCCTGCATATGTGGTATGCTGGAGGGGCACTGTGAATTGTTCCTGCAGTCGAGGCTGAGGAAATGGTGGAGAATAAGGAGGCAGAGGCGGACATTGTCGCTGGACCAACGGCATGGCAACGTGGAGGCGGAAGCGGCGTCACCTAACCAAGTTGCTGGTGTGGCTGTGCAGGAACCACCTTCACCCAGTGGGCCGTAAAGTACATGTATTGTCCCTGACCAGAGTTGCAGCTCCACACAATGGCGCTGTGTGCACTTTGGCAGACACCGACAGGCTCAAGGACTGGCCCACCTTCTGTTCTACATGTGTGTGCAAGGCTGGTACTGTCTTTTTGGCAAAGAAATGACGGCTTGTGACTCTCCACCTCGGCTTGGCACAAGCCATCAGTTTTCTGAAAGGTGCAGAGTCCACCACTTGGAAAGGGAGGGACTGCAGCATCAGCAACTTGGACAGGAGCACATTCAGCTTCTGCATCGTTGGATGAGAGCAAGCATACTGTTGTCACTTGGCAATCGCTTCGATGATCAATTTCTGACGGAATGACTGACTAGGAGGATCAGGAGGGCGAGGAGCAGGAGCATTAGGACCAGCAGATGGTGGGAAGGACAGACAGCTCCTTTTGGCTGAGGTGGTGGAGCCTCGACTGCCTGAAAACATGTGCATGCCACTGGATGATGCAGCGGTTTCTGTAGCAGGTTGGATGACCACAAGGGAGCCACAGTTCTCCCAGGCCACTTTATGGCGATGCTGCATATGTTGACGGCGAACATAGCTTGTTCACGTTCGCCGCGGCGGGCGAACATATGCGATGTTCGGTCCGCCCCCTATACATCATCGTTGAGCAAACTTTGACCCTGTACCTCACAGTCAGCAGACACATTCCAGCCAATCAGCAGCAGAATCTCCCTCCCAGACATTCCTACCTCTTGGACAGCATCCATTTTAGATTCATTCGGAAACTGCATTCTTAGTGAGAGGAGGGACAGTGTAGCTGCTGCTGATTTAATAGGGAAATCGATAGCTAGGACAGCGTCCTGACAGCACCCCAAAAAGCCCTTCTTAGGGCTGGTACATCAGTCTGCTTTTTATATATATATATATATATATATATATAGTTAAGGCTGCATGCAGCCTGTATTTGTGGGCGGGGCCAGGTCTCCCTTCTTAAACCCCCACGGCCAGTTCCATTCACCGCGCTCGGCTACACGCACTTCCGGTGACTCCCGTCACTTCCGGTAAGCACGCCTCCCAGGTAAGCGGCGACACACACCACCCGACGCGCCCCTCGTCTCTCCGCCCGTCCACCCGCAGGTCCGCTCCTCCTCTCTGCCTCCTGGCCCCCCGTACCTCCGCACTTCCTCCACTGCCGGCCGGGCCTCTCTTCTTGTTCGGCGCGTCTGTCCTCTCGCGAGAGGACGCGCGCAAGCGTCGCCGGCTTCCGATCCCCGCTGCTGTCTGCTGCACAGCGCGCCTGCCGTCGGGGGGGGCTGGGGAGGAGAAGCACACGCACCTTCACTGTACCTTACCTCCATGCCCTGCTCTGCGCCTAAGTGTGGGGCACTCCACAGCTGCCAGGTCTGTCTGTTCATGCCCCCAGGATCCCCAGCTCTTCCGTTCCTCAGTCCCCACAGCTCACCCTTCCCTTGGCAGCCCCATGCAGTTCCAGTGCCTCCCCTGGTCCTCTGGCCATCGTCCACCATCACACGCCGTAGCCATCCTCACCACTATGCCACCCGCACGTAGACAGGTCGGTCCTTGGCGCAGGCTCCCACGCCTCTGCGTCCACCCAGGTTCGGATCAGTGGGTCCTGGGCCCCTTCCCACGCTCCTGCCAGCCGTGCACCACCACGCAGTCCTGCACCCTTCTAGCCTGGCCATCGCGGGGGTTCCGGCCCTTGCTGCTTCCATCCTCCGGCGCTCACACCTGGCTACACGGCCCTACTTTTCCCCGGACCCAGCAGGCCCGGGCCTCACTCAGTCAAATTCTTACATTTGTGTTCCTTTCCCAGGTTCCCGTAGCATTCGTGGTCCCAGCCGTATCGTGTCGAGGGAATTCTTAGGCTTGAGGGTTTTCAGGTAGGTATTTCAGGGCTGCACCCCGCAGTTCCTCTTGCCAGCATTCCGTACTACCTCGCCTGAGGCGTTCAGGGGATGTTTCTGTCCTGCTTAGCCTGAAGCGTTCAGGTATCTTCTCTGTCCATCTTAGCCTGAAGCGTTCAGGTGTCTTCTCTGTCCATCTTAGCCTGAGGCGTTCAGGTGTGTTCTCTGTCCATCTTAGCCTGAAGCGTTCAGGTGTCTTCTCTGTCCATCTTAGCCTGAGGCGTTCAGGTGTCTTCTCTGTCCATCTTAGCCTGAAGCGTTCAGGGTCTTCTCTGTCCATTTTAGCCTGAAGCGTTCAGGTGACTTCTCTGTCCATTTTGTCCTGAAACGTTGAGGAATCTTCCCTGTCTACCTTTGCCCGAAACTTCAGGTCTCGTCCCTGTTCTCTTTTAGCTCGCAGCATTCAGCCGTTATTGCTATCGTTAGCCTGTACGTCAGGTGTCTTCCCTGTCCTCCTTAAGCCTGAAGCGTTCAGGCAACTCTACTCACATCCCCAACCTGAAGCGTTCAGGTCACTCCTCGCCACTCGCCCTGGAACGTCCAGGCCTCCTTCTCGCCACAGTCTACGACCCCTCCTTCTGGCTCTCCAGATACCCCTCTGTTCCTTGTTTCCACTCATCCACGTCACCCTGTTTCCGTTGTCAGCCAGCACAGCGGTGCGTCCATCCGCATCATCATTGGTTTTCAGATCCCGCTCCGCAACTCACTCACGTCGCTCCTAACTTTTCCAGTCCTCAGGGCCAGTCGGGTTGTTTCCGTCAATCCTCAGGCGGTAAGGCAAGGGTATTGAATTCGCGCTCTCAGGTACGTTCTCAAATACGATTATTCACGGCCTTAGTAAATACGGAACACGGTCCTCGTGACCTCTCCAGCTGCCATATTTTTTCTGTAATTCCAGGTCTTGCGTAAGGTCTCTTTAAGTCCTCTGAGCCATGTCGCAAGTATCGGACGTCAACGACGCATTGTCCCTCCCGGGTACTTCGGTCTCTGGCCAAGGCAGCCCAGAATCCCTCAGAAGATGGACCGTACCAAGGCTCATCGCGGAGTTAAGCAGAAGGGGCATCAGGCACCCAGCGTCAGCCAGGAAGGCCGAGTTATACAGGCTGTTGATGACGGAACCCGGTCCTCCGGAAAGAGAAGATCCACCCCCATCCATCCAGCAGTCCCTGGTGCAGTTACAGGCCTCCATGGATTCTCTCGCCTCATCCGTTGTCGACATCAGGACCAGGGTGGTGGACTTGGAGTCTAGAACACCGTCGTCATCCCAGGCGGTGGTCCCTCTCACCGATCCCCCTCTGTATCAGCTACCGGCTCCAGGTACGACCCCGGCAGCTCCCGTGGTGGCGCCAGCACACTTCATGCCAGACAACATCAGGAAAGACATTTTGGCAGGAAAGGACGTGAATCTCGCTTCCATTCTGATAGCGTCCCATGATGCCGCCGACAACAAGACATTCGACTGCAGGGAAATCTCGGTGGTCCTTCGGGCCAAGGATGCCCATCTCAACCGCAAGCTCTCTGTCCTAGAGTTCATTTTGGCCTTTAGCCTGTATAGAGACGTGATCTGCTCCGCCTACCCAGCTCGCCGGGAGGAGCTGGACACGTATCTATACAGGGTTACTGATCTTGGGCACAAGTACGGCGGTACAGCCTTTTATGATTACCACTGCTCCTTTTCAGCCAAGGCCGCCGCCGCGCTGACCTAGTTCCAGTTCTCCGTTAACTGGGCTACTCTGGATATGGAGTTGTTCTGCCGGCATTTCGCCGGTCTCCGGGCCCCCTCCTGTTCGACTTGTCAGTCGATTTTCCATTCCACAGAGTGGTGTCCTCAAGCGGCCATGGCTCAACCAGACAGGGTCATCCCAGGCCCCTCCGGGGTCTCCTGCAGCCCCTCCTCCACTGACAAGTTAGGCAGACCCATCGTCTATCTTGGCAACAGCCAAGTCTGTAATAACTTGAATTTCGGCTCTTGTCTCTTCAGTGGCTGCAGGGCCCTGCATATCTGCACTATCTGCTTCAGGGCGCACCCTAGGTCCACGTGTCCAAAGAGGTCGTCCAAGCATCTATGACTAGCCGATTGTAACATTGATCTCCTGGCCCTCCTGTTACGGGAACATCCGGTTCCGGGATTTGTGGACTCCCTGATTTCTGGCCTCTGCTTCGGCTTCGACACTGGGATGGTGGCACTCCCCCACTCCAACTGGGGGTGCGACAATCTGCAGTCAGCCAGGTCAGATCCTGCCGCTGTTCAGGAGCTCCTGAACTCGGAGGTTGAGAAAGGGTTCCTCCTGGGCCCTTTCAACCTGATTCCATTTTCTCGCTGGCGGATCAGCCCCATAGGAGTGGTGTCAAAAAAGGATTCAAATAAAAAACACTTGATCTACGATCTCTCAGCCCCTCATGATTCCGTCATCCCCAGCATCAATTCCTTAATTCCTTCTGAAGAGTTTGCCATGAGATATGCGTCCATAGACGAAGCCATTGCTCTCATCCTTAGGGCTGGGAAAGGCACCTGGTTGTCTAAAACTGACATAGCAGACGCTTTCAAACTGCTGCCAATCGCCCCACATCTATGGCAATTCTATGGTATACAATGGGAGAGCAGGTTCTATTTTGCCAACCGGTTGACGTTCGGCTCTAAAAGCAGCCCGTGGTTGTTCGACCAACTGGCGCAGGCTCTACACTGGATTCTGATCCAACACGGCAGCGCCCCAGCGGTCATCCACTACCTGGACGACTTTCTCCTCATAGAACCTTTGCTATGCCACCCATCTGGGCTGCACTCCCTCCTGGAGCTCTTTTCCGCCCTTCACATCCCAATATCCCAATATCGCAGGGCAAGACCTCGGGGCCGGCCACCTCCATCACCTTCCTGGGTATTGTCCTGGATTCCGACAGAATGGAAGCCAGGCTTCCGGAAGCAAAGTTGTCCCAAATCCGAGAAGTCGTTGCAGGGGCCATCACCTAAGGGTGATGCCCCAGGGCAGGGCCTTTATTTCACACCTGCTCTCGCTCCTCCCTGCAGCCCCAGAACCCAACAGCATTGTCCACTTGGACAGGGCAGCCATGGCAGACTTACGCATGTTGGACAACTTTCTTTCAGCCTGGAACGGGGTTAGCCTGTTCGTCCCATCCTGGACCCAGTCCTCGGTGTTTTCCGATGCCGCGGCTTCCCGGGGGTTCGCTGCCATCTTCAGGTCCCACTGGTTAGCTGGTCCATGGCCGCCTCAGGTCAGTTCTGACCCTCAGGCCCTCAGTTCTTCTCCATTTCTGGAATTTTATCCCATCGTGGCAGCCGCCACAGTCTGGGGTCACCTCTGGGCCAATTCCAGTGTCATGTTTATTTTGGACAGTCAAGACTTGGTGGACATCATCTCCAAAGGCCGAGCCAAGTTTGCCAAAATCATGTCCCTTCTGCGCAAACTGGTCTGGCTGTCCATGATTAATAACTTCCATTTTTCATGTTCCCATATTCCAGGTGTCAGCAACACGGCAGCCGATGCCTTATCCTGATTCAACTTTCAAACATTTTTTCAGGTATTTCCAGAAGCAGACCAGACCGGGGCCCGGATTCCCGGCTTCAGCAACCTAATGTTGGATTGAGGTCTCTGCTGGCAACCACCAAGGACCTCATGCACCGATCCCTCTCCATCAACACGGCCCGCAATTACAGCACGGGTTGGAACCTCTTTCTAAAATTTACCAGGGACCATCCCCAACAAGATACAGCCTTCATATCCTACATCATGGCTTTCATGGCCCATTGCCATGTCAACTTCAAACTGGCGCCCAACACCATCCGCTTGTACCTAGCCGGGGCGCAACATTTTTTAGTTCTGCAGAATCCAGAGCATCGCTCAGCGTTCACATCTCAAGCCGTCAAAGCCACCCTCAGGGGCATTGAGAAAAGCAGTAAAGACTCAACTCCTTCCTGACGGCCGGTCTCCGGCGAACTATTCAGGCAGCTGTCAGCAACCCTAGATGGTAACCCTTTTGGCCCTTCCTTTAGTCTGGTCATCAAGGCCGCAATGTATTTAAGCTTTTACGGCTTCCTACGCCCAGGAGAATTCTCAGTTTCTTCCCAAAGGGCGACCTTCCTGAAGAAGAAGCAACTAGCCTGGAGCCAGGATCACCTGGTGTTAAGCCTTCCTTCCACCAAGACATCCCAAACCGGTCCTCCCATACAGATTCACTTCTTTGAGTCCAAAAACGCCTGGTGTCCGGTTCTGGTGCTCCGACGTCTCCTAAACTCCACGCCATCTCCAGATCCTGTATCTCCTTTGCTTCCATTCCAAGGGAAATCCCTATCCACGCTACAGTTCATCTCACACATCAGATCCCTGGTCGCATGGTTGGGGGTGGACCCCAAAACAATATCTGGACATTCCTTCCGCATCGGAGCCGCCTCGGCAGCTTCCAAGCACGGGACACCTCCGCACGTCATACGTCACACGGGTAGGTGGAGATCTGCCTGTTTCTCCCAATACATTCCGGATCCGCAAACTGAAACCAGTCAAGTGTTCCGTTCCTTGGCTTTGTAAACGTGTATTAAACTACAGCACTTCCCCTACCCAGTGTCTTTTGGCCCTCTTTTAGGCAGGCCCACGTCCCGTGGCTCCAGGCACACACCAGCCACTGTTAGGGCCCCTTCCTGTCACCTTACTGACCGTGGCCGTGGCCACAAGTAGTTAAGGCTGCATGCAGCCTGTATTTGTGGGCGGGGCCAGGTCTCCCTTCTTAAACCCCCACGGCCAGTTCCATTCACCGCGCTCGGCTACACGCACTTCCCCCCCTTTTACCACCCTTTTTCTTTACTCTTCCTAAGGTTGGCCCTCTTTTAGGCAGGCCCACGTCCCGTGGCTCCAGGCACACACCAGCCACTGTTAGGGCCCCTTCCTGTCACCTTACTGACCGTGGCCGGGGCCACAAATATATATATATATTGCAGTTGCCTGCCCGTGTGTGAGAGGCTGCAGGCCAACAGATTGTATTGTGTGCACACAATTCATACAGGGTGTCACAATACCTTGCAGATAAAAAAAGTCAATTTATTTTTTCTCTGTGATATAATCGCATTTGCAAGCCAGTGAGTGTCTGGCCCACAGACTGTACTGTGGCCACTGGCCAGGCCACCACTCATACTGTTACAGGGTGTCACAATACCTTGCAGATAAAACTAAAGTAAATTTATTATTTCTCTGTAATAAATATAATCTCAGTTGCAAGCCAGTGTGTGTCAGGCCCACACAGACTGTACTGTGCTCACTGCCCACCACTTATATAGGGTGGCACAGTCCCTTGCACTCATAGTACCACTTAGCTAAAAAAAATGGCAGGCAGGGGCCGTCGTGGTGCTGTGATTTCCACTGGCCCTGGAATAATGCCCAGTGTTCAGAGGCCACGTAACCTGAACCCCAAAAATTCTGAGGACATAGTTGACTGGCTTACACAGGACACCCAATCTTCAACAGCTTCCGCTAAGAACCTTGACGCACCATCCTCCTCCAGCTCAGCTTCGGTCACCTGCTCTCAAGTTACCACTGTCCCACCTGCCGCCACCACCACCACTAACACCACAGCTGCTTCACTTGATCCGTCAGAGGAGTTATTTACACACACCAGTTGGATGAAATGAGTGATGCGCAACCATTATTGCCAGAGGATGTAGATAACAGGGATATGTCTCAGTCAGGCAGGATTACACACATGGACGTACAGTGTGATGATGATGATGATGATGATGTTGTACCCGCTGCTGATTCCTTTGCTAAGGTGTCAGATACAAGTGAAGTAGTTGATGATGACGATGTGTCCGTGGATGCCACGTGGGTGCCTGCTCGAAGAGAAGAAGAAAAGGGGGAAAGTTCAGAAGGGGAGACAGAGAGAAGGAGGAGATGAGTTGGAAGCAGGGGGAGGTCATCGCAAGGAGCTAGTGGCACAATCAGACAGCATGCATCAGCACCCAGGGTCAGCCAGACATCACGCCAATCAACGCATGCTGTTGCCACCACCAGAATGCCGTCATTGCAAAGCTCAGCAGTGTGGCATTTTTTGTGTGTGTCTGCCTCTGATAACAGCAATGCCATTTGCAACCTGTGCCAAAAGAAAGATTCTGAGGAAGTCCAACACCCACCTCGGTACAACTGCTTTGTGGAGGCACATGATTTCACAAACACCAATGGGATAAACACATGAGTACAAGCAGCACACAAACTCAAAGCCACCACCCTCCTCCTGGTCCAGCATCTTCAGCCACGTCAACCACTGCTGTCCTCCTTGCGCCCTCATAACCACCCGCCACTCTGCCTCTCACCTTCAGCAGTTCCATCTCATCTGCCCACAGTCAGGTGTCTGTCAAGGAAATGTTTGAGCGTAAGAAGCCAATGTCACAGAAGTCACCCCCTTGCCCGGCGTCTGACAGCTGGCTTGACGGAACTCTTAGCCCGCCAGCTTTTACCATAACAGCTGGTGGAGTCTGAGGCCTTCAAAAAACGTGTTGCTATTGGGACACCACAGTGTAAGGTACCCGGACGAATTTTTTTTTCAAAAAAGGCAATCCCAAACCTCTACTCAGTTATTGAAAAGGAAGTCATGGCATCTCTGGCATACAGTGTTGGGGCAAGGGTCCATCTGACCACTGATACCTGGTCTGCAAAGCACGGTCAGGGCAGGTATATCACGTACACTGCGCATTGGGTCAACCAGCGCAGTTGGTGACACCGCCACGACTTGCAGGCAGGCCTACTGCCACCTCCTCTACTCCTCCTACTCCATCCTCTTCCATAACCTCCTCGGCTGAGTCCTCTTCTGCTGTGGCGTCTGGCTGCACATCAACTGAATCCCCCCAGCTCCCCAGGGGCTATTCCACATCCCAGATACGACAGTGTCACGCTGTCTTGGGGTTGACTTGCCTGAAAGCAGAGAGCCACACCGGACCAGCACTCCTGTCCGCCCTGAACGCACAGGTGGATCAGTGGCTGACCCTGCACCAACTGGAGATCGGCAAAGTGGTGTGTGACAATGGAAGCAATTTGTTGGCGGCATTGAATTTGGGCAAGTTGACACATGTGCCGTGCATGGCACATGTGTTGAATCTCATCGTACAACGCTTTGTGTCTAAATACCCAGGCTTACAGGACGTCCTTAAGCAGGCCAGGAAGATGTGTGGCCATTTAAGGCGTTCCTACACGGCCATGGCGCACTTTTCCGATATTTAGCGGCGAAACAACATGCCAGTGAGGCACTTGATTTACGACAGCCCGACAC
This sequence comes from Bufo gargarizans, assembly GCF_014858855.1. NCBI lineage: Eukaryota > Metazoa > Chordata > Amphibia > Anura > Bufonidae > Bufo > Bufo gargarizans. Next base: position 283,187,749 of record NC_058084.1, on the reverse strand, counting down.
GTTGGAATTCAAAACTCCTAATGTTCGACCGCCTGCTCCAACAAGAAAAAGCCGTCAACGAGTATTTGTATGACCGGGGTGCTAGGACAGCCTCTGCGGAGCTGGGAATTTTTTTGCCACATTACTGGACGCTCATGCGCAATGCCTGTCGGCTCATGCGTCCTTTTGAGGAGGTGACAAACCTAGTCAGTCGCACCGAAGGCACCATCAGCGACCTCATCCCATTTGTTTTCTTCCTGGAGCGTGCCCTGCGAAGAGTGCTGGATCAGGCTGTAGATGAGCGTGAAGAGGAAGAGTTGTGGTCACCATCACCACCAGAAACAGCCTTGTCATCATCGCTTGCTGGACCTGCGGCAACGCTGGGACCCGTGGTGTTGTACGTGGCTGGGGGGGGGGGGGGAACAGACCGTCAATGACATCAGGGAGGACGAGGAACGGGAAATTAGTAGCTCGGCATCCAACCTTGTGAAAATGGGGTCTTTCATGCTGTCATGTCTGTTGAGGGACCCTCGAATAAAAAAGATGAAGGAGAACGACCTGTACTGGGTGGCCACACTACTAGACCCCCGGTATAAGCAGAAAGTGGTGGAAATGTTACCAAATTACCGAAAGTCAGAAAGGATGCAGCAGTTCAAAACCAAACTAAAAAATATGCTTTACACAGCTTATAAGGGGGATGTCACAGCACAAAGGGAATATAACTGGGGAAGAGGTGAAAGTAATCCTCCTCCTACCATGACCACGACGGCAAGGAAGGACGCTTTACAGATGTGTTGTTGATGGAGGACATGCTGAGCTTTTTCAGTCCTACACATCGCCACAGCCCTTCGGGATCCAGCCTTAGGCCTCATGCACACGACAGTTTTTTTTCACGGTCCGCAAAAACGGGGTCCGTGGGTCCGTGATCCGTGACCGTTTTTTCGTCCGTGGGTCTTCCTTGATTTTTGGAGGCTCCACGGACATGAAAAAAAAGTCGTTTTGGTGTCCGCCTGGCCGTGCGGAGCCAAACGGATCCGTCCTGAATTACAATGCAAGTCAATGGGGACGGATCCGTTTGATGTTGACACAATATGGTGCCATTTCAAACGGATCCGTCCCCATTGACTTTCAATGTAAAGTCTGGAGTTCTTTTATACCATCGGATTGGAGTTTTCTCCAATCCGATGGTATATTTTAACTTGAAGCGTCCCCATCACCATGGGAACGCCTCTATGTTAGAATATACTGTCGGATATGAGCTACTTCGTGAACCTCAGATCCGACAGTATATTCTAACACAGAGGCGTTCCCATGGTGATGGGGACGCTTCAGGTTAGAATACACTACAAACTTTGTACAAGACTGCCCCCTGCTGCCTGGCAGCACCCGATCTCTTACTGGGGGATATGATAGCACAATTAACCCCTTTAGGTGCGGCACCTAAAGGGGTTAATTGTACTATCATATTCCCCTGTAAGAGATCAGGGCTGCCAGGCAGCAGGGGGCAGCCCCCCCCCTCCCCAGTTTGAATATCGTTGGTGGCACAGTGTGCCCCCACCATCGCCCCCCCTCCCTCCCTCTATTGTATTAAATCGTTGGTGGCACAGTGTGCCAACCACCATCGGCCCCCTCCCTCCCTCTATTGTATTAAATCGTTGGTGGCACAGTGTGCCAACCACCATTGGCCCCCCTCCCTCCCTCTATTGTATTAAATCGTTGGTGGCACAGTGTGCCAACCACCATCGCCTCCCTCTATAGCAGTAACATTGGTGGCAGTGTGTGGTCTCAACAGTAGAAGATTCATACTTACCTGCTTGCTGCTGCGATGTCTGTGTCCGGCCGGGAGCTCCTCCTACTGGTAAGTGAAAGGTCTGTGCGGCGCATTGCTAAAGAACTGTCACTTACCAGTAGGAGGAGCTCCCGGCCGTTCACAGACATCGCAGCAGCAAGCAGGTAAGTATGAATCTTCTACTGTTGAGACCGCACACTGCCACCAATGTTACTGCTATAGAGGGAGGGGGGGGCGATGGTGGTTGGCACACTGTGCCACCAACGATTTAATACAATAGAGGGAGGGAGGGGGGGCCGATGGTGGTTGGCACACTGTGCCACCAACGATTTAATACAATAGAGGGAGGAAGGGGGGCCGATGGTGGTTGGCACACTGTGCCACCAACGATTTAATACAATAGAGGGAGGGAGGGGGGGCGATGGTGGGGGCACACTGTGCCACCAACGATATTCAAACTGGGGGGGGGGTCTGCCCCCTGCTGCCTGGCAGCCCTGATCTCTTACAGGGGAATATGATAGTACAATTAACCCCTTTAGGTGCCGCACCTGAAGGGGTTAATTGTGCTATCATATCCCCCTGTAAGAGATCGGGTGCTGCCAGGCAGCAGGGGGCAGTCTTGTACAAAGTTTGCAGTGTATTCTAACTAGAAGCGTCCCCATCACCATGGGAACGCTTCTGTGTTAGAATATACTGTCGGAAATGAGTTTTCACGAAGTGAAAACTTAGATCAGAAAAAGCTTTTATGCAGACGGATCTTCGGATCCGTCTGTATGAAAGCAACCTACGGCCACGGATCACGGACACGGATGCCAATCTTGTGTGCATCCGTGTTCTTTCACGGACCCATTGACTTGAATGGGTCCGTGAACCATTGTCCGTCAAAAAAATAGGACAGGTCATATTTTTTTGACGGACAGGATACACGGATCACGGCCTCGGCTGCAAAACGGTGCATTTTCCGATTTTTCCACGGACCCATTGAAAGTCAATGGGTCCGCGAAAAAAAACGGGAAACGGCACAACGGCCACGGATGCACACAACGGTCGTGTGCATGAGGCCTTAGAGAATGACTCGAACGACAGGTAGCAGACTACCTCGCCTTAACTGCAGATATCGACACTGAGGAGCGATGAACCCCTTGACTACTGGGTGTGCAGGCTTGATCTGTGGCCTGAGCTATCCCAGTTTGCAATATAACTTCTGGCATGCCCCGCTTCAAGTGTCCTGTCAGAAAGGACCTTCAGTGCAGCAGGAGGCATTGTCACTGACAAGAGAAGTCGCCTCGGTCAAAAAAGTGTTGATTACCTCACCTTCATTAAGATGAATGAGGCATGGATCCCGAAGGGACTGACAGTGGGGGATACGTTTGACTAACAAAAGGCCTGATGACATGCCTTGGCCTCAAAATGGTCCCCACGCTGCTGTATTTAATGTCTTCATACCGGATGACTTTCGTAAATTCTCCGCCACCAACTAGGGTTCAAGCCGCAATGTTTTAGTCACCTTTCTGCCTGGAAAACATACATTTTTCCGGCCGCTGCTACAACAGCGGCTGCAACAATAACATTGTTTTTCAGGCATGTGTACATGCCTAATTTTTCTGTCCTCTGGTGCTGCACTGTGAATGCAAAAACAAAACAAAAAAAAACATACAAGTATCAATTCCCCTTCGTGATCGTTACCTTGTTGTGGTGAAGGGGCTTGCGTATCACAATGAAGCGATCATCACCTCTGAGTGTGTTGGCAATGTTGCCACACCCCAGATGATAAGGCCGTTGCTTCATTATGATCAGACCAAAAGCGATCGGCTGGATAATTTTTCATAGATAAAACATTAATTTTCTTTTTTTTTTGTTGTATGGGTTTTTAATACATAAAATAAAAAAATCATAATAAAGTCTCTTAATAGTTTATTACAAATAATGCAGACAATTTAAAAAATCCCATCAATTCCAATACAAAGCAAGTACAGAGCTCAGAACAAAATTATTTCTGGATGTCGTAATGGTTCGTTAATTCGACAATGGTTAATCAATTCGACACACGTCCCTGGATAGGGAACGTAACAGGGATTAAACTGATAGGAATAGTACTAGTTAAGACACCACTCATATAGGGTGTCACAGCACATTGCTCCGTGTACGCGCAGTGCCCCAACTTGGGAGTAAGAGGACCGACCAAGCTGCTTTTTCCATCTCCCGGTTCCTAAAATCAATTCAATTTGGTGTATCAGAGTTTGGTCTGTCACTGTGAAGGCAGTCAAAGGTACCCGGCCTAAAAATTTTTTCACAAAAGGCAATCCCTGATATGGGACGTAATAGGGATTAAACTGATGAGAAGAGAATTACAGAAAATAACACTCATATCGCGTGTGAGAGTAAATTGCACGGTGCAGACGCAGTGACCGTGGATTCAAACAAAGGGGAGGGAGCCAGCATTTTTTTAACCATCTCACCGTTCGAAAAATTTATTCAATTCGCCTTTCAGGGACCCTTGGTGTTGTACGTGGCTGGGTGGAGGAAGAAACCTTCAATGACATCAACAGGACATGGCTAGCTTGGTATCCAACCTTGTGCAAATAGGGAGTTTGCGGTTGGGCAAATAGACTGTTTGCGGTGCATTAAAAGGGGAGTTTAGTCTGTCAACGTCTGTGAAGCAGGCGTAACCCTTACGCTAAGCAAAAAAAACAAGTGGAGATAATATATCAAAATATCACTTTTATTCTCGAATACAAAAAGAATAAGAAAAGACAGGATGGTAAAACAGTATACAGAGAAATATAGGGCAATGTACACACTTGCGAGATCATGTAATCCACACGGATAGGTGTGCATAACCAACAGGTAAAAAAATATAAATGGTACCTGGACAACCTGTACTGCGTAACAGATAATAAAGTAAGCCCCAACCACAGGGTATAAGCTATACCACAGGATCGTAGTCACAACATATATCAATATATGGATATCCAAGGTGGACATATAAAATACAGAGTGTCACGGATCGAATGAATCACTGGATATCAAATAGAAATATTAAATGATGCCTCACGGAAAATATCCTGGGCCTAATGTGGATGAAATATTAGACCATGTAGAAGTATACGGTAGTACTATACATGGGACGTACCTGAGGACATGATGAACGCAAGGGGGTAAGCCCGAAAGACAAGACCTCGACGTGCGTTTCACCTCAGCGGCTTCGTCAGGAGGTATTGAGTGATAGAGTAAAGGGGTATATATAGTCTGAAAATGCCTAATCTAACTACCTGGATTGCGAACACCTGTGGTCCAATAGAGCGGGCGCGGAGATACCATGATCCACAACGTCATCTCTCAGCGCGTCCCCGTCAGCATACCGCGTGTGTGCGGCGCATGCTGACGTCACGGAGCACGTTGAGATGAAGGCGCAGCGCATGCGTAGTCCGCGACCCAATGGAACGCAGGTGGAACGCAAATAAGTGTTGAATAAGTATTATGTAGGTAAAAGGCCTACGAGTGATGTGATGTGTATAAATAGTATCTAGGATCATATTTTGTGATCCTATATCTAGGAAAACATCCACGCTAGGCCCACGATCTCTACATGTACCCAGATATCCACAATCAGAAAGACAAAACAACATAAGGTACCGCGATGTATGCGATAGAATCCCAACCGCTGGTACCTAAAATGACATAGTGTATATACAACCATGGTTAAAAGATCGCCTATCGGAATTACATAGACAAGTGCATATATTAATAATAAATAGCAATATAAGAAGCACATAAGAAAGTGCTACAGAACCACATAGAAAAGTGCTATGCAAATACATTATCAATCAATGTTATCACGGCTCCCGTGCCGTGCCTAAAATGCACAGGCCTCCGAGATCCAAATCTAACACTGTGTGTACACCATGTGTATAGATAATACCATAATAAAAATACCATTACTGATAATAATATTAATAAGATATATTAGTGACCTTGTACCACCCAGTCAGGGAAAGAATACATCCTATTAGGCGGAATATAAATAATGACACAGTTTAGAAAGAAGACTGTGCCGATGAATGTGATGTGTCTACCCAAAACAGAGTGACAGCTTACATGTGAACCTAAGACACATTTCTAGGGTATTAACGTACAAGGAGGGGATGCCTCGGAGGGCCGCGCCCGGCAGCAGAGGCTGCCCGCGGGGTCAGCCGAGGCATCCCCAACTCGCTGGACCATGGACATAACCACAAGCAGTCATAAAAATAAGCCAAACACCATCAGGTGTGGATGACATAATATGATGCAAGGAGGAGATCAACCAAGAGAGGGACATCAAACAAGGATATGGTGATGGTGTTCCCAATCCATCAAGTAGGGGAGGGGAGACACCGACCCATGAAATGATATGTAGTTCTACGGCAGGGGTGGGTGTCAGAATTAGCAAGCTCAGGAGATATATCGATCCATATCCAAATTACATCAGATGGGGGCGAGAGTGTCCGGGGCGGCACCACCGGCAGTGACAAGGCTGTCAATGGGGTCGACCGAGGCACTCCCAACTCCCAAAAATTACATACTGTACCCAATGAGGAGGAAAAGTGCAAAGTATCCCCTCAAAATTGATGGGGGGCATACATGCATATTGGAATAATACAAAAAATATACACCATATAATGCAATTTCCCGTATGTGTGCAATTGAATGTTCATCCAAGGTGCTGCCGTTCGTCCCAAACGTATCCTCTCCCAATAGTTGATTGGATCCACTACTGCATCCCAGGTATATAAGATAGGCAATCTCAAAGAAAGGAAAAAGATGTTATAATAAAATAATAATAAAACATACTATACCCTATTAATTAAAATTCACCCAATCTTTATAGAAAGGAGGAGAAGCTATTAGATTTGTTCAAACCATGTGGGGTGACAGTGTCCAAGATGACAATCCATCTCGTTTCTCTACGAAGTAGAGCTAGTTTGACATTACCACCCCTAGATCCCAAGTGAATTCTATCAATGCCTCTCACAGTAAGACCCTGTGGGTCAGACCTATGGAATCTACGAAAGTGCCGTGGAACTGCTTGTAGTGTCATAATCTTTTTCGGGTACTTCTGAGGCTGCTTGAATCTTATTAACATGTTCCAAGATCCGAACTTTAAGGGCCCTGGTTGTCATGCCAATGTAAAAGAGTTTACAAGGGCATGTGATCAAGTATATAACTGCCTCTGTATTGCAATTAATATTATGCAGGATCTTAAAGTTCTTATTCCCGGATGAATCGCAAAAGGCAGTAGAGCGAACCATATATTTGCATGCATGACCCGCAGGAAAATGAACCCCATCTAGGGCCTTTGCTGCCGAATATGCCTCCAGCTGTTTTGGGGACATAATGGATTTTGGTCAGAATGTCCCGCAAATTGCGAGACCTTCTCCATGTGATCTGGGGGTATGGTGTAAGACACACCGCCAGGTCACCATCCGTTTGCAGGACAGACCAATGTTTCCGTAGAACACTTTGAATAAACCGCCATTTGTTATTAAATGGGGTAATGAATCGAACACTTGAATCCCTGTTGTCTTTTCTTTTCATTTTACTTACCAGCAAGGAATCTCGTGTTGTCTTTTTAGCTCTCTCATAGCCTTGCTGGATCGTGCTAGATTGATATCCTCTCTCGAGGAACCGCTGTGACAGAATGGATGTCTGCTGTTCAAAATGTTCATCGCTGGAACAAATCCTGCGTGTTCGTAAAAATTGGCCTGTGGGTATTGCCTGAATTGTATTCGGATGGTGTGCAGAGGAGGCGTGGAGAAGGCCATTAACAGCTGTGGTCTTCCTGAAAAGGTTAGTGGACAGAAATTCATCAGGACCCTTCGTAATCATGATATCTAGAAATTCAACATTGGTAAAACTGTATTTCCAGGTGAGTTTGATGTTGCGTTTACTGGATGTTTTAAACCACGTTGTTCAAAAAAATGTAGGATTCTTAGGTGATTTATGCCCTTTATGGATTAAAACCCAACTCTGCGTCAACTATGTCATTTTCCATGGGAGTTTTGCCATGGATCCCCCTCCGGCATGCCACAGTCCAGGTGTTAGTCCCCTTGAAACAACTTTTACATCACTACTGTGGCTAGAAAGAGTCCCTGTGGGTTTTAAAATTCGCCTGCCTATTGAAGTCTATGGCGGTTCGCCCATTTGCGAACATTTGAGGAAATTCGTGTTCGCCGCTCGCGAACTGAAAATGTTATGTTCGCGACATCTCTAATGTTGACACAGGGCCGTAGTGACAACATTGGAACCCTGGCCACGCTTCACCTTCTGCCCACAGATTCGACATATGGCCACGTTCACCTCCTGACTCCTGACTCCCAGCCACGCTAGCAACTTGCTGGCTCACAAGCAAGCTGCAACTCTCTTCTCCCGATGATGATGAAGCCCCTTCATCACCCAGCTCCCAAGTGCTATTAGATAAAACATCATCATCAAGTGCTGTCTGCAAGTCACTGATGTCCTCCTCAATCATCCCTGTGTCAGGAGCCTGAACGCTCGCAACACAAGCTCCCACGCCACTCTCCTCATCACTACTTGCCCGCCTAGCGGATGAAGCGGCGGATGTCTCCAAATCTTGGCTGGGCAGTAGCTGCTGACTGTCTAGTAGCTCTTACTGGCTGAAAAGTGGAGCCGAGCCTACAGCATATAATACTTCTCGTTGGGAGAGAACTGAAAATGCCAGAGGAAGGATCAGGACAGGTGGGGGCACATGGCCTGCTTCCGGGCCATGCCAACTAAGCGTCCTGTCAGAGGAACCCACTGAGTCTTGGCTGGGGGTGTCTGATGTCACTTGGGATGAAGTGGATGACCGAGTCAACCATTCCAGAACCGCTGGGTTGCTGGTCAAGACACGACCGCTAGATGACATCGGGAGCTCAGGCCTCTCACTGCGACTCCTGCTGCCACGCCCCCTTACTCTGTTGCGACCTGTGCCGGCGCCACTCCTCTGTGCAGGGCGTGGCACGTCTGACATACTGTTAGATGCAATAAAAAAAAAGGAAATTAAAACACCCCACAAAAGGCTTTACAACAGATAACTGCACCCCTGAGCGGCAAATATATATTTTCTTTTTACACTAATACACGTCACAAAAGGCTTTACAAGAAATAACTGCACCACTGAGCAGCAAATATATTTTTTCTTTTTATGCTATGGGGGGGGGTTAGCTCTTCTCCGGGGGTCATTCCTCAGATACAGGACACCAGGTTTCAGGTCCAAACATTGCATTTATTGTGCAAAACAAACATAATACAAAACAAATACCTGCCCGGCTGGGCTCTAACTAAACCATGCAGAATCCCTTACTCACCAATAGAGTGCTGTTCAGACACGGTCATAACATGCGGCTTTCTCAGCTAGCCCAGCAGCCTCCAGGCTGTAGCAAACGCAAGTCCCTTTGGGGGATTGTGGTCCAGCAGTCCTCCCGACTCTGACCTTGTGGCCCTTGTACCGCAGGCGTCACTGCACCCCCCAAATTCCATGCTGTCACTTAGCCTTGTGGTCCCTCAGCCTAGCCCAGCTGAGGCCACACAGACAGAGCCTCCAGGCCTCTGTCTACAGGTAACACTCTCCCCCCTTGCTGACATCCTGGGAGGTGCTTTATGCCAGGCTGATTACATCCAGCTTGTCTCACCTGTAGTGGAACAGGGGTGTGGACCGCACTATCCGCCCCTTCCTTGCCTCCAACCTGCGTGAGACCTGTCACTGTCTCACATACCCCCCCCCCCTTTGTTCAAGCCCATGAGGGTGAACACCTGCATAACCACGGGAGGCTGGTGAGAGGGTATCCACCTGGCATGGACGTGGGGAACAGCCACCCACCCTGCTCTTTGGCTGCTCCCAATAATAACCAGCCCGGATTGGTTTTGCAGCCACACTAAGTAACCCAGTGTCAGCGAGCACTAGCTGCTGCTGACACAGAAAATTACCGGTTCTTATTTCACCGAGGCCAGGAACCTCGGTGACACATACCTTCCCCTTGTTCTGCCAGACCCACGCCAGCAGAGCTTGGTTCATCACCAAAACCAACATCTTGCCTAACAGAAACTGCCTAACGGCCTCATGTGCCCATCTCATGGCCAGATACTCTTTTTTTTCCTCTTTCCCGGGTGATAATGATGCGCTGTCGGATATTTTGATCTCTCTCTCTTTTTAGATCCTCTGGCTCCTGCACATGCGCCTCACGTCCTTTCTTGGACTGCTGCAGCTCTTGCCTGAACTGTTCCCAGTCATGGTCATATCCTGACACTTTCTTCTTTGCTTTGCAGGGCTCCTTCAGCAGAGCATGCTTGCCCCTACTCGCTTCCTTTACATGCATCTGGATCACTTCTTCCTTCTTTCCAGCAGTAGTTACCCCAGCTACCATGGCAGTTTCAGAGACCTCTGCTTCTTTAGCTGCTTTTTTCACTTTGGCCGCGGCTCCCTTTGGCTTAACTTTGGTCTCTGCAGCACCTGGGGACTTCACGTCATCCAACACATCGGCCTTAACTTTTTCAGCCTTTGTCTTCTCGAAGTCTCCAGTCTCTTTGACCGCCTTCTCATCCTTCTCAGACATGGCACCATACACTTGCCCTGTTAACCCCTCCCCCTCTTTCTCATCGAGGCAGGAGGCACCAGGGTCTTCAGCAGACTCCTCGCCTTCTGTCATTTTCTCCAGAGGCTCACCCAGGACACTGTTCTCCTTTTGTGGAGGAGTCAGGAGATACAGCCCATCGTAATAGCCCGGATCCAAAAACTGATCGTTCACCTCCTCGTATTCCAGGCTGTTGGCTATTTGGTCACAGCACATACGTCACCTATACCGCTCATGTCATTATTAATGCAGAGGGGATGTCTTCCAGGCCTGGGCTACACGCTACCATGGGTTTGTGGTCTTCGGCATCCACATCAGCCCCATCAACTGGTTCAGCAGAAGAATCTTCCATCTTCTCTGCCACACCCAGCACCACAGTGCCACCATCTCCAGTCCCATTTTTAACAGGCTCTGGCTTCTTAACGTCCTTCAAAGACCTCTCCTCTTCAGGCTTCTCACCTTCCACCTGCTGCTCAAGAGCACCCTTAGATTTCTCCAACTCATCTTTTAAGCTCATGAGATTTTCCGTCTCTGTTCTGAATTGCTTGTTCAGCCTCTCCAATTCAGCATGCTCCTCAAGCGCTTCTTCCAGGGCTCTAGCCAAGGAGAGGGCCTTGGTCTGCTTTTCTCAAGCATCAGTCTCTGTTTGGTCACGTTTTTCACCATATCGAGCCGAGATGTATTTCTCTTCAGCTAGGAGCCAGTCAAACTTCTCCTGTTTCTTCACTAGATTAGACATAACTTGCTTCTGGTGGTCCAGGTCCACCATCAGATCATCCAATTCTCACTGAAGTTTGTTCTTGGTTTTCTCCACCTTTTCGTATGTCACACCCTGTTTCTCCAGGCGCTGAACCACCAACTCCATGTTTTTCAGCAGTTTCTTTTCAGCTTTTTGCACAAGCTTGTGGGAAGTGCCCCGCTTTTGGGCCTCCTGTTCCAGCTGCTCCTTGCTCGGCTCTGCTGCAGCAGATGTAGGAGTATTACCACTCTCTTTCTGGCTCTCCTTCTTTGCCCTGTCTGAAACCTTCAGTTGCTCTGTGAAGACAGCTAGTCCCGTCTCTAATGTTTCTAGGGAGCCTAAGGAGAGAGAGAGATCATCCTCCTGTTTGCAGCTGTACTGTCATGTCAGGTCATCTACAACTGTCTGGATATGGGCTTCAGACCCTAGGCTGACGTCACCCAACTTAATTCTTATCTCGTCAGATATAACTGTCTGGTCACTACTAGTAACCACCTTTGTTTCGCAGGACCTTGACATGGTAGCTTCACTCTCTGGGTTGCTATCGGTCACAGCACATACGTCACCTATACCGCTCGTGTCATTATTAATTCTGACCTCTAGAGGCATCGATGAGCTAATCCCCACCTGGGACACTTCCTTAGTAGCCAACCAACATTGTGGAGATTGCATTTCCACCTCTGTTACGTGCGGTACACCCTCTAACCCTATCATATTTTCCTGCACCTTCAAACACTGAGCTGGAGCTGGGCTTTGCTCCACACTACTCATATGCATGTCTTCAAACCTTTGATTAAGTCATATAGCACTTCATGAAACATAGCAGATGCAGGAAATAAAGTTTCATCATCATTTACATTTTTACCACCAGGGGGCACTTCTCCCCTGACCACAACCTGCAACGAAAAAGGTATATAACGGTCACCACATTTCATATGACATCATATTTTCTTAAGCATTTCCGCACTTTTGTCACCATCACTTTGCACTTGACCAGCACCATTGTTTCCAATGGTCAATATTCTTTCCCCATGCAGGTCAAAGTGCAGCTCCCTTAGATCCTCAATTAAAGGGACAGGTACAGGTTCTGCAGGAGTTTCGTCACTATCTGCAGAAGCGTCTACCTTACCCCACAGCAACAAACCAATATCACGGCCCAATAACACATTATGTATATGTGAAACTGCATCACTAAGTTCACAAGTCCCAGATTGCACTGGAGTCTCACACTCAGGGAGAGCAACCGGACAGTTAATGCTAACTCCATAAAAGTCCCGCACATAGTTCTCAGCCACCTGGCTGGCAGGTACCAGGATCACCTGGCTCTCTGCGTCCAACAACGCCTGGACTGGACTGCCCTTCTCCACAAGGTCACACATTTGTGTAGCAGTCTCAAGTCCTGGTGTCTTTACGCCCACTGGCTCGGCAGATAGCAACTGCTGCCAGCTCATACCACAGCACAGGGCTTCTGAGGCATTAGGGCACTGGTCAGCAACATGTCCAACCTCCAGAGCCCTACTGCCTGTCACTTTAACTGCTGTATACGAAACAACTGGAACGTTGTTACCCACATCCGTCACGGGTTTGGCGCTCCCAAGTGCTGTACGCACATCTCCATAGCAGTCATCTTCCTTCTCCAGGATGTTAGGAACCTCCAGCCCTCCTGGCCACCTGAACACACACAGGCTCCTCAGTGCAGTCGTTGCCATCGGAAACGCCTTGACTCCAGTCTCCTTCCGGACGGTCACTCCAGCCGCACACTTTAGAACTCTGTACCCACTGGCAGGGAATACCAGAACTCCTGAAAGTCGCACCACTCTCTATCTCGCTTTCTTCCCGTCAGTTGCCCTTGGCAATGGCATGCATTTTTTTCCTCTAGCACTCCACTCTCAGGCAAGTTTAGAGAAGCCTCTCCAAGCGCAGCACTCGGCTTCCTCAACAAGGAATTGGTTTCCTGTAACAGCTGCTTCATTACTTTCTTGGTGGCCTCGGTTTTCCGCCAAACCGGGCCACTTCCCTCAAAGGACATCACCTCCGGTATGCGAGCTTTCCACCATACCGGACCATCTTTCATCCAGGTCGCCATTTTGACCAAAAAAATGCCACAAGTCAGTCTCTTTTACTCGGCTACTGGCCTTTTAAATCCTGCACTGAATTTTTTTTCCAGATTAACACCAGCAGTCTCTGCTCCTGCAAACTAGCAGGCTTCCAGCACTTTTACTTATCAGCAGGGACACCTGCCCGCATTCGACACCAATTGTGGGGGGTTAGCTCTTCTCCGGGGGTCATTCCACAGATACAGGACACCAGGTTTCAGGTCCAAACATTGCATTTATTCTACAAAACAAACATAATACAAAACAAATACCTGCCCGGCTGAGCTCTAACTAAACATAGTGCAAAATCCCTGACTCACCAATAGAGTGCTGTTCAGACACGGTCATAACCTGCAGCTTTCTCAGCGCCCAGCAGCCTCCAGGCTGTAGCAAACGTAAGTCCCTTTGGGGGATTGTGGTCCAGCAGTCCTCCCGACTCTGACCTTGTGGCCCTTGTACCGCAGGCGTCACTGCCCCCCCCAAATTCCAGACTGTCACTTAGCCTTGTGGTCCCTCAGCCTAGCCCAGCTGAGGCCACACAGACAGAGCCTCCAGGCCTCTGTCTACAGGTAACACACTCCCCCCTTGCTGACATCCTGGGAGGTGCTTTATGCCAGGCTGATTACCTCTAGCTGGTCTCACCTGTGGCAGAACAGGGGTGTGGACCGCACTATCCACCCCTTCTTGCCTCCGACCTGCGTGAGACCTGTCACTGTCTCACAATGCTAAAACACCCCACAAAAAGCTTTACAAGAAATAACTGCACCACTGAGCGGCAAATATATGTATATATTTTTTAAGCTAATACATATTACAAAAGGCTTTACAAGAAGGAACTGCATCGCTGAGCGGCAAATATATATTTTTTATTTTTACGCTAATACACGTCGCAAAAGGCTTTACAAGAAATAACCACCACTGACCAGCAAATATTTTTTTTCTTTTTACGCTAAAACACCCCAAAAAAGGCTTTACAAGAAATAACTGCACCACTGAGCTGCAAATATATTTTTTCTTTTTACGCTAAAACACCCAACAAAAAGGTTTCCAAGTTTTCAATTGCAGAGCTGTATAATGGTAATTTGGATCGCCAGTCAGTGCTGCATGGTTCTAACCTCCCCAACTGAACCCGTTTCAACATAAATGCAGTGGAATGATTCCTCCCTATCCTTTCCCTACACCTTAAATAATCTTTCCCTGCACTTGTAAATCTTTTTTTTTATTTTTTTAGCACAATGACGTTTTTTTCTATCACTGTCCCTAGTGCACTAAGTACACTGGAAAATGGCAGAATCTAAGATGGCTGCGCTATTTATAGGGCTGTGACATCACAGGGATGGCTGGCTGCTGATTGGCAGCATACATGCCATTATGGGTGATCCCGCCTTCTCAGAGTTCCTTTCTCCATGTCCTCCCACATGCAGCAGCCATTTTAGGAAAAAATGTGATTCGTTACCACAAAGCGTGAGGAAATTCGCATTCAGTGCGAATCAAATTTTTCCTGAAATTCGGATCAAATTCCACTTCTTCAGCTTAAATTCGCTCATCTCTACCCATATTCTTAACAAAGTTATCAAACTAATCAGGTTCGGATAGAGTAATCCGAACTCGATTCACTCAAGCCTACTTATAAGGATGAGGTTGATTTCTTTACAGAATCTGTAGCAGGAGCAGAAGCCCAGACGTGTGCTTCTCTCTCCTTTCCCTGGCTCAACAGGAACTCCTGCTCCTGGCAGGAAGCAGTACCGCCCCCGCCCAGCAAAAGGGGTGGAACAGGGTTGTTAGCCCTGTTCCTGGTTAAACCTTTCCATCCATGTCCTCACTGGTACATATGGCCATAATATATAAAATACATAACATTACAATATAACACACAATATAATACGTAACAAATGATATACACTGGTAGCACTGCCAGGTCTTGGGTACTACATATATACTGTAAAAGATTATAACTAAAATAGCATTGGTCAAGCTACTTACCATGCTACAGACAGCAGTGTTACCCATGACACAAACTTCAGCTTTTATCAGTGCTACAAAATTCAAGGTTTTTCTTGAAGCCATAGCCCAAACTTCAAATATCATAATTTTAAGTATCTTACCTTAGCCACAAACCTAAGGGGTCCTGATTTATCACTCCTATATTCCAGAATTCTGGCTTCAAAAAGATGCAAAATGGGACTTTTGCTACTTTTTGGCCTCATGCGCAAAAAATGTGTGACTTTTTGCATTATTACGCCGCTCAGTCCAGCTTTGGAATATGGGGTGGGAAAGTGGGTGTGGTGTGGAGAGTCTCACTCCAAACTTTTTAAAAAGTTACCAAAAATTCACAATCTCACTTCAGTAGCAGGGTTCAGTAGGAGAACTGGAGTCGTTTTTGTAGACAAAATTGTTAGGTTTAAGGACAAGACACATTTATCAAACACTCCAACACACACTAAAGCAAAAACTGACTTCAAATATTCCCTGCATGATAAATTACTTCCAATGGATCCAATAACCCTTGCCACAACAAGACTAACTTTGAAATGACAAGCTTTTTAATGATATGCTCAAATCTATTAAAAATATTGCATGTGGCATATGTTGCACATGTAAGCCCAAAATTAACATTGTATGATACTGCAGTACATTCTAAAACATAAGTATATTAATTAGTTTGACGGCTTTTATATAGATTGTACAGCCAGTTCTAAAGGGGTTGCCCAACTCACCAACACATTAGTGAAAAGATACCTATCCAATTTTCCATGCTAAAGTACTTTGAGGCATCAGACAATTTTTATTAAATTGAGACCATTTGCCCATCCAGCTCCTACATCCTCCCATACATCCTCCTATATCTTAGACACTTTAAGCAGTCAATAGGGCGCAACCAGGGTTGCCAACCAAAATTTTTTTTTTTTTCTGGACAACTTATCCCAAAATCACAGACAGCCAACATTTTTTATAGACAAATTGAAAAACCATAATGAATGATATGATGAATTATAAAGATTATAAGTACTACTATAGCTCAATATATGGATAACTCATTAACATAATTTACTGTGAGCTGTAAAATGATGATAATTACCACCAAAATAATCTAGTTAAGCACCACCAGCCTCAAAAAAAAAAAATCACAGACTATTTTTTCACAGGCACAAGAAAAAAGTTACCTATTTTTGACGGACTATCCAGAAATTTCTGGATGATTGGCAACCCTGGGCCAACACACATACAGTATTTTGATATGTGCTATTAAGATGTTATCTGCCAACTGCATTTATATTGTTGCCAGACTGGATTGTTTTTATGGATTGTTTTAGAATGGATTTTAATCAGATATGAAAATGTATTAATATTCTGCGGTTCATTCCCTTATATTGATTAAAATTGTTAGCCCAGCGGTCTGTACCGGGGCTTCCGCCCCTACCCATGGGCACGACCGCCAGGCTCCCTCTTTCCCTCCTGCTGCCATATGCCATGCTGACAAGCACGGGCAGCAGATAGTTTAACTGTAACATCTGTGCTCCATGCCAGAGTTTACTTCCTGCTGGAGACCTGTACTGTTGTTCGG
The DNA here is from genome assembly GCF_014858855.1 of Bufo gargarizans. Classification (NCBI taxonomy): domain Eukaryota; kingdom Metazoa; phylum Chordata; class Amphibia; order Anura; family Bufonidae; genus Bufo; species Bufo gargarizans. Next base: position 283,170,972 of record NC_058084.1, on the reverse strand, counting down.
ACTTGCATGGGTGTGTCTCTCCCCACTTGTTAGGCAGCACATACACGCACATACCTATTTCTCACCAGCCTATGGCTGGATTGCAGGAAGTATTCAAAGGCGCTTCCTACCACAGGAAGATGCCTGAGCAACTCATGGTCACCAGCTTGTCTAGTTCCAAGTGTGAAGGTGTTTTTCAAGTTCTGCTTTGCTGTGTACCGGACCCTGCTTTTGGAATTATCGCATTTTACCTGTTTGCCTCCTGCCTCTGACCTCGGACTTCGTTCACGGACCTTGCTTGTTTGCCGTCTGCCTCTGACCTCGGACTTCGTTCACGGACCTTGCTTGTTTGCCGTCTGCCTATGACCTCGGACTTTGTTTACAGACCTGGCTTGATTGCTGTCTGTCCTCACCCTGGATATCCTGACCACGCACTTCCCCTCGGTGCTTGCACCGATATCTCTGACCCCCTAGTCAACTGCCACTTACTCTGGGACTGCTCTGGAGTGGCACCTGGCAACTACCCTAACAGCCCAAGCCTATCCTCACCATCAGAGGCTCTAGTGAAGACCAGGTAGTTGCTTAGTCACGCCCCTCCAAAGTATAGCCAGTCAGTGGTGCAGTGGGTACACACCCACTTCCATAACACAAATTAAGGGAAAAAATGTGCTGTCAAGTTTAGGTAAGCATGAGAGAATGTGTACTGCTTGTGTGGTTCATCTGGGATTTTATAAAACTCAGCACACCTAAAGTCTGAAGCAGTTAGCATTTTGGATCTTGGAAACTCATAAATTCAGGACAAGTTGCATACAAGTTCACATATTAATTATTAAAGAGATAAACTCTTGTCCACTAAGCAGAAATCTTAATGAAAAAGGGTAACATCACTTATATTCCTGATATCATGCTGAGGCACAACTGAATGAGATTTCCCTAAAACAAAGTGACATTACAGATTGCTTAACTGAATTAACCTTGTCCTAAGGGATGGACTTCAGCCATGTATTTGCCTCAAGGATAATTTTATTGACTGAAAGCTACACGTCTGGGAGCCCAATAGAGCAGCAGACATGTATAGTTCCCCAAGGGGGAGGGGAAGTAAGAGGAGTTGGGCCGATTATACAGTATTTGTTGCTTGCCAGTCTTTTTGGCAAGTAAAGCACACTACAGATTAGCATTTCCATTCAAAGTTAAACGTTTTCTATTGATATGCTAAAATGACAAGTTGTCATTGATTTTATTGCTGTATTTTCTAATGAGTTTAGTCATGGATATAAATATAATATAAAACTGTAGCACATGGAAGAGCACACAACACTAATACTACTGTAGAATATAGACATTGCTGTGAAAAGTATTTACTTCTTTGAAAAATTCTCTATTAATGCCATTTCTAACACTGGATTGCTCCTAAACAACATGCAGCTCTGAACACAGGTAACCTGAATAGGTATACAAGGCCACAGTTCACACAGATATGGCCTCATTACGGCTCAATTTTGTACAGTCCTATTTTGACTTTTATGAATGTGCATGAACTCCTACCCCTGTATGCCTATGATTCTATGAGGAAAACAATTGTTGTGCACTCCATTAGGCTTCATTTATAAGGATGTACTTCTCTCAAGATGCCATTTCCAGAGGAGAATATCTCCATATCAATGAAGTCCAATTCAGCATGTACTGCAGTGTCTGGCAGATGTACAGCTCCATGCATGAGTCCTAAATAGAGATAAGCTAACCTTTTGATGTTCAGGTTGTTTCAAGTTCTCAAAAATTTAAAAAAAAAGTCCAGCTTAGATCTGAATTGGCTCCAAAGTTGCTTCAATTGCCCTAATAATTGGTATACTGTATAACTCCCTCTAGTCTCTTAAAACTCTAGGGAAATATGTTATCTGTTAATATTTTATGAAATTTAGCATTTTCATTCCCCCCCCCCCCCCCCCCAAGCTCTTGAATGCAATGACAACAATAGCAAATAATGCCAGAGTGACACTGCCATACATAGCTATGTGTAAAGGTATGGTTAACAGTGTTACACGCTGTCACGTGTTAAGCGTTTCATAATACAAAGTTTCAAAAAACGTTATTTTATTTTAAACACACACAGCTTTATGGAAAAAAAACTGTGGCTTGTTGGAACCAATACTCCAAAAATTACGCCTTTCCATATGACATGTACAAGTGCTAATTGTCAAAAGAATAATTGGCTCATTCTGAATGAGCCTAGAAAAATTCCTCCTTTTAATTGGAAGGATCTGGAGTACAGTGTGGATGGGTAATCCAGGCTTGTTGCCGCAACAGCAGTGGCAGCAGTAGCCAGGAGCGCACCGACAGGGGAAGTCCAACAGGTCTGGACCTCCCCTAGGAACATGGCAAAGAGAGACCGGCACTCACTAGTTCTTGAAGAAAGAAAATCTTTATTGTCACATGTAATCATGACGCGTTTCGACTCTCGTCTGGAGCCTTTCTCAAACGTAAAGGATATGATACAAGCATAAGTGAACACAGGGCATTTAAATAGCCCGCCTAGGCAGAAATGACATCACATTACCATGGTTACAAAAATCAACAGGGACAGCTGCCCAATTAAAATGCAAAGCAAATGAAATTAGAAGTGGAACGGAAATGAAGAAAAGATCCCAGCGGCAATCAATTAACTAATCCTCTGATAGAGATTACATAGCCATGGTAGGGTTAAATGTAGTAAAGAAATAATGATGTAATGATGCTGCTGGGATGTCTTCAAGTTTTCTAAAAGGAAAGAAAAAGAAAGAGTAACTACTATGTTGATTTGCAATTATGGTAAAGACAACTTGTTATACATAATGACAAGAAACTAACAACAAAGTAGAGAGTTAGGAGATTTACAAGAAGCTGTGGAGGTCATACTCGCGGTTCAGGCCTTTGGGCTCCAATGTCTGCAAAGTGTGAATCCAATAGGACTCACGCTTCTTCAACATTTTAACCCTGTCACCATCTCTGCGTGGTTGTGACACGTGTTCTATGATCTGAAACCGCAGTTGCGAAATATTATGATTGTAACGTTCAAAATGGTGCGGTATTGGTAAAAGCGAATTCTTTTTCCGTATAGTGGATATATGTTTGGAGAAGCTATCTTTCATACGCATTGATGTTTCCCCTATATACAATAGGCCACAGGGACACTTAAGTAAATAAACAATAAAATTACTGTTGCAAGTGTAAAAACCCCGGATGGGGAATTGTTTCCCTGTATGTGGGTGTGAGAAGAATTCACCTTTAATCACGCTAGAACAATGTATGCAGCCTAAGCAGGGAAAGGTGCCCTTTTTAGGTGTAGATAGAGTAATTTGGCGTTGTGCCCGCACCACCATATCACGTATATTTTTATTACGTTTAAAGCAAATGAGAGGATGATTTTGGAATTCCTCAATAGAGGGATAAGCCCTAGATAATATATTCCAATGACGGTTAATAATCAATCTGCATTTTTGGATCCAAGGATGGAATTTTGAAATAAAAGGGATACGGGATCTTTTGGTAATTTTATCAGCTGGGAGAATGGTTTTATCTCTCTCCTGATTAAGTAAAGAGGTTGGGTAACCGCGACATCTGAACCTGGTACTCATTTCATCAAGACGAGTTTCCTTAATAGCAGTTTCAGAGACGATTCGACGAATCCTCTGAAACTGAGAATGAGGAAGTGCTTTTTTAAGAGCAGGAGGGTGGTTACTAGAGTAATGTAAGAGTGAATTTCTGTCAGTGTTTTTAATATATAAATCAGTAACCAGCGATCCATCTAGTCCTTTTATAATGACAGTATCAAGGAAACTGATCCTATGGTCATCATGATGTAGCGTGAACTGCAGTTCACTCCATACTGAGTTAAGATAATCTGCAAACTCGAGAAGGGTTCCAATGCCGCCACGCCACACACAAAACACATCGTCAATAAATCTTCGCCAAAAAATACAATGTGAATTAAATAAACTATTAGAGTAAATGTACTGATCTTCAAACCACGCCATATATGTGTTTGCGTACGGCGGTGCGGCATTGGAACCCATCGCGGTCCCACAGCATTGTTTGTAAAATGTATCTTGAAAGAGAAAATAATTCTCATGTAAAATAATATCCAATAAACCCAAGAAAAACTTTTTTTCTCGTGTAGTATAGGAGGAGAGAGGCAACAACCAATCAACCGCACGTATGCCTTTAGAATGAACGATAGAAGTATATAATGAACATACGTCAAAAGTTACCAGTAAATCATCATCCTGTAATGCCAATGTCCTAATGTGTGTAAGAAAATCATTAGTGTCAAGAAGGAAGGAGGGCATAGTTTTAGTTAAAGGTGTCAAGACCTTATCCAATAAAATATCTGGGGGAGACAAAATAGAGTCTGTTAAGGCAACAATCGGTCGACCAGGGGGCTGGTTTAAAGATTTATGTATCTTTGGAAGTGTATAAAACACCGGCGTGACAGGATGATGATTAATCAAGAAACGGACCAATTTGGGATCTATTGTTTTATCCTGTAAATACATATCCACCATGGTACAAAGCTTATGCTTGATAGCAAAGACAGGATCCCCTGGTAACGGTTGATAAACCTCAGTATTGGCTAACTGGCCCAAAATTTCAGAAATATAATAGTCTTTGTCCATAAGGACAAGAGCCCCTCCTTTGTCGGCAGGTTTAAGAATCACAGTGTTGTCATGAATGAGATCATCAATAGCTTGTTTCTCAACCAGTGAAAGATTATGAGTTAAATGACAACCGCTTTGTCTTAAATCCTGCAGAGCACATGCAATATCACGTTGGACACGGGACTTTGGCAGTTGAACCATTTGAACGTTACAATTAGGGATGAGCGAACTCGAACTGTATAGTTCGGGTTCGTACCGAATTTTGGGGTGTCCGTGACACGGACCCGAACCCGGACATTTTCGTAAAAGTCCGGGTTCGGGTTCGGTGTTCGTCGCTTTCTTCGCGCTTTTGTGACGCTTTCTTGGCGCTTTTTGAAAGGCTGCAAAGCAGCCAATCAACAAGCGTCATACTACTTGCCCCAAGAGGCCATCACAGCCATGCCTACTATTGGCATGGCTGTGATTGGCCAGAGCACCATGTGACCCAGCCTCTATTTAAGCTGGAGTCACATAGCGCCGCCCGTCACTCTGCTCTGATTAGCGTAGGGAGAGGTTGCGGCTGCGACAGTAGGGCGAGATTAGGCAGATTAACTCCTCCAAAGGACTTGATTAACTGATCGATCTGCAGCTGTGGATCATTGAGCTGCTGATCCTCAATTGCTCACTGTTTTTAGGCTGCCCAGACCGTTTGTCAGTCACATTTTTCTGGGGTGATCGGCGGCCATTTTGTGTCTTGTGGTGCGCCAGCACAAGCTGCGACCAAGTGCATTTAACCCTCAATGGTGTGGTTGTTTTTTGGCTAAAGCCTACATCAGGGTGAAGCTGTCACACCAAGTGCATTTAACCAGCAATAGTCTGTTCATTTTTTGGCCATATACAAAATCAGGGGCAAGCTGCGCCTGTCACCAAGTGCATTTAACCCTCAATGGTGTGGTTGTTTTTTGGCTAAAGCCTACATCAGGGTGAAGCTGTCACACCAAGTGCATTTAACCAGCAATAGTCTGTTCATTTTTTGGCCATATACTAAATCAGGGGCAAGCTGCGCCTGTCACCAAGTGCATTTAACCCTCAATGGTGTGGTTGTTTTTTGGCTAAAGCCTACATCAGGGTGAAGCTGTCACACCAAGTGCATTTAACCAGCAATAGTCTGTTTATTTTTTGGCCATATCCCAGTCTAATTCTGTCACTAAATCCATACCGGTCACCCAGCGCCTAAATACTAGGCCTCAAATTTATATCCCGCTAAATCTGTCCTTAGTGCTGTAGCTGGGCGAGTTATTTAGTGTCCTTTCAAGCACATTTCTTGTTCTGGGTTGAAATACAATTCCCAATTTAGCAATTTCATAATTTAGTGGTTTCTGCTATATCAGAGCTATTTGAAATCTATCCCTAAAAGGGTATATAATATTCAAGGTGCACATTGGGTCATTCAGAATAACTTCACACACACCCGCTACTGTGTATTTCCAAGTCTAATTCTGGCACTAAACCCATACCTGTCACCCAGCGCCTAAATACTAGGCCTCAAATTTATATCCCGCTAAATCTGTCCCTAGTGCTGTAGCTGGGCGAGTTATTTAGTGTCCGTTCAAGCACATTTCTTGTTCTGGGTTGAAATACAATTCCCAATTTAGCAATTTCATAATTTAGTGGTTTCTGCTATATCAGAGCTATTTGAAATCTATCCCTAAAAGGGTATATAATATTCAAGGTGCACATTGGGTCATTCAGAATAACTTCACACACACCCGCTACTGTGTATTTCCAAGTCTAATTCTGGCACTAAACCCATACCTGTCACCCAGCGCCTAAATACTAGGCCTCAAATTTATATCCCGCTAAATCTGTCCCTAGTGCTGTAGCTGGGCGAGTTATTTAGTGTCCGTTCAAGCACATTTCTTGTTCTGGGTTGAAATACAATTCCCAATTTAGCAATTTCATAATTTAGTGGTTTCTGCTATATCAGAGCTATTTGAAATCTATCCCTAAAAGGGTATATAATATTCAAGGTGCACATTGGGTCATTCAGAATAACTTCACACACACCCGCTACTGTGTATTTCCAAGTCTAATTCTGGCACTAAACCCATACCTGTCACCCAGCGCCTAAATACTAGGCCTCAAATTTATATCCCGCTAAATCTGTCCCTAGTGCTGTAGCTGGGCGAGTTATTTAGTGTCCGTTCAAGCACATTTCTTGTTCTGGGTTGAAATACAATTCCCAATTTAGCAATTTCATAATTTAGTGGTTTCTGCTATATCAGAGCTATTTGAAATCTATCCCTAAAAGGGTATATAATATTCAAGGTGCACATTGGGTCATTCAGAATAACTTCACACACACCCGCTACTGTGTATTTCCAAGTCTAATTCTGGCACTAAACCCATACCTGTCACCCAGCGCCTAAATACTAGGCCTCAAATTTATATCCCGCTAAATCTGTCCCTAGTGCTGTAGCTGGGCGAGTTATTTAGTGTCCGTTCAAGCACATTTCTTGTTCTGGGTTGAAATACAATTCCCAATTTAGCAATTTCATAATTTAGTGGTTTCTGCTATATCAGAGCTATTTGAAATCTATCCCTAAAAGGGTATATAATATTCAAGGTGCACATTGGGTCATTCAGAATAACTTCACACACACGCTTCTGTGCATTTCCAAGTCTAATTCTGTCACTAAATCCATACCGGTCACCCAGCGCCTAAATACTAGGCCTCAAATTTATATCCCGCTGAATTTGAATACAATACATTGGGCCAAATAATATATTTGTTGTTGTGGTGAACCATAACAATGAGAAAAACATCTAGTAAGGGACGCGGACGTGGACATGGTCGTGGTGGTGTTAGTGGACCCTCTGGTGCTGGGAGAGGACGTGGCCGTTCTGCCACATCCACACGTCCTAGTGTACCAACTACCTCAGGTCCCAGTAGCCGCCAGAATTTACAGCGATATATGGTGGGGCCCAATGCCGTTCTAAGGATGGTAAGGCCTGAGCAGGTACAGGCATTAGTCAATTGGGTGGCCGACAGTGGATCCAGCACGTTCACATTATCTCCCACCCAGTCTTCTGCAGAAAGCGCACAGATGGCGCCTGAAAACCAACCCCATCAGTCTGTCACATCACCCCCATGCATACCAGGGAAACTGTCTCAGCCTCAAGTTATGCAGCAGTCTCTTATGCTGTTTGAAGACTCCGCTGGCAGGGTTTCCCAAGGGCATCCACCTAGCCCTTCCCCAGCGGTGAAAGACATAGAATGCACTGACGCACAACCACTTATGTTTCCTGATGATGAGGACATGGGAATACCACCTCAGCATGTCTCTGATGATGACGAAACACAGGTGCCAACTGCTGCGTCTTTCTGCAGTGTGCAGACTGAACAGGAGGTCAGGGATCAAGACTGGGTGGAAGACGATGCAGGGGACGATGAGGTCCTAGACCCCACATGGAATGAAGGTCGTGCCACTGACTTTCACAGTTCGGAGGAAGAGGCAGTGGTGAGACCGAGCCAACAGCGTAGCAAAAGAGGGAGCAGTGGGCAAAAGCAGAACACCCGCCGCCAAGAGACTCCGCCTGCTACTGACCGCCGCCATCTGGGACCGAGCACCCCAAAGGCAGCTTCAAGGAGTTCCCTGGCATGGCACTTCTTCAAACAATGTGCTGACGACAAGACCCGAGTGGTTTGCACGCTGTGCCATCAGAGCCTGAAGCGAGGCATTAACGTTCTGAACCTGAGCACAACCTGCATGACCAGGCACCTGCATGCAAAGCATGAACTGCAGTGGAGTAAACACCTTAAAACCAAGGAAGTCACTCAGGCTCCCCCTGCTACCTCTTCTGCTGCTGCCGCCTCGGCCTATTCTGCTGCTGCCGCCTCGGCCTCTTCCTCCGCCTCTGGAGGAACGTTGGCACCTGCCGCCCAGCAAACAGGGGATGTACCACCAACACCACCACCACCACCTCCGTCACCAAGCGTCTCAACCATGTCACACGCCAGCGTTCAGCTCTCCATCTCACAAACATTTGATAGAAAGTGTAAATTCCCACCTAGCCACCCTCGATCCCTGGCCCTGAATGCCAGCATTTCTAAACTACTGGCCTATGAAATGCTGTCATTTAGGCTGGTGGACACAGACAGCTTCAAACAGCTCATGTCGCTTGCTGTCCCACAGTATGTTGTTCCCAGCCGGCACTACTTCTCCAAGAGAGCCGTGCCTTCCCTGCACAACCAAGTATCCGATAAAATCAAGTGTGCACTGCGCAACGCCATCTGTGGCAAGGTCCACCTAACCACAGATACGTGGACCAGTAAGCACGGCCAGGGACGCTATATCTCCCTAACTGCACACTGGGTAAATGTAGTGGCAGCTGGGCCCCAGGCGGAGAGCTGTTTGGCGCACGTCCTTCCGCCGCCAAGGATCGCAGGGCAACATTCTTTGCCTCCTGTTGCCACCTCCTCCTTCTCGGCTTCCTCCTCCTCTTCTTCCACCTGCTCATCCAGTCAGCCACACACCTTCACCACCAACTTCAGCACAGCCCGGGGTAAACGTCAGCAGGCCATTCTGAAACTCATATGTTTGGGGGACAGGCCCCACACCGCACAGGAGTTGTGGCGGGGTATAGAACAACAGACCGACGAGTGGTTGCTGCCGGTGAGCCTCAAGCCCGGCCTGGTGGTGTGTGATAATGGGCGAAATCTCGTTGCAGCTCTGGGACTAGCCAATTTGACGCACATCCCTTGCTTGGCGCATGTGCTGAATTTGGTGGTGCAGAAGTTCATTCACAACTACCCCGACATGTCAGAGCTGCTGCATAAAGTGCGGGCCGTCTGTTCGCGCTTCCGGCGTTCACATCCTGCTGCTGCTCGCCTGTCTGCGCTACAGCGTAACTTCGGCCTTCCCGCTCACCGCCTCATATGCGACGTGCCCACCAGGTGGAACTCCACCTTGCACATGCTGGACAGACTGTGCGAGCAGCAGCAGGCCATAGTGGAGTTTCAGCTGCAGCACGCACGGGTCAGTCGCACTACAGAACAGCACCACTTCACCACCAATGACTGGGCCTCCATGCGAGACCTGTGTGCCCTGTTGCGCTGTTTCGAGTACTCCACCAACATGGCCAGTGGCGATGACACCGTTATCAGCGTTACAATACCACTTCTATGTCTCCTTGAGAAAACACTTAGGGCGATGATGGAAGAGGAGGTGGCCCAGGAGGAGGAGGAGGAGGAGGAAGAGGGGTCATTTTTAGCACTTTCAGGCCAGTCTCTTCGAAGTGACTCAGAGGGAGGTTTTTGGCAACAGCAGAGGCCAGGTACAAATGTGGCCAGCCAGGGCCCACTACTGGAGGACGAGGAGGACGAGGATGAGGAGGAGGTGGAGGAGGATGAGGATGAAGCATGGTCACAGCGGGGTGGCACCCAACGCAGCTCGGGTCCATCACTGGTGCGTGGCTGGGGGGAAAGGCAGGACGATGACGATATGCCTCCCACAGAGGACAGCTTGTCCTTACCCCTGGGCAGCCTGGCACACATGAGCGACTACATGCTGCAGTGCCTGCGCAACGACAGCAGAGTTGCCCACATTTTAACCTGTGCGGACTACTGGGTTGCCACCCTGCTGGATCCACGCTACAAAGACAATGTGCCCACCTTACTTCCTGCACTGGAGCGTGATAGGAAGATGCGCGAGTACAAGCGCACGTTGGTAGACGCGCTACTGAGAGCATTCCCAAATGTCACAGGGGAACAAGTGGAAGCCCAAGGCCAAGGCAGAGGAGGAGCAAGAGGTCGCCAAGGCAGCTGTGTCACGGCCAGCTCCTCTGAGGGCAGGGTTAGCATGGCAGAGATGTGGAAAACTTTTGTCAACACGCCACAGCTAACTGCACCACCACCTGATACGCAACGTGTTAGCAGGAGGCAACATTTCACTAACATGGTGGAACAGTACGTGTGCACACCCCTCCACGTACTGACTGATGGTTCGGCCCCATTCAACTTCTGGGTCTCTAAATTGTCCACGTGGCCAGAGCTAGCCTTTTATGCCTTGGAGGTGCTGGCCTGCCCGGCAGCCAGCGTTTTGTCTGAACGTGTATTCAGCACGGCAGGGGGCGTCATTACAGACAAACGCAGCCGCCTGTCTACAGCCAATGTGGACAAGCTGACGTTCATAAAAATGAACCAGGCATGGATCCCACAGGACCTGTCCGTCCCTTGTCCAGATTAGACATTAACTACCTCCCCATAACCATATATTATTGGACTCCAGGGCACTTCCTCATTCAATCCTATTTTTATTTTCATTTTACCATTATATTGCGAGGCTACCCAAAGTTGAATGAACCTCTCCTCTGCCTGTGTGCTAGGCCTAAATATATGCCAATGGACTGTTGCAGTGGTGGGTGACGTGAAGCCTCATTCTCTGCTATGACATGCAGACTAATTCTCTGCTGACATGAAGACAGATTCTCTGTTACGGGACCTCCCTCCTCTGCCTGGGTGCTGGGCCTAAATATATGCCAATGGACTGTTGCAGTGGTGGGTGACGTGAAGCCTGATTCTCTGCTATGACATGCAGACTAATTCTCTGCTGACATGAAGACAGATTCTCTGTTACGGGACCTCTCTCCTCTGCCTGTGTGTGTGCTGGGCCTAAATATATGCCAATGGACTGTTGCAGTGGTGGCTGACGTGAAGCCTCATTCTCTGCTATGACATGCAGACTAATTCTCTGCTGACATGAAGCCAGATTGTCTGTTACGGGACCTCTCTCCTCTGCCTGTGTGTGTGCTGGGCCTAAATATATGCCAATGGACTGTTGCAGTGGTGGCTGACGTGAAGCCTCATTCTCTGCTATGACATGCAGACTAATTCTCTGCTGACATGAAGACAGATTCTCTGTTACGGGACCTCTCTCCTCTGCCTGTGTGTGTGCTGGGCCTAAATATATGCCAATGGACTGTTGCAGTGGTGGCTGACGTGAAGCCTCATTCTCTGCTATGACATGCAGACTGATTCTCTGCTGACATGAAGCCAGATTCTCTGTTACGGGACCTCTCTCCTCTGCCTGTGTGTGTGCTGGGCCTAAATATATGCCAATGGACTGTTGCAGTGGTGGCTGACGTGAAGCCTCATTCTCTGCTATGACATGCAGACTAATTCTCTGCTGACATGAAGACAGATTCTCTGTTACGGGACCTCCCTCCTCTGCCTGGGTGCTGGGCCTAAATATATGCCAATGGACTGTTGCAGTGGTGGCTGACGTGAAGCCTCATTCTCTGCTATGACATGCAGACTAATTCTCTGCTGACATGAAGACAGATTCTCCGTTACGGGACCTCCCTCCTCTGCCTGGGTGCTGGGCCTAAATATATGCCAATGGACTGTTGCAGTGGTGGCTGACGTGAAGCCTCATTCTCTGCTATGACATGCAGACTAATTCTCTGCTGACATGAAGACAGATTCTCTGTTACGGGACCTCCCTCCTCTGCCTGGGTGCTGGGCCTAAATATATGCCAATGGACTGTTGCAGTGGTGGCTGACGTGAAGCCTCATTCTCTGCTATGACATGCAGACTGATTCTCTGCTGACATGAAGCCAGATTGTCTGTTACGGGACCTCTCTCCTCTGCCTGGGTGCTGGGCCTAAATATATGCCAATGGACTGTTGCAGTGGTGGCTGACGTGAAGCCTCATTCTCTGCTATGACATGCAGACTTATTCTCTGCTGACATGAAGACAGATTCTCTGTTACGGGACCTCCCTCCTCTGCCTGGGTGCTGGGCCTAAATATATGCCAATGGACTGTTGCAGTGGTGGCTGACGTGAAGCCTCATTCTCTGCTATGACATGCAGACTAATTCTCTGCTGACATGAAGACAGATTCTCTGTTACGGGACCTCCCTCCTCTGCCTGGGTGCTGGGCCTAAATATATGCCAATGGACTGTTGCAGTGGTGGGTGACGTGAAGCCTCATTCTCTGCTATGACATGCAGACTGATTCTCTGCTGACATGAAGCCAGATTGTCTGTTACGGGACCTCTCTCCTCTGCCTGTGTGCTAGGCCTAAATATATGCCAATGGACTGTTGCAGTGGTGGCTGACGTGAAGCCTCATTCTCTGCTATGACATGCAGACTGATTCTCTGCTGACATGAAGCCAGATTGTCTGTTACGGGACCTCTCTGCTCTGCCTGTGTGCTAGGCCTAAATATATGCCAATGGACTGTTGCAGTGGTGGGTGACGTGAAGCCTCATTCTCTGCTATGACATGCAGACTGATTCTCTGCTGTCATGAAGCCAGATTGTCTGTTACGGGACCTCTCTGCTCTGCCTGTGTGCTAGGCCTAAATATATGCCAATGGACTGTTGCAGTGGTGGGTGACGTGAAGCCTCATTCTCTGCTATGACATGCAGACTGATTCTCTGCTGACATGAAGCCAGATTGTCTGTTACGGGACCTCTCTCCTCTGCCTGTGTGCTAGGCCTAAATATATGCCAATGGACTGTTGCAGTGGTGGCTGACGTGAAGCCTCATTCTCTGCTATGACATGCAGACTAATTCTCTGCTGACATGAAGCCAGATTGTCTGTTACGGGACCTCTCTCCTCTGCCTGGGTGCTGGGCCTAAATTTATGACAATGGACTGTTGCAGTGGTGGCTGACGTGAAGCCTGATTCTCTGCTATGACATGCAGACTGATTCTCTGCTGACATGAAGCCAGATCCTCTGTTACGGGACCTCTCTCCTCTGCCTGTGTGTGTGCTGGGCCTAAATATATGCCAATGGACTGTTGCAGTGGTGGCTGACGTGAAGCCTCATTCTCTGCTATGACATGCAGACTGATTCTCTGCTGACATGAAGCCAGATTCTCTGTTACGGGACCTCTCTCCTCTGCCTGTGTGTGTGCTGGGCCTAAATATATGCCAATGGACTGTTGCAGTGGTGGCTGACGTGAAGCCTCATTCTCTGCTATGACATGCAGACTAATTCTCTGCTGACATGAAGACAGATTCTCTGTTACGGGACCTCCCTCCTCTGCCTGGGTGCTGGGCCTAAATATATGCCAATGGACTGTTGCAGTGGTGGCTGACGTGAAGCCTCATTCTCTGCTATGACATGCAGACTAATTCTCTGCTGACATGAAGACAGATTCTCTGTTACGGGACCTCTCTCCTCTGCCTGGGTGCCGGGGCCTAAATATCTGAGAATGGACTGTTCCAGTGGTGGGTGACGGGAAGCCAGATTCTCTGCTATGGAACCTCTCTCCAATTGATTTTGGTTAATTTTTATTTATTTAATTTTTATTTTAATTCATTTCCCTATCCACATTTGTTTGCAGGGGATTTACCTACATGTTGCTGCCTTTTGCAGCCCTCTAGCTCTTTCCTGGGCTGTTTTACAGCCTTTTTAGTGCCGAAAAGTTCGGGTCCCCATTGACTTCAATGGGGTTCGGGTTCGGGACGAAGTTCGGATCGGGTTCGGATCCCGAACCCGAACATTTCCGGGATGTTCGGCCGAACTTCTCGAACCCGAACATCCAGGTGTTCGCTCAACTCTAGTTACAATCATAATATTTTGCAACTGCGGTTTCAGATCATAGAACACGTGTCACAACCACGCAGAGGTGGTGACAGGGTTAAATTGTTGAAGAAGCGTGAGTCCTATTGGATTCACACTTTGCAGACATTGGAGCCCAAAGGCCTGAACCGCGAGTATGACCTCCACAGCTTCTTGTAAATCTCCTAACTCTCTACTTTGTTGTTAGTTTCTTGTCATTATGTATAACAAGTTGTCTTTACCATAATTGCAAATCAACATAGTAGTTACTCTGTTTCTTTTTCTTTCCTTTTAGAAAACATCCCAGCAGCATCATTACATCATTATTTCTTTACTACATTTAACCCTACCATGGCTATGTAATCTCTATCAGAGGATTCGTTAATTGATTGCCGCTGGGATCTTTTCTTCATTTCCGTTCCACTTCTAATTTCATTTGCTTTGCATTTTAATTGGTCAGCTGTCCCTGTTGATTTTTGTAACCATGGTAATGTGATGTCATTTCCGCCTAGGCGGGCTATTTAAATGCTGTGTGTTCACTTATGCTTGTATCATATCCTTTACGTTTGAGAAAGGCTCCAGACGAGAGTCGAAACGCGTCACGATTACATGTGACAAAAAAGATTTTCTTTCTTCAAGAACTAGTGAGTGCCGGTCTCTCTTTGCCATTACCTTGGGATTTATCTCGGACGCGAGCACCACGTCAATCGTTACGGAGTGCCGGCTGATTATTATCTGTTTGCTCCCCTAGGAACAGTCATTTATTTTTACAGTTAGGGCTGCCAAGTAGGTGAGGCGATTGCCTCGGGTAGCAGGGCCCTGGATCTAATTGGAAGGGGGCAGGGCAGTAGAAGCGGAGATGAGCTCATCCATTGTGGAAGCGCTCATCTCTATCTTCATCTTTATCATCGTCCTCAGGACTGCAATGCAGATGGATGCTGCTGTGGGGATGGGGAGAGGCATCTCGTTTCCTCGTTCCACTGATAGGCTGCAGGCACTAGTGTCTGCAGCCTATCAGAGGCCGGCTCAGGCAGCACGATGATGTCATTATCATCGTGCCACCTGAGCCAGGCATCATGGGACACAGGCCGGAAGAGGCCTGCATCACATCGCTTCCAGCCGCATGGAGTTAAGTATTAATGCTTTGGGTTTTGTTTTGTTTATTTAGTTGGCACAATGCAACAGAGAAGAACTGTGGGGGCATCTAGGAGCAGTAAGAAGGAGCATTTCTTTACTGGCACATTATGGGGGGCACTATGGGGAAGAGGGAGAGGAGCATTATGGGGGTATCTAGTGGCAAAAAAAAGGGGCATTTTTTTACTGGCACATTATGAGGGCACTATGGGGAAGGGGGAGAGGAGCACTATGGGCACCTCTGGTGGCACTAAGAAGGGGCATTTTTTACTGGCACATAATTGGGGGCACTATGGGGGAGAGGAGCACTATAAGGGGATCTGCTCAGGGCACTAAGAAGGAGTATTTGATTATGGCACATTATGTGGGGCACTAAGGGAAGGGGGAGGAGCACTATGGAGGCATCTACTGAGGGCAATAGGAAGGAGCATTTTATACTGGCTCATTATGGGGGGCACTTTGGAGAAAGGGAAGAAGAGCATTATGGGGCATCTATAGAGGGGCACTAAGATGGGGTATTTTATACTTCCACATTATGGGGGCACTATGGGGAAGGGGAGAGAGGAGCACTATA
The DNA here is from genome assembly GCF_014858855.1 of Bufo gargarizans. Lineage (NCBI taxonomy): Eukaryota > Metazoa > Chordata > Amphibia > Anura > Bufonidae > Bufo > Bufo gargarizans. The sequence continues at coordinate 283,155,097 of NC_058084.1, read as the reverse complement.
TACTATATGTGGTGCTGTGTAGGAGAGGAGATTCTCCGGGCTCCTCCCCCTGCCATTTGAAGAAGGAGGATTCAGAGCTGGGCAGCTATAAGCATGGTGGTGGCTGCAAATTGGGCAGGGGGCTTCATGCCCCACGTCCACCATATGTGCCTCCCCATCTACCATCTGTGCATCCACACTTTAAGAACTTGATGGCAGCAGCTCTGGAACAGAGCTGCCACCATCAGCAGCGGATGTCAGCTGTAATATACAGCTGACACTCTGCTGCAACAGCTGAGATCAGTGCTGACACCAATCCCTGCCATTTAAGCCCTTAGATGCCGTGGTGAGTAAGCAGCGCATTATTCATGGAGTTAACTTAGGGACACCTCGCTGCAGTGGAAGCCTCCTGATGGTTATCATGACAAAGGCATCCAGGTTGCCATGTAACGAAGCCCTGCTTTAGGTCCTGATCAGGGTTAATGTCAATGTAAGGATCCATTCACACATCCGCAACTGTTTTGCGGTCCTCAAATTGCGGATCCGCAAAACATGGACACTGGCCATGTGTGTTCCGCATGGCCGGCACTATAATAGAAATGCCTTTTCTTGTCCGTGTTCGCTGACAAGAATAGGACATGTTCTATTTTTTTGCAGGGCCACTGAACGGAAGTGCTGTCCACATCTTTTGTAGCCCCATTGTAGGGCTTTATTCCCAGAAAGCAGACCAGAGATGCTACACTTAGAATGATTCATTTGATACAATCAGCGGATCCTTGGATTCCTCCAATGCATTTTTATCATTAGGTGCTGAAAAAGCTTTTGACTGAGTGCACTGGGGGCTCCTGAAGTCCACTCTTAAAAAGATGGGCTTTGAAGGTACATTCCTCAAAAGTGACAGCTCTATATCAACAGTCTACTGCCTGTCTATGGAATAACGGATTTAGTTCAACAGAATTCAAACGGACTGGGGTGCCCATTATTATTATTGTTGTTCAATATGGCCTTAGAGGCTTTGGCTATTTTGATTAAATCTAATGGGAATATACGGGGCCTTAAGTGTGGGGATTATAATACCAAAATAACTATGTACGCAGACGATATAATAATAACATGTAGCAATTCTATTCTATCCTTAGAAAGCTTAAATCACATTCTTTATGAATATTCAGAGGTATCATATTATAAGGTAAACAAGAGCAAATCAAAATGATTATTAATAAATAACAATAGGATATTATAAATAAAAAAAATAGAAGAGAGTTTTCCATACAAGATCGTTAAGCTGGGTTTCAATTACCTAGGTATTAGACTGATGGAACAGATTAAGCTTATTCTTAAAATTAATGTTGAGTTACAGATGAAAAGAATAAAACATCAATTTAAGGCTCTAGAAAAACTACATCTGTCATAGATAAGGCAGAGTTAATACCATTAAGATGATGGTCCTGCAAACTATATTGTACCCCCCAGAGTGGCTAACCCTGTCATGATTAGAACTATAAAGAATGGTGTAATTGGGTTGCCATCTATTGCAACCTATCAGGAAGCCATTTTGTTGGAAATGGGATAGGTGCAATGAGAAACATCAACAATGAGGGTACAGTCAATGAAAGAGATTCTTATTTGTGACATGTTAAATATAGATAAACCAGTAATCAACCCATCTGTTCAAATACGGAGCACAATAAAAGGTTCTATCATGGTTTGGAATAGATGGATTACAAGGAGCGGTGGTATCGCGATTTCTCCTAGAGATTTATCTTTTCAAATCTTTTATAGACTGTTACGAGAACTTAATTCTAAGCTCTGGGAACAGTCTGAAATATTATCTTTGCAGGATTTAATGACAGAAGGCTTAATAAATTGGTCCATATTATACAGAGTGAATATATACTCCCAGAGAACTTATGGTTTCAATACTTGCAGATACAGTCATATATTCAGAAACACAATTTATCGAATCAGTTTGTGGACCATACAACCACCTAAGTGGTTATGTATGTTCTCATAATCATTCTGGAGGTGGTATTTCTGTTATTTATGGAGAGATGATTGTGTAAATGACCAGCGGAAGACCCCATATATGTATAGATGGGAGCAGGATATTGAGAGGAATTTTTCTTTTTTAGAGTGGCAATGGGCCAAGGAATGGTCATTGAAGCTTTCCAGATACATAAATCATATTGAACTATCACGTAAAATGCAGTTAAGGTGGTATACAACACCACATAAAATGCACAGAGTGGATTCAACAAATAGTAATCTATGTTGGCGAAGTTGTGAAGGTGTTGGTCCCATATATGATGGTCTTGCCCAAAACTAAAACAATACTGGAAAGATATATCTATGTTGTTTTCACATATATGTCAAACCAATTGTTCTCTTGGACCAGATATGGCCCTTTTTGGAAAGTGGTTTACAGTGCTTTAATTTAAGGTTTAAGTGGGTAGTAGGGAAAATTCTGATAGCCGCCAGAGCCCTGATATCGCTTAAATGGAAGAAGCAGGATAGTCCTACACTGCAAGAGGTTATACATAAAGTACATGAATTTAACTAGACTGAGACTTATCTACACCAAATGCATTTTTGTTTTGTGAACAATCTACAACTTCACATGAGATAGAGATCCTTATTTATTTTGATTGTGTACTTATTTTATCTATTTTTTTTGTCTTCTATTTTTTATCTCTGTTGCTGGAATTTAACTCCCGTTTACCATCCCCAGAAAGCTTCTGTTTTTCTCTCATGGAGATATCTATATTTGCTAATTAAATGGGGCATAATCTATATTGAAGAATTGGGCAAGATATCTTCCCATGTTTAGGAGATTATAATGTTTTGTACTTATTTCTTTGACTAATAAATAAATAAAAAAAGTCATAACTATCCCAAAGTTGTACCAATATAAACTACAGCCCGTCCCACAAAAAAAAAACCAAGCCATCAGACAGCTATGTTTAGTGTATTGCGATGCAAAATATAATTTATTTTTAATAAAAAGGGATTTTATGCAGCAAAAGTAGTAAAACATAAAACAATATATAAATTTGGTATTGCCATAGCCATACGGACCCATAGAGCAAAGTTATCATATTATATATACCGTATGAGGAACCTCATAAAAAAGTAAAATAAAAAACACGGAAATAATTGCAAATTTTGTCTACCTCGCCTCCTAAAAATGATAATAAAAGCGATCAAAAAGTCATGTGTACCCCAAAATGGTACCAATAAAAACTACAGACCATTCCAAAAAACATAGACCATCACACAGTTACATTCATGAAAAAATAAAAATGTTAATGATGTTGGTATATGGTGATGCAAAATATAACTTATTCTAATACACAGTGATTTTATGCTGCAAGAGTAGTAAAATATAAAAAACCTATATACATTTGGTATCACCATAACTGTATTAACCAACAAAATAAAATTTGCATATCATTTATACCACAAGAGGAAGTCCACGAAAAATAAAAATAAAAAACACTGACAGAATTGCAGTTTTTGCCCACCTAATCTCCTATAAAATGGTATAAAAGGCGATCAAAAATTCTATATCTTCATATTGTGCTCCTTTCCTTCTGAGCCCTGCCGTGTGCCCAAGAAGAGATTTACAATCACATATAGGGTGTTTCTGTAAACAGCAGAATTAAGATAATACATATTGAGGTTTGTTTTGAGCTAACCCTTGCTTTGTTACAGGGAAAAAATGATTAAAATGGAAAATGTGCACAAAAAATGATTTTTAAAATTTCACCTCGATTTTGCTTTAATTCCTGTGGAAACGGTTAACACAATTTCTAAACGTTTTGACTAATTTGAGAGGTGTAGTTTGTAAAATGGGGTAATTTATAGTATGATATGGTATGATTGGTATGATATGGTATGATATGGTATGATTTCTACTGTGAAAGCTCCTTAAAGTAACTTCAGAACTGAATTGCTCCTTAAAAAAGATGGATAGTTTCCAAAATTCGAAGCCTTCTAATGTCCTAAAACATCAAATAATAAAATAAAAATAAAATAAAATGACATTTACAAAATGTTGCTAACATAAAGCAGAGAAATTACAATTTTCAAAATTCTAAATTTTTCCAAATCCTCTGTTAATTTTGCATTTTTCATACATAAAGGTAAAACAAATTCACCACTTAGGGTCCATTCACATGTCCGCAAATGGGTCCACATCCGTTCTGCAATTTTGCGGAATGGGTGCGGACCTATTCATTCTCTATGGGAACAGAAAAATGCGGACAGCACACAGTGTGCTGTCCGCATCCACATTTCCGCATCCACATTTGCCGCGGCCCCGAACTTCCGGACAAGAATAGGCCATTCTATAGGGGGTGCTGGCCGGGTGTATTGCGGATCCGCAATTTTCAGGTCCGCAATACACTACAGACGTGTGAATGGACCCTAAAACGAAGTATGAAGTGTCACGAGAAAACAATCTCAGAATCGCTTGGATAAGGGCTCATGCATACTTAATGTATTTTATTTCAGTCTCCATTCCGTTTTTTTGTGGTCCGTATACGGGACCATTCATTTCAATGGGTCGGCAAAAAAAAACTGAAGGTGGTCCGTGTGCATTCCATTTCTATATGTCCATATTTCCATTCTGCAAAAAAATAAAACATGTCCTATTATTGTCCGCATTACGGACAAGGATAGTACTGTTCTATTAGGGGCCAGCTGTTCCGTACCACAAAATACGTTATGCACACGGATGTCATCCGTATTTTTTGCGGATCCGATTTTTGCAGACCGCAAAATACATACGGTCCTCTGAATGAGGCCTAAGACTGAGTTTAGATTTCTGCTATTTGGTCAGTTATTTTGATCAGTTATTGTGAGCCAAAACCAGGTGTGGGTCAGAAACACAGAATAGGTCCAAATCATTACACCCTATCTCTGTGTAGGCTTCACTCCTGGTTTTGGCTCACAATAACTGATGGAAATAACTGACCAAACAACTGAAGTGTGAACTTAGCCTAAGTAAATTTGCTTTTGAATGTTATTACCACATGAAGTGACACATTTTCAGATTTGAAAAACAAGGCATTTGGCCCACACTGGCTTTTGCTGGAAGGAGTTAAAGACAGTGGCGAGCCTAGGGTGCACACTCAGACCACCCTCAAAAGCCAGACTTTACAGTCCTGACTCCACTAAGCCACGCTTCTGAACCCGTAAGACCACGCCCCTCCCTCTCCAGCAGCTGATGCGTCAGTCCAGGCCTTGCACCAGACAGAGGACAGGGAGTCAGAAAGTCGGACTATCCAGCCTAAAACTGGACCTCTGGCCACCCTAGGCGAGCCCCTGTGGGAGCTGGTGTACTGCATGGGAGTGGTAGTGGTCCTGCTGTAATGTCCTACTTCACGCCGTTGCTCTCTGGGGTCCATTGCAGTGAAAGTTGTAACACTGAAGAATGAAGCCAGAATTGAACATAGCAAAGTCCTTTTACTAAATGCAATGTAGAACTTGACAATACAAACAGTAGTAGCAGGCTTTAGTGCAATTCTCTTCTGACACCAGCAAGGATATTGAGATAGGTTGGTTGGTGGCGATTCAGCACTTAGTGGCTTAATGGTAGTTTGGTGATGGGGGTGTCTTTGGCCTGTTTTCCCTCATTTCACAGCAGGGTCTGCAGACATAGAAAGTAGTAGATCGCGGTGTTGTCTTTCCTCTCAAGGCTTTAAAGGGGTTATCCCATCATAATGATCACTGTTAAATCTGTTAATGATTTGACAGTGATCATTTTTCTAAATATACTTTATTAACAAATTCCCACCGATGAGGATAAAATTCATCCCCACTTACCTTATTGTTGTGACTCGGTCTCCCCTGGTTACGACCACCGCTCTTCTCCAAAATCCCGATGGTCGCGCTTGCCCAGAAGACTCCTTCTTTTCTCCCGGCCGGGCCGCTCGCTGTTCTGAACACGCACGCTGCCGCGCATGCGCGACGGTGACTTCTTCCCGGCCAGAATAGTACAGAGCTGCGAACGCACACGCCAGCTCTGTACTATACTGGGAAGGAATAAGTCACCATTGTGCATGCGCGGCAGCGTGCGCGTTCAGAACAGCGCGCAGCACGGCCGGGAGAAGACTTCAATCAAGATGAAGCCCGCCCCCAGCCAGAATCCAGGAAGTGAACGCGCGGTGGCAGCAGGTAAGTTTAAATACGCAAAGTGGGATAACCCCTTTAAGCCTAATTCCCATGTTTTGGTCAGTGATTTCCATCAGTGATTTTGAGCCAAAACCAGGTGCGTCTCTAAACACAGAACAGGTGCAGATAGTTCCCTTGTACCTTATGTCTGTGGAGTCTCCAATCCTGGTTTTGGCTCACAATCATTGACGGAATTACTGACCAAAACATTGACGTGTGAATGAGGCTTTACTTGAGGCAAATTAGGAATGGTTCTCTCTGGAGAAATCTACAACAGGAGTAGGAGCACTGAGAGATGTGTCCTCTCATACTGTAAGTCTATAGGATCTCCCTCTATTGGCAGAAATCAGGACCAGTCCACTCTTCCCAAGAGGTAGCCGGTAGTGATAGACAGGAAACCAACAGTGAAATAAAATGCACAACAATAAACAATTAGCAGTACCCCTGGTCTAGGGTAGTACACAATTAACAATTTTTTTTTTTTTCTTCATTTTTGCGTTTTTGTTTTTCATTCCATTGTCATAGCCGTATGAGGCCTTGTTTTTTGCAGGACAAGTTGCATTTTCTAATGCCACCATTGCATACAATGTAACAGGGAGCTGTAAAAAAAAAACACAACTCCTCAACAGTTTTATGTTGTTGTTTTTTTGGCATTCACTATGAAGTAAAATTGACCTGTTGCTTTCATTCTCCAGGTCAGTACAATAACAGCGATACTACATATGTATAGTTTGTCTTGCGTTTATATACTGAAAAAAAAATACCTTGAAAAAAAATGTAAAAATTATTTTCGTTGCCATATTCTGACCCTTATAACCTTTTTGTAACATTTTGGGATGTGTATGACTTTTTGATCTCTTTAATTTTAATTACATTTTTTGTTGAAGGTGAAGTGACCAAAAAAAAACCTTTTAATTGGCCAATTTGACTTTTTTCCACCTCATAGATTGCTGTGAGGATAAATATGTTTTGACTATTAAGTACAGGCATTTTTGCATGTGGCGATGCCCATGATGTGTGTTTTTTATTGTTTATGTATTTGTATTTTTATTTTGGAGAAAGGGATGCTATTTGAATTTTTTTGTATTTTTAAAAACCTTTATTTTTAAACTTTTTTTAATAGTTCCCAAAGGATACTATAACACGCAATCATAAGATTGCTTCTCTCATAGACATCAATACATTAACATTTGAGTCTATGGGTATTATACTATGTTCCTGCCACAGACAGGGATTCCACAGGAACAAATGTGCGGCAGCCTCTTGTCAATCAGGAGAACAGAAGCTACCACATAGAAGCTAGAGATGTCGAGAACATAAAATTTTCCGTTTGCGAACGGCGAACGTGATTTCTGGAAATGTTCGCGAACGTGCGAACCGGGTGAACCGCCATTGACTTCAATAGGTAGTGTAAGGGTTACGCCCGCTTCACAGACATTGACAGACCAAACTCCCCTTTTAATGCACCGCAAACAACCGCAAACAGTCCATTTGCCCAACTGCAAACTTCCCATTTGCACAAGGTTGGATACCAAGCTAGCCATGTCCCGTTGATGTCATTGAAAGTTTCTTCCTCCACCCAGCCAGGTACAACACCAAGGGTCCCCAAAAGGTGAATTGAATAGATTTTTCGAATAGGGAGATGGTTAAAAAAACGCTGGCTCCCTCCCCTTTGTTTGAATCCACGCCACGGTCACTGCGTCTGCGCAGTGCAATTTACTGTCACACCCGATATGAGTGGTATTTTCTGTAGTACTATTCTCATCAGTTTAATCCCTGTTACGTGACGTCCCCAATCTGGGGTCCATTTATTAAATTGATTTTTCGAACGAGGAGATGGTTAAAAAAAAACTCTCCCTCCCCTTTGTTTGAATCCATGCCACGATCACTGCGTCTGCGCTGTGCAATTTACTGTCACACCCGATATGAGTGCTATTTTCTGTAGTACTATTCTCATCAGTTTAATCCCTGTTACGTCCCATATCAGGGATTGCCTTTTGTGAAAAAAAATTTAGGCCGGGTACCTTCGACTGCCTTCACAGTGACAGACCAAACTCTGATACACCAAACTGAATTGATTTTAGGAACCGGGAGATGGAAAAAGCAGCTTGGTCGGTCCTCTTACTCCCAAGTTGGGGCACTGCGTGTGCACGGAGCAATATGCTGTGACACCCTATATGAGTGGTGTCTTAACTAGTTCTATTCCTATCAGTTTAATCCCTGTTACGTCCCCTATCCGGGGACGTGTGTCGAATTGATTAATTATTGTCGAATTAACGACATCCTGAAATAATTTTGTTCTGAGCTCTGTACTTACTTGTTTTGGAATTGATGGTGATTTTTTAAATTGTCTGCATTATTTCTAATAAACCATTAAGAGACTTTATTATGATTTTTTTATTTTATGTAATAAAAACCCATACAACTTTAAAAAAAAAAAAAAGTTTTTTTCTATGAAAAATTATCCAGCCGATCGCATTTAGTCTGATCATAATGAGACAACGGCCTTATCTGGGGTGTGGCAACATTGATAACACACTCATAGAGGTGATGATCGCTTCATTGTGATACGTAAGCCCCTTCACCCCAACAAGGTACCGATCACGAAGGGGAATTGACACATGTATGTGCCTTTTTTTTTTGTTTTGTTTTTGCAGCCACAGTGCAGCACTAGAGGCCAGAAAAATTAGGCATGTACACATGCCTGAAAAATTAGGTATTGTTGCAGCCGCTGCAAACTGGGATAGTTCAGGCCACAGGTCAAGCCTGCACACCCAGTAGTCAAGGGGTTCATCGCTCCTCAGAGTGTCGATATCTGCAGTTAAGGCGAGGTAGTCTGCTACCTGTCGGTCGAGTCGTTCTCTAAGGCTGGATCCCGAAGGGCTGTGGTGATGTGTAGGACTGAAAAAGCTCTGCATGTCCTCCATCAACAACACATCTGTAAAGCGTCCTTCCTTGCCGCCGTGGTTGTGGTAGGAGGAGGATTACTTTCACTTCATCCCCTGTTAGATTCCCGTTGTGCTGTGACATCCCCCTTATAAGCTGTGTAAAGCATATTTTTTAGTTTGGTTTTGAACTGCTGCATCCTTTCTGACTTTCGGTAATTTGGTAACATTTCCGCCACTTTCTGCTTATACCGGGGGTCTAGTAGCGTGGCCACCCAGTACAGGTCGTTCTCCTTCATCCTTTTTATAAGAGGGTCCCTCAACAGACATGACAGCATGAAAGACCCCATTTGCACAAGGTTGGATGCCGAGCTACTCATTTCCCGTTCCTCGTCCTCACTGATGTCATTGACGGTCTGTCCTTCCCCCCCCAGCCACGTACAACACCACGGGTCCCAGATAGGTGACAACAACGAGCACCCTGGGATGCCTGCTGTGGTTGGTCTTCCTCCTCCTCTAAGCCATATTCCTCCTTTGACTCCTCTTCCTCATACTCCTCTTGCAGCGTTGCCGCAGGTCCGGCAAGCGATGATGACAAGGCTGTTTCTCGTGGTGATGGTGACCACAACTCTTCCTCTTCACGCTCATCTACAGCCTGATCCAGCACTCTTCGCAGGGCACGCTCCAGGAAGAAAACAAATGGGATGAGGTCACTGATGGTGCCTTCGGTGCGACTGACTGACTAGGTTTGTCACCTCCTCAAAAGGACGCATGAGCCTACAGGCATTGCGCATGAGCGCCCAGTAACGTGGAAAAAAAAATCCCAGCTCCACAGAGTCTGTCCTAGCACCCCAGTCATACAAATACTCGTTGACGGCTTTTTCTTGTTGGAGCAGGCGGTCGAACATTAGGAGTGTTGAATTCCAACATGTCGGGCTGTCGCAAATCAAGCGAATCACTGGCATGTTGTTTCGGTGCTGAATGTCTGAAAAGTGCACCATGGCCATGTGGGAACGCCTGAAATGGCCACACACCTTCCTGGCCTGCTTGAGGACGTCCTGTAAGCCTGAGTACTTAGACACAAAGCGTTGTACGATGAGATTCAACACATGTGCCATGTACGGCACATGTGACAACTTGCCCAAATTCAATGCCGCCAACAAATTGCTTCCATTGTCACACACCACTTTGCCAATCTCCAGTTGGTGCGGGGTCAGCCACTGATCCACCTGTGCGTTCAGGGTGGACAGGAGTGCTGGTCTGGTGTGGCTCTCTGCTGTCAGGCAAGTCAACCCCAAGACAGCGTGACACTGTCGTATCCGGGATGTGGAATAGACCCTGGGGAGCTGGGGGGATTCAGTTGATGTGCAGCCAGACGCCGCAGCAGAAGAGGACTCAGCCGAGGAGGTTATGGAAGAGGATGGAGTAGGAGGAGTAGAGGAGGTGGCAGTAGGCCTGCCTGCAAGTCGTGGCAGTGTCACCAACTCCGCTGCAGAGCCACGCATTCCATGCTTGGCAGCCGTCAGCAGGTTGACACAATGCGCAGTGTAGGTGATATACCTGCCCTGACCGTGCTTTGCAGACCAGGTATCAGTGGTCAGATGGACCCTTGCCCCAACACTGTATGCCAGAGATGCCATGACTTCCTTTTCAATCACCTAGTAGAGGTTTGGGATTGCCTTTTTTGAAAAAAGAAAAAATTCGTCCAGGTACCTTCCACTGAGGTGTCCCAATAGCGACAAATTTTTTTTAAGGCCTCAGACTCCACCAGATGGTATGGTAAAAGCTGGCGGGCTAAGAGTTCCGTCAAGCCAGCTGTCAGACGCTGGGAAAGGGGGTGACTCTGTGACATTGGCTTCTTATGCTCAAACATTTCCTTGACAGACACCTGACTGTGGGCAGATGAGATGGAACTGCTAAAGGTGAGAGGCGGAGTGGCGGGTGGTTGAGAGGGGGCAAGGAGGACAGCAGTGGTTGACCTGGCTGAAGATGCTGGACCAGGAGGAGGATGGTGGCTTTGAGCTTGTGTGCTGCTTCTACTGGTCATCATGTGTTGATCCCATAGGCGTTTGTGATGTGCGATCATGTGCCTTCGGAAAGCAGTTGTACCTAGGTGGGTGTTGGATTTCCCATGACTCAGTTTCGTTTGGCACAGGTTACAAATGGCATCGCTGTTGTCAGAGGCAGACACACAAATAAAATGCCACACTGCTGAGCTTTGCAATGACGGCATTTTGGTGGTGGCAACAGCATGCGTTGATTGGCGTGCTGTCTGGCTGACCCCGGGTGCCGATACATGCTGTCTGACTGTGCCACTAGCTCCTTGCGATGACCTCCCCCTGCTTCCAACTCGTCTCCTCCTTCTCTCTCTGTCTCCCCTTCTGAACTTTCCTCCTCTTCTTCTTCTCTTCGAGCAGGCACCCACGTGGCATCCACGGCCACATCGTCATCATCAACCACTTCACTTGTATCTGACACCTCAGCAAAGGAAGCAGCAGCGGGTACAACATCATCATCATCATCACACTGTACGTCCATGTGTGTAATGCTGCCTGACTGAGACATATCCCTGTTATCTACATCCTCTGGCAATAATGGTTGCGCATCACTAATTTCATCCAACTAATGTGTAAATAACTCCTCTGAGGGATCAAGTGAAGTGGCTGTGGTGGCAGTGGGCGGGAGAATGGTAACTTGAGAGCAGGTGACCAAAGCTGAGCTGGAGGATGATGGTGCGTCAAGGTTCTTAGCGGAAGCTGTTGAAGATTGGGTGTCCTGTGTAAGCCAGTCAACAATTTTCTCCAAATTTTTTGGGTTCAGGGTACGTGGCCTCTGAACACTGGGCATCATTCCAGGGCCAGTGGAAATCACAGCACCACGACCACAACAGCCCCTTCGGGGTGGCCTGCCTCTGCCTGACATTTTTTTTTTAGATAAGTGGTACTATGCGTGCAAGGTACTTTGCCACCCTATATAAGTGGTGGGCAGTGGGCACAGTACAGTCTGTGTGGGCCTGACACACAAGGGCTTGCAACTGTGATTATATCACAGAACATTTTTAAATATATAATTTTTTTTATCTGCAAGGTATTTGAGTGAATGACACCCTGTAACGGTATGAGTGCAGGCCTAGCCACTAGCACACTGATGTACCAGCCCTGAAAAGGGCTTTTTGGGGTGCTGTCGGGACGCTGTCCTTACAGCAGATGAGTCTGTGGACACAGATCAATGCCCTAGCTAACGCTTTCCCTATTGAATCAGCAGCAGCAGCACTGTCCCTCCTCTCACTGAGAATGCAGCTTCCGAATGAATCTAAAATGGATGCTGTCCAGGAGGTGGGAGGGTCTGGGAGGGGGGTCTGCTGCTGATTGGCTGGAATGTGTCTGCTGACTGTGAGGTACAGGGTAAAAGTTTACTCAATGATGATGTATAGGGGGCGGACCGAACACCGCATATGTTCGCCCGCCGCGGCGAACGTGAACAAGCTATGTTCGCCGGGAACTGTTCGCCTGCGAATAGTTCGGGCCATCACTAATAGAAGCTGCCGCATACTGCATCCGGCTCCTGAAATCCTCACTGGGGCGAAGCCGCAGCACACCCGGAAGTGCTCGCTTTTGGGTGTTTGCTTCCTGAGATGCCATTGGCACATTTGACTGTGACCGGCAGTAATGCTGATTGCAGACATTAGGCCAGACAATACTGAGCACAATAAAAGATTCTATCATGGTTTGGAATAGATGGGTTACAAGGAGCCATGGTATTGCGATTTCCCCTAGAGATTTCTCTTTTCAATTATTTTATAGACCCTTTCCAGAACATAATTATAAGCTCTGGGGACAGTAAAATAACATCTTTGCAGGATATAATGAGAGTACACTTATTAAAACCGTTCCATATCTTACAGAGTGAACATACACTCCAAGAGAACTTATCGTGAGGATTGGGGAGCGGGAGTATATGCGAAAGTGCTCGCTTCTGGGTTTTTGCTCCCTGAAATGCCATGGGCATGTTTAACAGTGACCAGCGGTAATGTTGATCACAGACATTAGGCCCAGGTGTCTATTGTATGAAACAGCAGGCACACGTTTGCTATTGTGCCAGATATGTGCCTGAGTGAGAGCCATCTTTAAAGACCCGACATGTGATGTACTATTACGTCACATGTCGGAAAAGGGTTAAATGTCATTACTTTTGTACAAACATACTGACTGGATCAGTATGTTTATCAAAACAGTAGAAGAAAATCCAGCAGCAGGCTCAGGATAAGATCCAATTTCTTTATTTCTTCATTATAAAATTCATAGGCTGACCAGACAGGCAAGGTCTAAGCGTTTCAACTGTACGTCTTAATCATGACCACCATGAGCCTGCTGCTGGATTTTTTTCTACTGTTTTGATTGATTTCTGGTCCGGGATCCGTGCATGGCGAAGGAGGACAGTAAGTGAGCTGAAATCCCTTTTTTTTTTTTTAAACATACTGACTGCTATTGACAATTTACTTTGGGAATATTATAATTTTTGCACCTGTAAGTTTTCTGCCTTCTGAGCTATTTCCGTTTAAAAATGAAGGTTCAAAAAAGACCTTTCTTCACTATTAAGACACACCTTGCAAACGTCTAATGCTTTTATTCCCCCCAACTCACCAATAAAATAATGCAGGAAAGACTGGTAAGATTTCTGTCTACTGTGCGATTTGCATTTAAAAATGCAAGTTCAAAAAATACTTTTTGTTACTATTAAGACACACATTGCAAACGTGTAATGTGATTAAACCCTTCCCCTACCTAAACCACCAATATAACAATGCAGGAAAGACCAGCAAGATTTCTGTCTGTGCTGCTCTTGCAAAAATCCTATGTAGAAGCTTGAGGTTTAACCCTTTCAGTACCGAGCCACTTTTCACCTTAAATCCCAGGCCGATTTTTGCAAATCTGACATATGTCAGTTTATGTGATATTAACTTTGGAACGCTTTTACTTATCCAAGCCATTCTGAGACTGTTTTCTCATGACTAGAGTTGAGCAGACACCTGGATGTTCGGGTTCGGGTTCGGCTGAACTTCACAAAAAAGTTTGAGTTCAGGACCAGAACTTGACCCCGAACCCAAACCCCATTGAAGTCAATGGGGACCCAAAATTTTGAGAACTAAAATGGATGTAAAAATCTCATGGAAAGGGCTAGAGGGCTGCAAATGCCATCAAAATGTGGTTAACAGCATGGCAAGTGCTCTGCAAACAAAAGTGGATAGGGAAATTACTTTAAATAACATAAAATACGTAAAAATAAAAATAATATTCGTGATCTAGGAGGACGAGGTCCATATGGAGTAGGAGGTTGAAGTGGCGGTGGATGTGGCGGTGTAGGCAGTCGTGCTAAACACACGTTTAGAAAATACACTGGCTGCAGGGCAGGCCAGCACCTCCAAGGGGTAAAGGGCAAGCTAAGGCCATGTGCCCAATTTGGAGACGCAGAATTTGCAGGGGCTGACCCCTGTCAGTTAGTTCATGTAAAGCGCGTGCTCACATACTGTCCCACCATGTCGCACGTCCCCATGATGTCCACGATCCAATTGGATATCTGCTCTATCAACTTTCGATGTTCTTTTCTGCGCTTACCATGGAGATCGCGGTTATCAGCGAATCAATATTCCACCCCGGAGAGGGAGCATTAGAAAGAGAGACCACATCCAAGGGAGATTAATTGTTTCAAATTAAATATGATAGAGTGGAAATATGGGACAAAGTATTAAAGCGCAAATGTGGGACAACTTGTTAAAGTTTAAGCATTGAATGAAAGGAGGTGGTGCACATCAATTAATGAAGAATTTCTTAAATGTTATTCCCTGCCAACTATGCAGAGCAGCAAAATTTGAAAAATGTCACTTCACAGTGTAACAGATGATTTTTTTTTTTATTTATGTTCCTATCACCTATGCAGAGGTGCCCCAGTGACATGCACCATCCATTTGGATATCTTCTCTATCAACTTTCGATGTTCTTTTCTGAGCCTACCATGTTGATCACGGTTATCGGCGAATCAGGGTTCCACGTCAGAGAGGGAGCGTGAGAAAGAGAGACCACATCCAAGGGAGATAAATGTATTAAAAAATTTGGATCGAAAGAAATATGGGAAAAGTTATTGAGGCGCAAATATGGGACAAATTACTGAAGCGCAAATGTGGGACAAATTATTAAAGCGCAAATGTTGGAAAAATGATTGAAGCGCAAATGTGGGTCAAATTAGTAAAGCGCAAATGTGGGACAAATTATTGAAGCGCAAATGTGGGACAAATTATTGAAGCGCAAATGTGGGACAAATTATTGAAGCGCAAATGTGGGACAACTTGTTAAAGTTTAAGCATTGAATGAAAGGAGGTGCCGCACATCAATTAGGTAGAGGAGGGGTATTTTACACCCAAAAATTGGTGAATTTCACCCAAAAATGTAACAGACAAAAACTTTTTTTTTTACCTGTCTACTAGGTATAGCAGTGGTATCTCACACCCAAAAATTTGTAAATTTCACCCGAAAATGTAACAGATAAATTCGTGATTTTTTTTACCTGTCTACTAGGTATAACAGTGGTACATCACACCCAAAAATGTATGCATTTCACCCAAAAATGTAAATGTCAAATTTGTGGGTTTTTTTCCTGTCTACTAGGTATAGCACTGGTACATCACACCCAAAAATTGTTGAATTTCACCCGAAAATGCAACTGACTTTTTTAAATATTTTTTTACCTGTCTACTATGTATAGCAGTTGTATATCACACTCAAAAATTGTTGAATTTCACCCGCAAATGTAACTGACAAATTTTTTATTTAATTTTTTACCTATCTACTAGGTATAGCAGTGGTACATCACACCCAAAAATTGGTGAATTTCACCCAAAAATGTAACAGGCAATTTTTTTTTTTTTAATCCTGTCTACTAGATATAGCAGTGGTACATCACACCCAAAATTTGTTGAATTTCACTAGAAAATGTAACTGACAAATTTGTTTGTTATTTTCAACCAGTCTACTAGGTATAGCTGTGGTACATCACACCCAAAAATTGTTGAATTTCACCCAAAAATGTAACTGACAACTTTTTCTTTTTTTTTTACCTGTCTACTAGGTATAGCAGTGGTATATCACAGCCAAAATTTGGTAAATTTCACCTGAAAATTTAACAGACAAATTGACAATGGTTAATTGGATGCGCAAAAGGCATTTGATTCTATTGAGTGGGAGTATTTATGGGCAGTTTTAAAAAGGGTTGGTATAGGGGAGGGATTTATAAGATGGATTTGACTTATATATTCCAATCCAAGGTCCCGGCTGATGGTGGATGGGAGCTTGTCCCTGGCTTTTGCCCTTTATAGGGGCACAAGGCAGGGATGCCCTCTCTCCCCACTATTATTAGCTATTGCAATAGAATGGCATGTATGATAAGAAATAATTGGGAATGTAAGGGCTTCCAATATAGGGATGGAAATGAGAAATTAATAATGTATGCAGATATTTTATTATTTTTACACAATACTGGGGATGAGTTTAACAGAGTGATAGATATAATAGATAAGTTTGGTTTCTTTTCGGGTTTAAAAATAAATTGGGGAAAATCTTATATGATGTTACTAGGGAAGGGGGTATCACAGAACACTTCAAGGGTGCATGTACTTGAGCAACACAAGAGTTTTAAATATCTAGGCATACAGATTTCTAGAAAGATACAAGATTATGAAAAGTTAAATGTACTCCCTTTAATAAAAGAACTTAGAACCAAAATACACATCTGGAAAAAACTACCAATGTCAATTCAGGGCCGGGTGAATTTAATAAAAATGATTTTCCTCCCAAAAATATTGTATGTGCTACAAAACGCCCCAATTTGGTTGCCTAAGAAAAATTTTAGGTTGTTGGATAGTTTAATGGGGGAATTTGTTTGGAAAGGTGACACTCCCAGGTTAAGTAGAGAAGTTCTTCAACTTCCAGTAAAAGAAGGTGGATTAGCAGTGCCCAATTGTTTTTTTTTTACTACTTAATAACACAATATAGTCAGATAAAAGGAAGTTTAAAAGGATTAGTGGGGAGGGCGGAATTAACAAAAATGGGGTGGATTGGGGACACAAATCACTTAGAGGTGTTGGAGTCAGGAACACTGGGGAAAAATATCACAGGCAATAGGATAATGAATTCAATGGAATACATATGAGTGGAACTTAAAAAAATATTGGATATTAAAGGGTACTTTCAGTATACACCTATATGGAAGAACATGAATTTAAAGGCAGTACAAATGATTAGACCCTATATAGATTGGGAAAAAAAGGGGGTGAAATATCTAGCGCAAATATTTGAGGAAGATAAATTAAAGGACTTAGCCACCTTAGTAAGGGAGTTTGGGATTCACCAAAAGGACATTTATAAATATCTCCAGCTTAAAAACGCTGTTAGGTCATCAGTTAATTTAAATAAATATAAAAAAGAACAATCAAATAGAATTGATAAATTCATCAATGGAGGGAAAAAAAGAGGAACCACGGCAAAAATATATAGAATCTTGATGGATGCAAAGAAAGAATGGATCATAATATTAGCCAGAGGAAAGTGGGAAAAAGAGCTTTTATTTTTCACGGAAGAAAAATGGAACGATGCCCTTAGAAGTTATATTAAGGTGTCAGAAAGGGCCTCACATAAAATCTCCCAGTTTTTTATCATGCACAGGTTACATCGATCTCCTTGGGTGTTAAAGAAAATGGGGGTTAGAGCCTCAGATAAATGTCCAAAATACAGGGGTGAGAAGGCTGATCTTATGCACTGTTTCTGGAGATGTCCTAAATTGTTAAGGTATTGGAAAGATATTCTAGAGATAACATCATTATTTTTGGGTATCCAAGTTTTGGAGGACCCAGTCGTCTGTATTTTGGGGGCCATGATACACCTTAAATTAAAAAGAGATATACAATTGGTATTGGGTAAAGTACTATTTCAGGCTAGATTGCTTATTCTTCTAAAATGGATAAATAAAGATCCTCCTACAGTGGGACAGTGGCAGGAAGCAGTACTTAATTTGATTAAACAGGAACAGGCATTTGAGAGATGCAGGGATAGAGAGGAAAAAACGGATATAATATGGAAGAATTGGTTGAACCAGGGCCATGGTGTTTGATATATATATATATATATATATATATATATATATATTCCCTTTTCTCGCTCTCTCTCCCGCAAGGAAAGGGAGAGAAAGTCTTCCTCTCTCTCTTTCTCCAACTGGGTGGGGGGTTGTTATATGGGGTTAAATTGTGAATACATGGATGATTATTGTAATGGACCTTTTGGACAGTCCGATATTGTATATTGTATATGTTTTTGCATAACAGATAATAAAAGATAACATTTTTAAAAAAAAGTATAGCAGTGGTACATCACACCCAAAAATTGGTGAATTTCACCCAAAAATGTAACTGACAATTATTTTTTTTTTTACCTGTCTACTAGGTATAACAGTGGTACATCACACCCAAAAATTGATGCATTTCACCCAAAAATTTAACTGACAAATTTGTGGTTTTTTTACCTGTCTACTAGGTATAGCACTGGTACATGACACCCAAAAATTGTTGAATTTCACCCGAAAATGTAACTGACTTTTTTTTTTTTTTTACCTGTCTACTATGTATAGCAGTCGTATATCACACTCAAAAATTGTTGAATTTCACCCGAAAATGTAATTGACAAATTTTTTTTTTTGTAGTTTTTTTTTACCTATCTACTAGGTATAGCAGTGGTACATCACACCCAAAAATTTGTGAATTTCACCCAAAAATGTAACAGACAATTTATATTTTTTTATCCTGTCTACTAGGTATAGCAGTGGTACGTCACAACCCAAAATTGTTTAATTTAACCCAAAAATGTAATAGAGAAATTTGTGATTTTTTTTTACCTGTCTACTAAGTATAGCAGTGGTATATCACAGCCAAAATTTGGTAAATTTCACCTGAAAATTTAACAGACAAATTTGTGAATTTTTTAACCTGTCTACTAGGTATAGCAGTGGTACATCACACCAATAATTGTTGAATTTCACCCAAAAATGTAACTGACAACTTTGTGTTTTTTTTTTTACCTGTCTACTAGATATAGCAGTGGTACATCATATCCAAAAATTGGTGAATTTAACCCAAAAATGTAATAGACAAATTTGTGATTTTTTTTTTACCTGTCTACTAGGTATAGCAGTGGTATATCACAGCCAAAATTTGGTAAATTTCACCAGAAAATTTAAGACAAATTTGTGAATTTTTTTAACCTGTCTACTAGGTATAGCAGTGGTACATCACACCAAAAATTGGTGAATTTCACCCGAAAATGTAACAGACAAAGTAGTGAAATGTCATAAAATAAAATGCGTACAAAAAAATATATATATTTATGAGGTGGAGTTCCATATGGAGTAGGAGTTTGAGGAGGCGGTGGACATAGCGGTGTAGGTGGAAGGGGTGGTGAAGGAGGATGAGGTAGCCAACACTGGTTTTTGGTTTAAATTTTTATTTTTATTTTTAATTAGGGTACACTCCAAAAGAGTGTGAAATATCCAAAATACAAGAATGAGCAATTGCGCTGTAGTATAACAATGGCTGGCTAAGGCCAGTATACATGTCTATTCTGCACAAGGTACGGACAAGTCCGGTGGGATCCATGTCTGGTTCATTTTAATGAACGTGAGCTTGTCCACAATGGCTGTGCTAAACACACGTTCAGATAATACACTGGCTGCAGGGCAGGCCAGCACCTGTAAGGCGTAAAGGGCAAGCTCAGGCCATGTGCACAATTTGGAGACCCAGAAGTTGAAGGGGGCAGACCCGTCATTCAGTACGCGCCACCATGCTCCACCATGTTGGTGAAATGCTGCCTCCTGCTAAGACGTTCCACATCAGCTGGTGGTGCAGGTTGTTTTGGTGTGCTGACAAAGCTTTTCCACATTTTGGCCATGCTAACCCTGCCTTCTGAGGTGATGGCAGTGCCCCAGCTGCGTTGGAAACCTCTTTCTTTGCCTTGGCCTTGTGCTTTCACTGTGCCCCCGCTGTCAGGTGGGAATGCCACCAGCAGCACGTCTACCAGCGCGCTTGTACTCGCGCATCTTACAATCACGCTCGATTGAGGGATTTAAGGATGGTCCATTGTCCTTGTAACGGGGATCCAGCAGCGTGGCCACCCAGTAATCAGCACAAGTTAGAATGTGGGCAACTCTCCACCCAGTCAAACGCTATTTCCGTGTCCAATGACAGGATAGAGTGGGCACCCTACCTACCAATCTGAAGATTCAGCAGGGCTCGTCGGATATTTGTTTGGGCTTGACGTTTAGGTACAAACCCTGATTGATCTGGATGGATTAGTTTTTCTATAACTTTTTTCAAGCGGTTTGCTAATAATTTGGCACATATTTTAAAATTGTCATTTAAGAGGGAAATGGGGCGATATTACTCCACCATGCTCTCATCCTTCCCTTTTTTCATTACCAGAGTTATTACAGCTTCCGATACCATACCTTCTATATATTTCGAACGGGAGACCATCCAGACCAGCTGTAGAGTTACCCTGGATGGATTTAAGAGTGTCCAGTATTTCCTCCCGACTAATGGGGCCATTCAGAGATTCACTGTCCTCCTTAGAGAGCCTAGGGAGCGATATATTGTCAAGGAACAGTTCTATATCTCTATCACTCCTTATGCTCTCCGAGGAGTAAAGTTCTGAATAGTAATTAATAAACTCCAGTTCGATTTCACTCTGGTTAGATGTTATCCCACCATCTCTCATCTTAACACTCTTGATTCTATTCTTTTTCTTTTGATTTTGTACTAACGTTGACAATAATCTCCCCGGCTTTCCAGACTCACTAAAATATTGTGCCGCCGCAAAAAAAAATTTGGGTTGTGCTTTATTCACTAAATATTTTTTAAGTGTGATTTTAGCCTCTTCCAGTTGGTTCTGAAATTCGGACAAATTATTTTCTAGCAGTTCATCCTGTATTTCTTTTCTTTTTTCCCCTAGCGCATTCTCCATTTTAACAAATTCTCCTTTCAAACCCTTGATTTTTTCCATTAAGAATCCCATGCAGGTACGCTTTAAAAGTGTCCCAAACGTGGCATATATGTGTAGAGGCCAAGTTGACTCACCAATACTCCTTAATATCTACGTTAATACCATCATCGTTATCAATTAGATTCAACCAATGTGGGTTTAATCGGAATCCTCTGCCTTTTATTATACAGGGATTTTTTTTTTATGTGAGACAAATCGGGGAATGGTCTGAAATACTATTAACCTCATACCAGAGATCTGATCCAATAAGTCAGGACTAACTAATGCCAAGTCTATTCCGGACATTATAGTGTCTCCTCGACTAAAACATGAAAAAACTCTCTTATCATCATAGAGATATCTCCAAACATCTATAAATGACAGTTCATGACAAATTCTTTCCAACAATGTCTGTTGGTTTATATCATATTTATCGTTAGAGGTAATGGAGAATCTATCTAACTTAATATTCATGACATTATTAAAATCTCCCATTATAAATACAGGGCATTTAGTTCTGGAGTCTGCAAACTCAACCAGGCGATTTAAAACATATAAAGAGAATGGCGGGGGTATATAAACAAAAGCCATAATGCAAATTATACCATTCCACTGACAGTGAAGAAATACATATCTACCCCTTTCATCTATTTTCTGATCAAGTGGGTGGTATTCTACGTCTCGATGAATATAGACGCTGACCCCACATGAGTAAGTGGAGAAACATGAATGGTACTGATATTTCGGCCACTTCTTCATAAACAGATTAATTTTATCCTGTGTGTTATGTGTCTCCATCAGTCCCACTATCGCCGGGAGATGTCTGGTAATGATATCAAAAGCTATCACCCTCTTAGTCTTATTTCCCAGTCCTCGAACATTCCATGTTACAATTTTACTCATGTGCACCTCACCCCTGATATTTCACATCTATTCCATCCATACTATATATACTGGGTCCACCGAAACAGCCATCCCTCCCATTTTCCACCCCCCCCCCCCTTTCCCACCAACTGGTCGGAAGAGATCAACCATCTCACCAACCTCTTACACTACGCCCATCCCCTCCCCTTTAACTCCCATCCCCGTGTACTCCAATTAATTTTTACAAACCTATCCCCTTAGCATCCAACCACTCACTTGTTTTGTCCAGGGAGCTAAAGAAAAAGACTTGATCCCGATATATTACTCGCAACTTAGTAGGGTAAATCAGAGAGTATTGCATCTTAGCAGCAGCTAATCTTCTCTTTACTTCTCTGAACTCACATCTTTTAATCTGTGTTGCTCTAGAATAATCTGGATATATCTCGATATTGCTTTATATTCCATCGTCTGCATTTTCCTTTTAGATCTCATTATTATATTTCTATCTTTGGAGCATAATATTTTAGCTAGGATTGCCCGAGGCGGACTGCTTTTTGGAGGGGGCCTCCCTGGGATCCTGTGAGCTCTTTCAACTAAGAACCATTGGGATAAGACCTCTGTATCAAAGCTATCTATCAACCATTGCTGAATGAACCCAGTTGTGTCCTCTTTTTCTACTCCCTCTGGGAATCCCACTAACCGAATATTGGATCTACGGAAAATATCCTCCATTTTAGTAATTCTGTCACGACTGCGATGCTAGAAGATGTCCGGTCGCTACTCGGCCAGGACGACAGAATTAGGGAGCAGGTCACCTCCTATTGCGTCCCTAACACTGACCCTGTCTCCTAGCCGTATGATCCGACCCTGATGGTGGGAGGACTCATACTCTGGAACCTAATAGTCCCTACAAGACCTCAGGATGGCCCTGATCTAAGGAGCAGGGCAAGACTACCTATTCCTGCAGTGTCCCAGGGGGTCAGTAGTGTAGCCTTGGATATGCTGGGCTTTGTAGTGCAGAGCAACCCACTAACCTGGGATTCACTGTCGTCTTCGATCTGGGCAGATACTGGAACAGGCAGTACGTAAATGTTCGTGACGCCAGTGTCAATTAAACGGTGACACGCCGTGTAATGTTATGTGGAATAATGGAGTAACCACGTGATAGCCAACCAAAACTGGAACTTTACTAGAATTTTCAATAGTCAACAAGCATGGATGTCATTGGAAGCGCAGTTCCATTGAAGACAGTTGGTTTGCATATGGAGACAGTGGTTTTGCATAAGTTACAGACAGGCCGGAAATAGCAAGGTGATTTTAAGAGGGTTAAACACAGGACTTGTAGTACAGGAGGCTTGCACTCTATTCCTGACTGATCCTGAAACATGTGACTTATTCTCCAAGGTCTGATGCCCTAACTCTGGCGTATCCTTGAATCTGTCTTTATCAAGTACCTCCTCTGTTATCTTGAGTACCTCTTGCTGATTAGACTCGCCTTCTGTTGTATTCTGGGTCTTCAGGCTGTTTAACTATGCCCTTCTTGCTTCTATGAATACGGACTCAGGAGGGGAACCTTCTCCTCGGATCTGGAATCCGGTTACAGGGCTTACTCTACCCTCTCAGCACTGAGTCTAGAAACTTCTGCCTTCCTGAGCTAGGCCCTAGCCTATTTATACTGAACTGGGGGCTCCCTCTGCTGGCTGTGACAAGAATTGCCGGTAACCGGCCTGACTGGCTTAAAGGGAAATACACATTCCAATCTAGCAGTGTCGGGTAGCCTACCCATATGCTGCACACCCCCAGACTTTAACGTGAGTAAGGCCTCGTACTCACACACATGCCTGAACCAACATAAGCTGATGCATAATTTAAACATTACATTATAAATATGATAAACAACTATTTCACACAAAAATATAACATTTGCGACTTGATGAACAAATGACGCAAGAAAAAGGGCGTCTTCTTTCTTCTTAGGCACGGCCGCTGACCTGGCACAGCGGACTTAAGGTGAACCAGGTTAGTCTATTTTTTCCTTGACTGAAGTATAATAAAGAACTACACAGGATTTTCCTGCAGGTGTAGAACAGGCAAGGGCTCACGTGGAGGAGTCCATTCTTGCGCACACACATCAAGCAGGCTATTTCTAGTAACAACTGTTCGGGAGGAGACACCACCAGCATAGTCAAAGTCTCCTAAATGGACTGGCGGACGTCCCCTGGTCATCCGGGTGGACCTTCTCAACACAGGGGTTTCCTCTTCCCTTAGCACCGAGGTAGAAGAGAGAGGAGCAACAGGAGGATCTCCATCCGTGAGACCTTGGTCAGGAACAACAGGAACAACAGGATCCACTAGAGGGGGAACTGGATCCGGGGCATCTTGAACCGGCTCTTCTGGAAGTAAAGGTACAGTAGGTGCCGGAGCGGGCACCAACAAGTTCAACCATGGTGTCAGAAGCCAATGCATGGGATCAGCGTCATACCTTAGATTACGGACAGCCTGCATAGGATCCTCGGGCTGTATTGATGACTCTGACACAGGGGGTTCAGATATAGAACTCTCGGCACTGGGTTCTGGTGTTAGGCAGAGCTTTAACCGGTTTCGGTGTACAATTTGGGATCCCCTGCCTTCCCGGGTGATCTCATAAGTGTGAGTTCCAACATTTGGGATTGCAGTGACAACATAGGGACTTTTCTCCCATTTACTGTCCAGTTTACTGGTACGGCGGTTATTTTTTAACCATACCACAGCCCCTATTGTCAAGGGTTCTGCATGGGCTGCTTGGTCATAGTCTCTCTGCTGCCGGTCTCTAGCATAGTCCATACGTTCCTGAACAATAGCTTGGGCCGTATTCAATCGCCTTTGGTGTTCAGCAACCCAGTCGGTATTAGGTAATGGGTTGATGCAATCAGGTACGAGTACGTCCAAGGAGTGATCAGCAGGCAATAACCCTTGGCGCCCAAACATCAAATAAAAGGGGGTATACCCGGTGGAACAGTGTATGGTATGATTGTACGTGAACATGAGCTGTGGCAACAGATTAGGCCAATGTCCCCTTTTCTCAGGAGACACGGTCCTCAGCATCTCTATCAAGGTCTGATTCATTTTTTCACATAATCCATTACCTTGCGGATGGTAGGCCGTCGTCCGGATCTTCTTACAGTTGTGCAGGCGGCACAGTTCATGGAACAGATGAGACTCAAAAGCGGGACCTTGATCGGTGAGGATCTTTTCTGGACAACCGTAGGGCAGGAGGAAGTGTTTCCAGAACAGTTCGGCTGTAGTCTTGGCCGTCTGGTCTCTCACAGGCACCGCTACAACAAACTTAGTGAAATGGTCAACAATAGTCATAGCGTACACATACCCTGAGCGACTAGGCTCCAGTTTCACATGGTCGATGGCGACAAGTTCAAGAGGATGAGTACTTACAATGGGTCTCAGTGGTGCCCTCTGATCATGGTGTTCACCTCGTTTCAAGGCACAGGCTACACACTCCCGACACCACTTCTCCATGTCTTCTCTCATGCCCACCCAGTAAAACCGCTGGCGGATATTTGCCTCAGTATTTTGGACCCCAAAGTGACCGGATTGATTGTGGTACATCTCCAACACCATACCTGCATCTCGTCGGGGTATGAGAATCTGATGCACTCTTTCGTTGGACACTGGGTCTAGGCTTCTCCGTAGCAACAGGCCCTTTTGTATGAAGAGCTGATGACGCTGTCTCCACAGTTTGATGAGCTCAGGATCTGTACTCTTATTCCGAATCCTCTCAGGGGCTCTGCCACTGGTAATGAAGTCTAACAATTCACCCAGCACTCTACTTTCAGACTGTAGTTTCACCCACCTTTCTTCTTTGAGTTCAGGCCTACTGGAGGGTGAAGGAACTGCAGCTCTGTCACTGGTAGCCCGAGCCTGATCCTGTTGAGCAAATTTATGGTAGAAGGCCGGCATTTCTACATCTTCCCAAGCATCTCGCACATCATCAGGATCTGTCTCTATGGGAAGCCTGGATAAAGCATCAGCATTGTCATTAGTACGTCCAGCACGATATTTTACAGAGAAATCATAGTTGGCGAGGCGAGAGGCCCATCTTTGCTCCAAAGCCCCCAATTTAGCTGTATTTAGATGTGCCAGAGGGTTATTATCAGTGAATGCAATGAATGGGGTAGCGGCTAGATAATCTTTGAATTTCTCCGTCACTGCCCACACTAATGCCAGGAACTCTAGTTTGAAGGAACTATAATTCTGGTCATTTTTCTCAGCTCCTTTCAGGGAGCGGCTTGCATAAGCTATCACTCTTTCTTTTCCCTCTTGGATCTGGGCTAACACAGCCCCCAGGCCTCGCTTGCTAGCATCAGTATACAGATGGAAGGGCTTGCTGTAGTCTGGATAGCCTAACACGGGAGGCTCGGTCAGTTTTTTTTTTAACAACTGGAACGCTATCTCTCTTTCTTCATTCCACTCAATGGGCACTGGAGTTCTAGGACTTTTCTTGGGCTGCCCCCTCAAGAGTTCCTGGATAGGATCGGCTATTTGAGCAAAATGGGGGATAAAACGTCTATAGTAGCCGGCAAAACCAAGGAAACCCCTCACCTCTTTGACGGTAGTGGGGACCGGCCAGTTACGGACAGCCGCTAACTTATCAGGGTCAGGTTGTACGCCCTCTCCGCTCACCACATGCCCCAGGTATTTTACCGCAGGTTTGAGCAAGTGGCACTTGGATGGCTTTACCTTCAGGCCATATTTGATAAGGATTTCAAAGACCTCTGCTAAGTGTTTCAGATGGTCTTCATATGTTTTTGAGTACACAATGACGTCATCTAGATACAGCAGCACTGTTTCGAAGTTTTTGTGACCCAAACACCGCTCCATTAGTCTCTGGAAAGTTCCTGGGGCATTACATAACCCGAACGGCATACAATTGAATTCGAACAGGCCCATGGGAGTGGTGAAAGCAGTCTTTTCCCTATCTGCCGGGGCCATGGGTACTTGCCAGTAGCCACTGGTCAAGTCCAATGTGGAGAAATAGGCAGCGGAGCCCAGAGCAGTTAGTGACTCCTCAATGCGGGGCAGTGGGTACGCGTCTTTGTGGGTTATTTGATTAATTTTTCTATAGTCCACGCAGAAACGGATACCACCATCCTTCTTCTTTACAAGGACCAGGGGTGCTGCCCACGGGCTACGACTGTCCCGGATTACATTAGAGTCTTTCATCTCTTGGATCATTTCTTTTACAGTCTGATATGAAGTAGGCGGTAAGGGTCTGTATCTCTCCTTGATAGGAGGATGAGAGCCAGTAGGTATGGTGTGTTGTATGGCACTAACCTCTCCATAATCAGTAGCATGTTTACTGAAGGCCTGGTGGTGCTCTTTGACAAGCTGTAGTATCCCTTCTTGTTGACGTTGGGGGGTAGTCTCGTCCCCGACATGTAGCTCTTCCCACCAGGGTACTTGTGACTGGGGCACCAGCGGACATCCGCTGACTGCAGCTGGAGGCTTTTCTGTCACTGGAAGACGGATGATGTCTTGGAAGAACACCTGAGAAAGCTGGGCAACAGGGTAATGCTTAGTAAGCGCAACAGAATGATCACTCAGGTTAATCAGACGGACAGGTACTTTACCTTGGGCAACATTCACCAGGCACTTGGCAGCTCTCACATAAGGGTAATTCTCCATCTGGATTGGTTCCACCAGGGCTGGATAATCTTGGCCTTGGACTCCCAGGACAGCACGACACCATAAGAGAGTTTGGGAATTAGGAGGCAAAGTCACAGGCTTATTATCACGGATCCTGGCAGTACAAATTTCTCCTTTCCCGTTAGCAAACCTCTGCTGGGCACTTAACACAGTTATAGTCTTTTGAATCACCCTCTTGGATGCAGAGGAAGCAGTGGGCAGGGTCTGGTGTAATACGGCAAGTATTTCTGAATAACAGTTTTTGAAGACATTGGTGCCTAGAATGACAGGATGTCCTCCTCTGTCGCCGGCCTGTACTACTATCACCCCCTGTTGAGGCAAGGTTACTTCTCCCACCTGCAGGGTGGGTTCCCAGTATCCATGAATCTTTACTGGTTTGCCATTGCTGGCGATAATCTCTACCCAGGATTCAGGCGGCTGGGTCAATTGGTTGGTGTCCCAGAATCTTTCAAAGGCGGGCAGTTGAATAGTAGTGACCTGAGACCCAGTATCTAATAGGGCTTCAAAGGAGACCCCGTTGATCTCTATATTGATTTTAGGATGGGATCCTACATACCGTGGCATCCAATTTGGATCCTTTGGACCTAGTGTTCTACCTCCCGAGGGGTGGTCCTCAGCCTCAGGGGTTGCCCGTTTAACTGCCAGCACGTGGATTCTGTGTGTCCCACCTTTTTGCAGTATGTACACACAGGCCGCTTGCGATCCCTATTGCGCCTCCCAGGATCCCTGGGGTGAGTTTCTTGGTATGGAGGTGGGAACGGCTTAAGAGGTGACAGGAACTCTTCTTCTGACATCACGGGTTTTTCCCATTCCTCCATTTTTCTGCACACTCTCTCTAGGCTTTTAGTGAGGTGATTTACTTGCTCTGTCAGCATGGCGATAGTATCGGTAGCTGCAGCTTGAACAGCTTGACCGGCCTCAGCTCGGTTAATGATAAGCGGTTTTGACCTGCAGACTGATAACTCAGGTGGTGTGCTCAACTCTGTAGATACTGCTGACCCCAGAATTTTTATAGCCAGTTCTTTAAAGTCCAGAAAGGTACTGTTAGGGTGTTGGGCTGACAGCATTTTTAATTGAGTCCTTATTTGCTCACTAGACACCCCTGTGATAAATTGTTCCCTCAGAGTCTGGTCCTGACTATCAGCCTCCCTGGGATCTATCTGGATTACAGCCCCCAAAGCCTCCTGAAGTGATAGGGCATAGTCACGGAGGGACTCACCGGCCTTCTGTTTCTTGCCAAAGAAGTGCATCTTTACCTCTGAGGCAGTCCTCGTTTCAAAAGTAGCCCTGAGGCGGGTGAATATCTGCTCTAGAGTACTCCGTTCCGCAGCAGGCCAGGATAATACCTCTCTGCGGGCAGCCCCCTCCAGTTGCGCTAGCAAGATTTCCATTTGCTGATCGGCATTTATGGGGTACAGTTTGAATAAGGCCAGCAGCTTTTCTTTAAAGTCTCTTAGGGTATGGGCCTCTCCGTTATAGCGGGGAAACCATGGGGCCCCAAAATAGTAAGGCATGGTAAAGGGCATCATGCTGGGGGCTATAGGATGATTAGGAGCCGCAAGCTCTCCCGGGTCCGGCCGCTCGGCAACTCCCGGATCTGACATGTTAGTTTATTACAAGGTGGCCGCTGGTGACTAAAGGGGCCGGAACAATCCCCTTCCCTCCGGATACAAGTTCTTACCGGTATCGCCGGGTGTGCGCAGGCCAGATCTCGAGAGACCCTGGACTTCCCGCGACCGCGGTGACGTAGAGGAAACAGGGCCGCGGCTGTGCGATGATGAAGAGGGGCGGGCTTTTCGGTGTCCTTGAAGGGATCCGCCCACGAAGGTCCTCAGCAGCGCGGGAAACTTTACTCCAGGCGGCCGGTGGCCATCTTGATCACCATTCCCTGACAGCAAGCAGGGTTGTTGAGGAGTTAATGAATTATAATCCACAACCACGATTTTCTTTTCCTGGGGGTAGCGCAACACAGCACAGCGCCTCCGATTCCTCCCAGGCACAATTGTAATCCACAGATTTAGGAATAAAGGTTACAGTCTTTGCAATACGGTGGTGGAATAGTTAAAGCACACAGTTCACACTTCTCTGCACTTCAGAAGTATGCGGATCCTGTTCGTGACGCCAAAAAGAGCGATGCAGTGTCCCAGGGGGTAAGTAGTGTAGCCTTGGATATGCTGGGCTTTGTAGTGCAGAGCAACCCACTAACCTGGGATTCACTGTCGTCTTCGATCTGGGCAGATACTGGAACAGGCAGTACGTAAATGTTCGTGACGCCAGTGTCAATTAAACGGTGACACGCCGTGTAATGTTATGTGGAATAATGGAGTAACCACGTGATAGCCAACCAAAACTGGAACTTTACTAGAATTTTCAATAGTCAACAAGCATGGATGTCATTGGAAGCGCAGTTCCATTGAAGACAGTTGGTTTGCATATGGAGACAGTGGTTTTGCATAAGTTACAGACAGGCCGGAAATAGCAAGGTGATTTTCAGAGGGTTAAACACAGGACTTGTAGTACAGGAGGCTTGCACTCTATTCCTGACTGATCCTGAAACATGTGACTTATTCTCCAAGGTCTGATGCCCTAACTCTGGCGTATCCTTGAATCTGTCTTTATCAAGTACCTCCTCTGTTATCTTGAGTACCTCTTGCTGATTAGACTCGCCTTCTGTTGTATTCTGGGTCTTCAGGCTGTTTAACTATGCCCTTCTTGCTTCTATGAATACGGACTCAGGAGGGGAACCTTCTCCTCGGATCTGGAATCCGGTTACAGGGCTTACTCTACCCTCTCAGCACTGAGTCTAGAAACTTCTGCCTTCCTGAGCTAGGCCCTAGCCTATTTATACTGAACTGGGGGCTCCCTCTGCTGGCTGTGACAAGAATTGCCGGTAACCGGCCTGACTGGCTTAAAGGGAAATACACATTCCAATCTAGCAGTGTCGGGTAGCCTACCCGTATGCTGCATTCCTCCTAGGCACGGAGGAAGAGGAGTCTCACTTGCCAAGCAGCATGGAGAAAGGGGAACATGAAGAGACCTATGAATATGACCAACAGTTCCACACTAACCTGCCACAGCCTTGCTGACTGGAACTCGTGCTCAGAAAAAACGCTGTCCACACAAACATTAGACAAAGAGCACACACATAAGAACACACAGGAACCAGGACATCCATAGCTGCAATAAAAACCAAAGGCATAGGACATCAACTAAACATCAGGGATTTGGATTTATGACCGGAAGGGGTGGCCCTTACTGGAAGGATGGTAAGTATACCAGGAGAATGACTTCAGCAACATGCCTGGAGTACCCCTCAAGCTTCTGCCATCCAGCAGGAAGCTAAATAGCCAAAGCGGTCGTACCCACACACACACTGGGAAAGGAGTTAACCCTTCCATCACCAAACCAGGTAAGTGTCACTAAAAGGGGAAGTGTACAATAAACAATTACACTGCATTCATGTCCTGGGAGTCAGCCAGAAGGCCGAGACACTGCCACCACATGTACACAAGACAACACGTTGCCATGGAGAGCCACAAGTAAAGGGAAGTGTCACAGTGCACACCTACAAAAGCCTTGTGCGCACCAGACATAGAAAGTGCCTACATACACACAAAACATAGCCAGAGGCAACCGCACGCATCAACAGTGAGATGCCTAGCTAGCAGCTCAGGTTGCAACACAGCCAAATACACCTGTTGTTTGCGGCAACCGCACTTGTTGCAAACAAGTAACAGCCCCCAGCTGCGGTTGACAAAACTTCCCAGACCACGGGCAACAGCATGCGGCTCCCAAGGAGTCACGACCATAAACATGGGCGTGACAAATTCTATCTAAGAGTATTTACTTTTCATTATCTATAACTTCTACTCTATTCTTTATTCCCTCAATTTTTTTTTCATACCTCCCGAGGAGCTCTGCAACTCTTTCACTTTTTCCCTTTTTTTGTTCATCTCCTCTTTAATAAGAGTGAGATCGATCTGTGCTGAAGCAATCTTATTAGTCAGATCCTCCAAGCAGTGGTTAGATTGTTGTACCGCACCCAGAATCTCCATCAATTTTTTATCTCCTGAATTAATTACTTCCTCCATACTTTCTCCACTACCTATCATTCCTTGCCTCTCTACATATTCTGCTGTCACTTTTGAATCCCCATCATCACTCTGACTTTCTTTATTTCCCCCTCTGTGAGCTTTTGCTTTTCTGTGGAGATTTAAGGTATTTATCTAATCCAGTTATTATACTATTTCCCTTTCCTCCACTCGGTGAGGATACACCAGAGGATTTTCGGTTATATGACTTTGGAGGCATATTTTCCAAAGAGAGGTTACCAACAGAGAGAGAGAGAGAGGAGAGGTAATGAGGGAGAGAGAGAAGAGTAGCAGGGGAAAAAGGAGGAGAAAAGAAGAAAGGAAAAAAAAAACCTAGCAATTAGATTTTTTTCTTCTTTTCCCTTCCCTCCCCTCTTATCAATCAAATGTGAACTACACCTAATACATATCTATATATACCAGGTTTTTCCCCTCCCCCACCACCAACCCCCCAAAAGTCCCCAAATTCTTAACTCCTTTGCCACCACATTTTACAGGCACAATAGGACAGAAATTCTTCTGCACTGGCTTAGTTCACACTTATTCCAGTTATGATTTTTTCACAATTTTCATACATCTTCTAAGTCCTGTACTGTCTGAACCTTTAAAACAAGAGATTCTTTCAGGAGCACAAAAAACTGTGTCTCTTTACTTGCCGCTCCGTCGGGCTGTGAAGCCTGCTAGGAGGTACCTGCAGATCACTATTGTGCTGTTATCCTCTCTCGAGGCAGGGAGGTCCCCTTGCTGTCCCTGCACAGCTCAACTGACAAGGGAAACCCGGGAGTACACACACAATGCCACCGAGTCCTATATTCTCCGCCCAAACATCGGAGCCGGAGCGGAGCCGACCTTGCTTTCGATCGAAACCGACCAGCCATCCACTCTCAAGAGCACGATGCCCGGACATCCAGGCCACGACAAAGCAGGGGAAGGCAGCGCCTTAGTGAAGCATCCGAACCCACAGTACACGGGGGAGGGAGCACGGCACATCAACCCCTTCACGTCATGCCGCTACGCTGTCCCCTCTGAAAAATAATGTATGAGATGAATCTGGGAGATAAATGTATTAAGTGGGTACAATTACTGTATAACCACTCTAAAGTGAGGATAAATGTCAATGGAGTTATTTCAGAGCCTGTTACGCTGCAAAGAGGTACTAGGCAGGGGTGCCCCCCTTTCCCCATTATTATTCGCTATATTTGTTGAACGCCTTGCTTGTAAGGTCAGGGCAGACTATAAAATCAAAGGGTTTAAGGGCAGGGGAGTATTTGATAAAGTATGCTTGTATGCAGATGATTTTTTTTTATTTTTTTTGGAAGAGGGGGCATCCATACTGCCTTATATAATGAAGATAATTAATCAATTCGAACAAATATCTGGTTTTAAGGTAAACTGAACTAAATCGATATTGCTTCCAATAGGACATGATTTATCTCAAAACCCTATAGATATTAAAATATTAAAATCTATGGATTCATTTGAGTATCTTTGAATAAGAGTGAGTTCGAGGATTCAGGATTATTTGGAACTTAATGTCTCCCCGCTTCTGAATAAGGTTAAAAGTAAAATACGTATCTGGCAAAAACTCCCTATAAGACAGGCAGATCGAATTGCTCTCATCAAAATGATTCTCCTACCCCAGATTCTATATGTAATATCATCATGCCCTGTGTGGATAGGGGACCATTTTTTCAATCTATTGGAAAGATTAATGAATGATCTAATATGGGGAAGAAAAAGAGTTAAGATGAAACAAAAATATTTGTGGTTAAATGAAGAAGATGGTGGTCTGTCTGTCCCCTTTTTTTAAGTTATTACTTCTCTCAGTTGCAGTGGTTAATGACAGATGATTGTGGACTGTATCAATATTTGGTGGGAGAGTTTGTAAGTTTTCAATATAATATTTTCAGCTTTCTTGAAGCTGGGATTATTAAAATGAAGGGAAGGAATTGTCCAATCTATTAACCCATATGATGCACTTAATATGGGTTAATATAACAAAGTTATTGAGAATAAAGTATTCGTTAGGGTTTACCCCTATTTGGGGAAATATTAATCTTAAGGAGTTTCAAAAATTTTAAGATTATGTATTCTGGGAAAAAAGTGGTATTAAGTTTGTCTCACAGATTATGGTTGAAGGGAAGTTTAAAGCGTTAGAGGAATTTGGGTTAACTAAGGAGTTAGATTTTCTCACGCAGTTTAGATATTTCCGGTTGAAACATGCATATGATTTAACCGAAAATAAAGACTACTTAATCACTAAACATTCAGAATTGGCAACATTTTGTTATAATAGTAATATAGATAAAGTATCAATAGCACAGATATATAAGAAAATAAAGAGGGGTTTAGGAAGTGTGATTAAATTTAAGAGTGAAAGTAAATGGGCACAAGAAATTGATTCTGAAACTATAGATTGGAGATACATTTATAAAAGTATGAAAAGGGTTACTATATCTAGTAATTTCCGATCGATACAGTTTTTCATCCTTCATCGAACATATATAACACCACTGGTACCGAGTAGGATATATAAAGCAAAGGATTCTAGATGTTGGAAATGTAAATCGAAATTATTTAAAGAACTTACTAGAGAAACTGGTAGAAATTTTCCATTAGAGATTGCTGTAGCTGTGTTGGGATATATGACTGGGACAGGTTGGGACAAAAAGAGTGTTGTGAAATGGAACCTTTTTAAAAGAGTTCAAAGATATGAGTATTATTGTAAGGGAAAAGGGAGAAAGTGAGGGGAGGGGAGAGAGAGGGAAAGGAAAAGAAAAAAAGAGAAAAAGAGAAAAATGAGAATGAAGGGAAAAAAAACAAAAAACGGTCCCCGATATGAGATAATGCTATTAATTTTCTGGGGAAACCGAGACAACCAATGGGGAGGGAAGGGTTGGGATTTTCTTTCTTTTTGAAACGGAACAATGATATGACGGGAATAGGATATTGTAAACTGTATTTGTGTAATATTTTCATAATGTATTTATTTTTCTATAATGAATATACAAATATTTATAAAAAAAAATTAAAAAAAGTGGCCAACTCGGCAGTCATTGCGGAGACACTGCAGCATGTAATTGCTCATGTGTGCCAGGCTGCCCAGAGGCAATGTCAGCAACCTTTTGCTCAGCTGCGCATATGTAAAGACGGCTGCCTCACGTCTAATAATCCACATGCGATAAAACTGATGTCCGCCTCCAATATGTGATGAAATCTCCCTTTGTGGCAACAGTCGCACGGAACACCTGATCCGAAACAGTCCAGATTACCTTGATAAAGGACAGAAAAAGATTGCGCAATACCCTCGGGATTTAGAAGTAAGAAAATTTTAATCTACTTACAAAAAAGCAGTTTTTCACATGCGTGTAAAATACCCGACCCGGGTTTCGCACTTAGCTTCGTCAGGGGCTGCGGTGCAAATGCCGCCAAAGGTCAACACATATATGGCAATCCTTAACCCCGGAACAAGTACGGACTTCCGTTTGTCCGGCAATGTATTTAGACATTTAAAAAAAAAAAAATACTAAAATTGCCAAATTAAGTTCTAAAGACTTATACATTAGCAAAGGTATAAAATAACAATGAAATACAAACAATGTAAAATAGTATTAAACATAGTCAGAAACTTGCTTACAAAGTAAAACGTATAAAATTAATAAAATAATAATATTTTCGGATCAAACCATACAGACAGATTTTATATCCCATTCGATATTATGTCCATTTGGCTGCAATGTATTCATATCATAAATCCATTGCGCCTCCCTTTTATTAATCTGTGTGGCGGGATTACCTCCACGCCAGTGACGTTTCACCAATTCTACACCACAAAATTTAAGACCCATAGGATCTTTCTGATGGAACTTTTTATAGTGTGCAGAGACACTATGAGTCTCGAGTCCTTTTTTAATATTTTTAATATGTTCAGCAACTCGAACTTTTAATTTTCTCAGTGTTCTTCCAATATACTGGAGACCACACGGACACTCCAGCACGTAAATAACTCCCATTGATTCACATGAGATGTTTCCACTGATTTTTTTAGAGATAGATTTGGAGGTAGACACAATATCGTCTTTTCTAATCATTTTTTTTATCTAACTAAAAATGAAAAGGAGGCTCTAAAAACTTTGGAAAAAAATGACAAAATAATTATTAAACCAGCAGATAAAGGTGGAGGTGTAGTTGTTTTAAATCATGAAGACTACAACACTGAAATGAAGAGAATTCTCAGTGACACTACTACATATAAAAAATTGAAAAGGGATCCCATTATTGAATACAAAAAAACACTTAAAGCATTGTTAGATAAGGGTCTGATGCAAAAAGTGTTGAATGATAAAGAACATCAATATTTAAATAATATGTACCCAAAAACTCCGACCATATATTATTTACCCAAGATACACAAGAATGCAGAACGCCCCCCAGGGAGACCCATTGTCTCAGGGATTAATTCAATAACTAGCCGTGTATCCGAGTATATAGACATCTTTCTACAAAAATATGTGACTACCACACCATCATACCTACGGGATACAGGGCATATCCTTGAAGTTTTGAGAGAAATAAATGATATACCTGAAAATGCTATTCTGATGACATTGGACGTCACTTCACTTTACACAATCATACCAAATGATATAGGCATGGAGGCGATAAGATTTTATCTGAATAGAGACGACCAAATGTGTAACGAACAAAAAATCTTTATTCTGGATTGTATACAGTACTGCCTCGGGCATAACTATTTCTGGTATGCTGATAGTTATTTTCTCCAGGTGTCGGGTGTGGCGATGGGTGCGAAATCTGCACCCAGTTTCGCCAATTTATTTATGTCTTACTGGGAACAGTCTAATATTGACCCGATCATTAAGGATGAGATGGAGGGTGGTAGTCTCCAACTCTGGAGGAGGTACATAGATGATTGCATCGGCATTTGGTATGGGACGGAGATAGGGTTAATGGGGTTTATTTCCGAATAAGTTATATTAATAAATATTATTGCGAATAAGTGGAATATTAATTTTACCCACGATGTTAGTAGAAACACTATACATTTTTTAGATCTGGAGATTAGGGTAGATGAAAGAAAGATAAAAACGGTCACTTATTTTAAACCCACTGACCGCAACGGTTATATTGAAAGAAATAGCTGCCATCATGAACCGTGGATCTGCAATGTGCCGAAGGGACAATTGAAACGCATAAAAAGAAATTGTACCAGTATTGAGGATTATGAGACACAAAGTGACATCATAGTGAATAGATTTGTAGAAAAGGGATATAAAAAGGAAGTCCTATTAAATCAGAAGGAAGAAATTAAGTTGGAAAATTTGGGTACTATTAAAAAGAAGGTGTCTGCGGAAGATAGAACACAGATCAAAGAAAAATATAAGTTTGCCTTTTCAACCACCTACTCTATTAATTGCCCCCATATTAAAAGAATAATTCAAAATAATTGGAAAGTTTTGCTAAATGATCCAGTTATAGGAGAACTCATACCCCAAAAAACCGCCCTTTATTTTTAGAAGAGCCCCTACTGTCAGAAACCGTATTGTGCACAGCTATGTGAGAGAGTCTTCTGGCACACCGAAATTGCGTAATGGCTTCACTTGGTGCGGCTTCTGTCCATGCTGCAGAAACCGCTCAAGAGAGGATAAAAAAATGATTAGAAAAGACGATATTGTGTCTACCTCCAAATCTATCTCTAAAAAAATCAGTGGAAACATCTCATGTGAATCAATGGGAGTTATTTACGTGCTGGAGTGTCCGTGTGGTCTCCAGTATATTGGAAGAACACTGAGAAAATTAAAAGTTCGAGTTGCTGAACATATTAAAAATATTAAAAAAGGACTCGAGACTCATAGTGTCTCTGCACACTATAAAAAGTTCCATCAGAAAGATCCTATGGGTCTTAAATTTTGTGGTGTAGAATTGGTGAAACGTCACTGGCGTGGAGGTAATCCCGCCACACAGATTAATAAAAGGGAGGCGCAATGGATTTATGATATGAATACATTGCAGCCAAATGGACATAATATCGAATGGGATATAAAATCTGTCTGTATGGTTTGATCCGAAAATATTATTATTTTATTAATTTTATACGTTTTACTTTGTAAGCAAGTTTCTGACTATGTTTAATACTATTTTACATTGTTTGTATTTCATTGTTATTTTATACCTTTGCTAATGTATAAGTCTTTAGAACTTAATTTGGCAATTTTTGTATATATTTTTTTTTAAATGTCTAAATACATTGCCGGACAAACGGAAGTCCGTACTTGTTCCGGGGTTAAGGATTGCCATATATGTGTTGACCTTTGGCGGCATTTGCACCGCAGCCCCTGACGAAGCTAAGTGCGAAACCCGGGTCGGGTATTTTACACGCATGTGAAAAACTGCTTTTTTGTAAGTAGATTAAAATTTTCTTACTTCTAAATCCCGAGGGTATTGCGCAATCTTTTTCTGTCCTTTATCAAGGTA
Source organism: Bufo gargarizans (assembly GCF_014858855.1). Classification (NCBI taxonomy): domain Eukaryota; kingdom Metazoa; phylum Chordata; class Amphibia; order Anura; family Bufonidae; genus Bufo; species Bufo gargarizans. The sequence goes on along the minus strand of NC_058084.1, from coordinate 283,116,838 downwards.
ATCTGGACTGTTTCGGATCAGGTGTTCCGTGCGACTGTTGCCACAAAGGGAGATTTCATCACATATTGGAGGCGGACATCAGTTTTATCGCATGTGGATTATTAGACGTGAGGCAGCCGTCTTTACATATGCGCAGCTGAGCAAAAGGTTGCTGACAATCTTCGCAGGTTATACATAGACTTGTGAGATCCGCCTGTGTACCATTGTTTTATGGATTTGTGATTTTCACCTGTGTAGAATACGAACTTGGCACATTGTATTTTTGGTTCCAGATCCCTTATACTGCTCTATAAATTAGCGCGGCACCCGCCAACTTTTCTTCTATTTTGTATTAAGGATTTTGAACCTATCCTATTAAGGGCACCGCAGCTGAATGTTCATTAGTCCACACCCACCAATTTGCTTCTGTTTGCCCAGAGGCAATGAAAAGCTGTCCTCTCACTGGCACAAACCACTTATCGGTCTGTTGTTCAAGGCCCATCCACAGCTCCTGCGTGGTGTGGGGTTTATCCCCAAGCAGATAAGTTTTAAAACTGCCTGCTGTCATTTACCCCTGGCTGTGCTGAAGTTGGTGGTGAAGGTGTTATGCTGACCGGATGAGGCGCTGGTAGAGGATGAGGAAGCGGAGTAGGAGGAGGAAGCAACAGAGGCAAACTGAAGAACCCTGCAATCCTCGGTAGTGGAAGGACATGTGCCAAACTGCTATCCGCCTCAGGCCCAGTTACATTTACTCAGTTTGTTGTTATGAAGATATAACGTTCCTGACTGTGCTTACTGGTCCACGTATCCGTAGTGAGGTGCACCTTGCCACAGATGGCGTTGCGCAGAGCAAACCTGATTTTGTCCCACACTTGATTGTGCAGAGAAGGGATGGCACACCTGGAAAAGTAGTGACGGCTGGGCACAACATACTGTGGAACAGCCACCGCCATAAGGGCTGTTTCACACGAGCGGATGCCGTGCGTGACGTCCGCTCCGTGAAAGAGTGCCAAGACCCGATGCAGACTGCAGAGGCATAGAGCATTAACATGACTTATAATGCTCCGTGCCTCTCTGTGAGCTCTTTACTACGAAATCACAGTTGTGATTTTTGCACTAAATGGGTGTTTTTTTAATAGCAGAATGGCACAGCAGTAAGTAAAGGGTGTATCTCACAATGACATATGCAGCAAAGGCTGCAAAATTAAGTTTTTTGCCCTAAATAGGTGTTTAAAAAAAAAAGAATAGAACAACGGTATCTAAAGGGTGTAACTCAAACGTACAGATGCAGACAAGGCTGCAAAATTAAGATTTTTGCCTTAAATGTGTGTTTTTTTAATACCAGAATATGACAGCAGTATATTACGCTTGAGCCCGCAAATTAAGTATTTTGCCAAAAAAGTTGTTTTCTTTAAATAACAGAATAGCACAGCAGTATCTAAAGCATGTATCTCACACTGACAGATGCAGACAAGGCCGCAAATTAAGCATTTTGCCCTAAATGGGTGTTTTTTTTAAAACCCAGAAAATTAAAGCTGTATTTCTAGCTTAAATTGCACACTGACGGCAGAGGCCCCAGATGGAGGGTGTTGCAAAAAATTGGTGTTTTTTCAAAGCCATAAAATTATTAAAGTATTTCAAGCTTGTTTTAGCAATAACAGATGCAGCAAAGACTGCAATATTAAGTACTTTTACTAACAGAATATGACAGCAGTATATAACGCTTGAATTTCACACGTACAGATGCAGCAAGGGCTGCAAAATAGTGCATTTTGCCCAAAAAGGGTGTTTTTTAAAGCCCAGAAAATTATAGCTGCATTTCTAGCTTAAATTGCACACTGACTAATGCGGCAGAGGCCCAAGATGGAGGTTATTGCCAAAAATGGGTGTTTTTTTTAAAGCCAGAAAAATGTTGAAGTATTTCAAGCTTGTTTTAACAATAACAGATGCAGCAAAGGCTGTAATATTAATTATTTTGCCCAAAAATGGGTGTTTTTTTTACTAAGAGAATATGACAGCAGTATATAACGCTTGAATTTCACACATTCAGATGCAGCAAGGGCTGTAAAATTGTTTCAAGTTTTTTAAAACCCAGAAAATTATAGCTGTATTATTAGCTTAAATTGCACACTGACTAATGCTGCAAAGGCATGTAGGATATTGCCAAAAATGGGTGTTTATTTAAACCCAGATTATTATTGCAGTATTTCAAGATTAGATTTTAATGTCCCAAAAGCACATATGCAGTGCTGGTGCACTGAGATTGCATAAAATGGCCACCGCCGCCCACCTAACAGACAGATAAAAGTTCAAAGTACTCTGAAACCGTGCAACCGAATTGCGGAGGTCATCAACCTCCAAAGACAATCCCTGCATGCGATCAACCAAAGCATCAATATGTCTGTGAAGGTTCTCATTTATCCAGGTCATCTTACAGATATTGATGCTTTGTATATCTGCAAACAGCAAGGGAAAAAATGAAGGTATGGCGGGTTATAATGTCACGGTAGGTTAGATAAGGGAAGAAAACAGAACACGACAAGGCAAACAAAACAACTGACTAGGCCCTAAATGCTAGGGAACAAAGGGGTCACCTCCCAGCAGTCCTTAAAACACTTTCCCTAAGCTGCTATGCCCATGTGCATATCTCGATGGTAGATATGCACATGCTCACATACCTAAGACTATAACACATTGAACCAAACCCTCAGCTGTAGGAAAGAGACACCCAGCAAATACCAACAACCGAAGGAGCAAGCGTCACCCTAGAGGCCTAGTAAAAACAGTCACAGAAGGAAAAGGACTTCTCTAGAGATGTGTTAGAGCAGACGATCCACCAAACTTCCAGAGCTCACACAAGGCAGAACTATAACCCGCAAAGGCTATAGGAAGAGGGAGGAAAAATTTGCCTCACCAATTACCTAAAGAACAACACCTGGGAGGAGGTGGGATTCATTTCAAACCCACAACAAAACGAACTGTCAGATCGAGTCACGTGCAGCAACTCTGACAGATCTCCTCAGAACACCCGCAGGGCAGGGCGTGACAGCAGCATTTGTTTGCGGTTTAGCTGCATTACCTCAGCTACACAGAGTGACAAACGCCATTGGAACAAATAATTTCTACTGCTGCGATATACCAGTTGCCCCCCAAAAACACTGTTGAAGCAGTGGTGCTATATACCAATTATATACTTTCTATTTAGTGCATTTGGGTAGTGCAGTATTGGTTTGTGGTTTTGCTGCGTTACCTCCTCTACAGATAAGGAAAAACGACATTGGAACAAATAACTTCTACTAGTGTGATATACCAGTTGCCCCCTCAAAAAACTGATTGAAGCAGGGGTGTTATATTGTAACGGATCGCCTGGCACCCCGACTGAGTACCTCCGTTTACGGATGCGCCTAGCGTTTTCCTGAGGCTTCCAAGCACTCTGGCAGACACCACAATCACCGAACCAGCATATAAATCCTCTCCCAGCAATGAATGCTGTAGGCAGTTGAATAGGAACCATACAAAAAGGTTTTCACTCCTAGCAGTCAAACTGGGACAGCATGCAATAAATCCTCCCCCAAGGATGAGACGACACTTCACCTTGAGGTTTAAAACAGGAACTCACTTTATTTTAACACAAGCATTGATTTATACACATCTTCCAACAAGGTACCACCCACAGGCTCTGCAAAAACAGCCAATCATATGTATCTACAGTATTTAAACCTTCCCAGCAATTGTACACAAAATCCCCTTCCCTCTGTCTGTAACGCAATAAACAAAACACAATGAGCATTGTCTGAGACGTAATTAACCAACACAATAAGCATTGTCTCAGACGCAATCCACAAAATACAATTATCAAACGTAATGGACTAACTTGAACCCTGGCATACACATATACAATGTAATCGAACACATAATAACATACATAGTATTTAAGACAGCCTGAATGCAATCTGCTACACAGTCTTAAAGGGGCATTGTTCCTAAAAGTCAGACATGTCCACGGATGGCCATTAAAGGGCCAGTAGCAGCAATATAAAATACCACATGCCCAAATATTGCATTCAAACGTACCAAATCACCAGGGGCCATAGTCAGCAGGTAGGAGGCAGCCAGCCAGGCCTCTCCAATGCCCAGTGGCGAGGCGGGTTCCGCCACATTTCTCCCCTTTCCCATTGAGACTATCCAGACTCCAGACCTCCAGGCGGTCTGGGGCTCTGATAGTTAGCCGGCCTTTCTCCAAGGGTGTAGTTGTCCCTATGGCCCCCTGCCACTTGTGCCCAGTTGTAGATCCATGACTTGGGGGGAAGGTAACCAGGGTGCCCTCTCCCCTGGTTGAACAAAGCTGTTGCTGGGGGGAAGGGGTAACAGGCTCCTCTCTCTGCGACACCCTCCCTTGTTGTAGGGGAAAACAGACTGCCTCTCCTTCCAATACATTGTCCTGTTGTTGTGGACCAAGACAGACTGTCCATATCTCCAGTGGTGCAGGTACAGAGACTACGGTCCCATCTGCACTGTTGTGGGGCTTGCTGCCTCCCCTTGGTGTGCTAGGCAAACCGCTGGGGCTACTTGGGGAACAGCGGCCAGCGGTGTTCTGCACTGATGCCAGCAATTCTGCTGGGGCGAGGGGGGTACAAGCCAGCCCTGTAACAAGGGGGTCGGTGGAGCAGAGGCTAGCGGTTCTCTGCCCTGATGCCAGCTCTTCTGCTGGAGCGACTGGAGTAAAGTCCTGCTGGGTAGTAAGGGGACAAGTAGGGCAGAGGCCAGCGGCGCTCTGCCCAGATGCCAGCTCTTCTGCTGGGAGGGGGCCAGAGGGGGCTAACGACTCCTCTACTGACCCCAGTACCTGGTTTGGAGTTGGCTGTGGAGGGGAGGGGTTGCTTACCTCCTCCTCCTGGTACTGCTGCTGGAGTTGGAGATCTGGGCCGGCTGCCCAGTATCTCTGTAGGGCCGGTAGAGAGATCTCGGTCCCATCTCCACCTGCCATCTGTGGGTCTTCCCAGGACCAGTCGATAAGGTCCCTCATTTCTGGGGCTGGTTGGGGAGTAGGAGGTACTGAATGCAGGTCTCCTGATGACGGACTTAGTTGTTGGGGAGGGGGAACGAAACTCACCGCTCCCAATGGTGTACAGTCCATAAGCCCCATCAGGTTAGAGACAGGCGGTGTCACTGGATCATATAAGTCCGCATAATTCTGTTTGATCTCCCACTGCTCTGGTGGTACTTGCAGGGTATAGGGTGACTGACTGGAGCTGAACAGGTGCTGGTAATCCTGCTCCAGTTCCCATTCCTGGACAGCCAGTTCAATCAGGTCTGGCCTTAGGTCTTCGGCCATAGGGAGATCCAGCACGGCCTCTCTGTAGTCAAAAATGTCCCAAAGCCGTGACTCTGCCGCACTCCCAAATTCAGGTTCTGCAAAGGCACCCCATAATAAGCCAGGGCCATTATAATCCTTGCCCTCGGGTTTGTCAAATTTGGCCATTCCGGGAACCCGCTGAACCGCGTACCAACGTAGCGCTTGGTATGCATCATCGAGACCCAGTTCCCTCCATGCCAGTGAATTAAGTTGCCTCACCAATTCCTCCTGGGCCTGTTCTCCCAGCATATGTATCCGTAGGGCCACTCTGGCTTGTAACCGCTGCTCCTTGCTGGGAAGACGCTCACCTCGCCAACGCTGGACACCTTCTAGGGTTTCTTCCCACATCTCTTGTCGGGCGCTCTCTCTGCAGTCCAACCTGGTTGCCTCTCCTATTGGCTTGACTAGTGGTGCCAAGAGGTTCTGTAACCTCCGGTTACATTCCTTTTCTACCTCGAGCGTCGTCCAGGGACTCGCTGGTTCTATGCCGCTCCATAATTCCTGTGTCTCCAGGGTGTTGTTCCTCTCACACCAGGACGCCATCCCACTGCTTGCCACCAATGTAACGGATCGCCTGGCACCCCGACTGAGTACCTCCGTTTATGGATGCGCCTAGCGTTTTCCTGAGGCTTCCAAGCACTCTGGCAGACACCACAATCACCGAACCAGCATATAAATCCTCTCCCAGCAATGAATGCTGTAGGCAGTTGAATAGGAACCATACAAAAAGGTTTTCACTCCTAGCAGTCAAACTGGGACAGCATGCAATAAATCCTCCCCCAAGGATGAGACGACACTTCACCTTGAGGTTTAAAACAGGAACTCACTTTATTTTAACACAAGCATTGATTTATACACATCTTCCAACAAGGTACCACCCACAGGCTCTGCAAAAACAGCCAATCATATGTATCTACAGTATTTAAACCTTCCCAGCAATTGTACACAAAATCCCCTTCCCTCTGTCTGTAACGCAATAAACAAAACACAATGAGCATTGTCTGAGACGTAATTAACCAACACAATAAGCATTGTCTCAGACGCAATCCACAAAATACAATTATCAAACGTAATGGACTAACTTGAACCCTGGCATACACATATACAATGTAATCGAACACATAATAACATACATAGTATTTAAGACAGCCTGAATGCAATCTGCTACACAGTCTTAAAGGGGCATTGTTCCTAAAAGTCAGACATGTCCACGGATGGCCATTAAAGGGCCAGTAGCAGCAATATAAAATACCACATGCCCAAATATTGCATTCAAACGTACCAAATCACCAGGGGCCATAGTCAGCAGGTAGGAGGCGGCCAGCCAGGCCTCTCCAATGCCCAGTGGCGAGGCGGGTTCCGCCACATATATATCAATAATATACTTTCTATATAGTGCATTTGGGTAGTGCAGCATTTATTTGCTGTTTTAGCTGCGTTACCTCAGATACACAAAGTGAAAAACACTATAGGAACAAATAATTTCTACTGGTGTGATATACAAGTTGCCCCACCCAAAAAAAGTGATTGAAGCAGGGGTATGATATTCCTTCTTCCACAAATATCGCTCTTCTATAGGGACATTTGTTATAGGGTAATTTTGAAAATGACAGGCAGTGGAAGAGGCAGGCCATTCCGTAGGGGTGGTAGGGGTCGGGCAGGTGCACCAGGCCGGAGCCTAAGTGGTAAGTTGCAGATGGTGCGTGCGATTACGTCAAAGGACGCTCGAGACTTGGTTGAGTGGCTCACTCAGCTTTCTGCTTCTGCACCCTCCTCATCCTCTCTATCTACACCCTCTTCACTCTCTGCTGTGTGCACCCCCAAAGACACCAACACCATATCCCCTCCGCTAGAGTCAGAGGAATTTCTTTCCCATCCATTACAAGACCTTACCAATGTGCAGCCATTCTTGGCATCAGATCAGGAAGAGGAGGTAGCAACAGTCGCCACACAGCAGTCTGACGACAGCACCCAGATCAGCCCGAGGAGGGTGGTCCCCACTGTTGCTGCCTACTCTGAGATCTGTAATGTCAGTGGTGGTGAAGGGTACGATGATGATGTGTCTATAGACGTCACGTGGGTGCCCACAAGAGAGGAAGAGGAGGGGAGTTCAGAGAGAGAGACGGAGCAGCAGAGAGGGAGGAGAAGCAGGCAAAACTTACAGTGCACAGGAAGCAAAAAGCAGACTGCTAATGTATCTGAACGAGCCATCTACCATGCACGGTCACATCTTGCGCTCCCAGGACACCGGCACATGGCTCCGCAGTGTGGGCTTTTTTTAACGTGTCAGCTGCTGACAATAGTGTTGCCATCTGCAGCCTGTGCTGTCAACGCATAAGTCGAGGTAAAGCCAACACTCACCTAGGGACGGCCTCCTTAACTACTACAGGACCGCCGCACGCAGGATCGCCTCCTGGCGGCGGCCCTGTTATTCCTCCTGGACGCGCCGACGCGTCCTCTCACGAGACGCAAGATTTCGGGCAGAGCCGGCCCGCGCATGTGCATTGCGGGCAGGCAAAAGTTAAAGAAGTATTTCATCACCAGCCTGCCAGCCAATGATCATCGCTAGCAGGCTGGTGATTTTCAAAAAAAGGAATCAGAAGCCATTTAACACCTTATATTTATAAATATAAGGTGTTAAATGGCTTCTGTGCTCCTCTTTTCATCGGTTGGTCCCAGCAGAGGAGCACAGTTCAAAGTGAGTACACCAAACAGTACACTTAGCCCCCAGATCACCCCCATCACCCCAATTAACCCCTTGATCGCCCCTGTCAATCACCTAGTGAAAGGGAAAAAAGTGATCAGTGTAAACTGTCACTTTTTTTTTCCCACTAGTATTGACGGTTAGGTTTAGGATAGTTTAGGCCCCTTTGTTAGGCAGTTAGCGCCGGTTAGTGCCCAGCCCACCGCACCGCAGTCACTGATTCACTGATTAGCATATCGCTAATCAGCATTTGTACTTTTATAGTATCTGTAAGTGATCAGAACTGATCACAGTCCGATCTATAATAGTATTAGTGTCACCTTAGCTCGCCCTCCACCCAAAACGCAGTGTTTGCCCGATCAGGCTTGATCGGTCGCCCACACGTGCAATCACCCACGCCCGCCCCGCCGCAATGACAAAAAAAATATATATTTTTTGATCACTGCACAATCACTTTACAAGCGCTGTGGCGATAAAAATTTTTTTATCAATCGCAGCGGCCTCCGGTATTTTGCTAGCCTCCCATTTGTAAGACAGGCTTGCTTTTTTTCTTGGGTAGTCTCAGGGAATACCCCCTAAATTTAGTTGTCCAAATGGCAAATAAGGGGTATTCTTCTGAAGAGGCCTACAGGCTACTGACCCAGTCGGATGAGGAATGGGAACCCTCATCTGACGAATCCAGCGGGTCAGAATACGAACCTGTAGAAAGCAGTGGCAGTCTGACCCAAAGTTCGGACGAGGAGGTTGAGTTCCCTGATACCACCAGGCGTACCCGGCCCCGTGTTGCTAGACCACAGGTTGCGCAGGATCCGCTTCAAGGGCAGCAGAGTGGGGCTGGCACTGTCGGATTACGTGGTGAGGTATACACCAGCAGCGCAGCCCATCCTGGACCTAGTACCAGCACTGCCGTACAACATGGTGAAGTTGCGAGCACCAGAAGGGCAGTTGAAGCTGGTACGGTGGCACGTGCATTAGTTCCCCCGTCGCAGCCACCGCACAGACAGGCTCGTAGAGCCCCTAGAGTCCCTGAGGTGCTGGCAAACCCTGATTGGCAGCCCCCAACTTCAGCCGCACCAGTAGTTCCCCCTTTCACCGCCCAGTGTGGAGTTCGGGTTGAGACAGCTCAGATCGGATCGGCACTGGGGTTTTTTGAGCTGTTCTTGACTGCGGAGCTGTTGGACTTAGTCGTGGCAGAAACAAATCGATATGCCACTCAATTTATAGCCGCCAACCCGGGAAGCTTTTATGCCCAGTCTTTCTGGTGGAAACCCGTCCAAGTTTCCGAAATTAAAACTTTTCTGGGCCTTCTCCTCAACATGAGCCTAACAAAAAAGCATGAATTGCGGTCCTATTTGTCCACTAACCCAATTCATCACATGCCCATGTTCTCTGCTGCCATGTCCAGGACACGATTTGAGACCATCCTGTGTTTCCTGCACTTTAGTGACAACAGCACCTCTCGTCCCAGAGGCCACCCAGCTTTTGACCGGCTCCACAAAATTCGGCCCCTCATAGACCACTTTAATACCAAATTTGCAGATTTGTATACCGCTGAGCAAAACATCTGCGTAGACGAGTCCCTTATACATTTTACCGGGCGCCTTAGCTTCAAACAATACATCCCAAGCAAGCGCGCCCGGTATGGGGTCAAATTGTATAAGCTCTGTGAAAGGGCCACAGGCTATACGCACAAATTTCGTGTCTATGAGGGTAAAGCTCAGACCCTGGAGCCGGTCGGTTGCCCTGACTACCTGGGGAGCAGTGGGATGACAGTCTGGGACTTGGTGTCACCCTTATTTGGCAAGGGGTACCATCTTTATGTGGACAATTTTTACACAAGTGTGCCCCTCTTCAGGCATTTGTTTTTAGAACAGATTGGCTGCTGTGGCACCGCGCAACCTAGTCGCCGGGGCTTCCCCCAACGGCTCATTACCACCCGTCTTGCAAAGGGCTGCCTTGTGTAACGAAGAACTGCTCATGGTGAAATGGAGAGACAAGCGTGACGTTTACATGCTCGCCTCCATTCATGCAGACACGACAATCCAAATTGAACGAGCAACCAGTGTCATTGAAAGGCCCCTCTGTGTCCACGACTATAATTCGCTCATGGGAGGGGTGGACTTCAATGACCAGATGTTGGCTCCCTATTTACTTTCCCGCAGAACCAGACGCTGGTATAAGAAGGTGTCTGTATATTTGATTCAATTGGCTGTATATAATAGTTTTGTTCTCTACAGTAAGGCTGGGAGAACAAGATCCTTCCTCAAATTTCAGGAAGAGATCATCGAGAACCTCCTATATCCAGGAGGTTGCGTGGCCCCAACCACCAGTGTAGTGAGCCGTCTACACGAGCAACATTTTCCCAGTGTCGTTGCTGGTACCTCAAACCAACCGCCACCCTGAATCTTTTTTTGTGTCTGTAGCAGGAGTGGAATAAGGCGTGACACCCGTTATTTCTGTCCTGACTGCCCTGACCACCCTGCCCTATGCTTAGGGGAGTGTTTCCAGAAGTACCACACACAGGTATACTTAGCATAGGGATTGCATCTCACAGGACAGGCACACAGGGCTATTAGGGCCCATTCACACAGAGCTGCTGCAAACCTCTCCTTTCACCTGGGACAAAGTGCATAATGTACTTCGCCACATCTCTGGGCGCTTTGCACATTGTCCCATGGGGAAGTAGAGGTTTGTCCTATAAAAGGTAAAAAAAAGCAAAACAAAAGAAAAATCACCGGTAAGCAAGAAAGTTAATGTTCTGTTTCAAAAGTTCATAAAAGTTAATGTTCTGTTCAAATGTTATTATAAAGTTCATGTTAATACATTTTTTGCGTTGCGGCCTGTTTTTTTTTTTTTTACCTTCTAGGTGGACCAACCGATGAACCAGCTGCAGCACTGATGTGCATTCTGACAGAAGCATTGCGCTGCTGTCAGATTACACAAAAGTCGGTGTATGCGGCGCTGCAAGACGAGATTTCTCCTCTGCAGTAAAAAAGATATGTTTGCCGAGGCTTATGAGCTGAGAGGGTGGTGGTGTTCATATGCTTTGGCAAACACTTTGTATATAAAAAAAACTAACAAAAAAAACCCCGCAATGATTTATTCATCCACATCGATTGATGTGAATGGAGAAATCGGATTTGCCAGGGCATACGAGTTAAGTGGGTATGGATGTTGGGCGGAGCTCCTATGGCAGAGATTTTTTCATCCACATTGATCAATGCGAATGGAGAGATCTGTGCTGTTCATTTTTTCTTTCAGCCCAGAGGCTGAACGGAAAAAAAAAATCTCATTACCTGTATGCTCAATATAAGGAGAATAGCAGAAACTCCTAATGCTGGCCATACATGTAATGATTGCGGAGACCCTCAAATGCCAGGGCAGTACAAACACCCCACAAATGACCCCATTTTGGAAAGAAGACACCCTAAGGTCTTCACTGATGGGCATAGTGAGTTCATAGAAGTTTTTATTTTTTGTCACAAGTTAGCGGAAAATGATGTTTTTTTGTTTGATTGTTTTTCTTACAAAGTCTCATATTCCACTAACTTGTGACAAAAAATAAAAACTTCCATGAACTCACTATGCCATCACGAAATACATTGGGGTGTCTTCTTTCCAAAATGGGGTCACATGTGGGGAATTTATACTGCCCTGGCATTTTAAGGGCCCTAAAGCGTGAGAAGAAGTCTGGAATCCAAATGTCTAAAAATGCCCTCCTAAAAGGAATTTGTGCCCCTTTGCGCACCTAGGCTGCAAAAAGGTGTCACACATATGGTATTGCCATACTCAGAAGAAGTTGGGCAATGTGTTTTGGGGTGTCTTTTTACATATACCCATGCTGGTTGAGAAAAATATCTCTCTAAAATGACAACTTTGTATAATTTTTTTTTTTGAAAAGTTGACTTTTAGAGAAATATTTCTCTCACCCAGCATGGGTATATGTAAAAATACACCCCAAAACACGTTGCCCTACTTCTTCTTAGTACGGTGATACCACATGTGTGACACTTTTTTGCAGCCTAGGTGGGCAAAGGGGCACAAATTCTAAAGACCACCTTTACGATTTCACAGGGCATTTTTTACGCATTTGGATTCCAAACTACTTCTCTCGCATTAGGGCCCCTAAAATGCCAGGGCAGTATAACTACCCCACAAGTGACCCCATTTTGGAAATAAGACACCCCAAGGTATTTCTTGATGGGCATAGTGAGTTCATGGAAGTTTTTATTTTTTGTCACAGGTTAGTAAAATATGAGACTTTGTAGGAAAAAAAATAATCATCATATTCCGCTAACTTGTGACAAAAAATAAAAACTTCTATGAACTCACTATGCCAATCAGTGGGTACCTTAGGGTGTCTTCTTTCCAAAATGGGGTCACTTGTGGGGTAGTTATACTGCCTTAGCATTTTAGGGGCCCTAATGCGTGAGAAGTAGTTTGAAACCCAAATGTGTAAAAAATGCCCTGTGAAATCCTAAAGGTGCTCTTTAGAATTTGTGCCCCTTTGCCCACCTAGGCTGCAAAAAAGTGTCACACATGTGGTATCGCCGTACTCAGAAGAAGTAGGGAAACGTGGTTTGGGGTGTATATTTACATATACCCATGCTGGGTAAGAGAAATATCTCTCTAAAAGTCAACTTTAAAAAAAAAAAATTATACAAAGTTGTCATTTTATAGAGATATATCTCTCACCCAGCATGGGTATATGTAAAAAGACACCCCAAAACACATTGCCCAACTTCTCCTGAGTTCGGTGATACCACATGTGTGACACTTTTTTGCAGCCTAGGTGGGCAAAGGAGCACATATTCTAAAGAGCACCTTTAGGATTTCACAGGGCATTTTTTACACATTTGGATTTCAAACTACTTCTCACGCATTAGGGCCCCTAAAATGCCAAGGCAGTACAACTGCCCCACAAGTGACCCCATTTTGGAAAGAAGACACCCCAAGGTATTTTGTGATGGGCATAGTGAGTTTATAGAATTTTTTTTTTGTCGCAAGTTAGTGGAATATGAGACTTTGTAAGAAAAAAATAAAAATAAATCATCATTTTCCGCTAGCTTGTGACAAAAAATAAAAACTTCTATAAACTCACTATGCCCATCAGCGAATACCTTAGGGTGTCTACTTTCCGAAATGCGGTCATTTGAGGGGTGTTTCTACTGTCTGGGCATTGTAGAACCTCAGGAAACATGACAGGTGCTCAGAAAGTCAGAGCTGCTTCAAAATGCGGAAATTCACATTTTTGTACCATAGTTTGTAAACGCTATAACTTTTGCGCAAACCAATGAATATACACTTATTGTATTTTTTTTTATCAAAGACATGTAGAACAATAAATTTAGATAAAAATTTATATAGAAATGTAGTTTTATTTGAAACATTTTACAACTGAAAGTGAAAAATGTCATTTCTTTGCAAAAAAATCTGTAAATTTCGATTAATAACAAAAAAAGTAAAAATGTCAGCAGCAATGAAATACCACCAAATGAAAGCTCTATTAGTGAGAAGAAAAGGAGGTAAAATTAATTTGGGTGGTAAGTTGTATGACCGAGCAATAAACCGTGAAAGTAGTGTAGTGCAGAATTGTAAAAAGTGGTCTGGTCATTAAGTATGTTTAAGCTAGGGGGGCTGAGGTGGTTAATCAGAATTTTTCTTTAACACATCGATGGTTAACAGCCAAACAAAACTCAATATTTATTACCCAAATTCTGCGGTTTACAGAAACGCCCCACATGTGGTCATAAACTGCTGTATGGGCACACGGCAGGGCGCAGAAGAAAAGGAACTCCACATGGTTTTTAGATGCCATGTCCCATTTAAAGCCCCCTGATGCACCCTTACAGTAGAAACTCCCAAGAAGTGACCCCATTTTGGAAACTAGTTTTATTAGTACTATTTTTGGGTACATATGATTTTTTGATCATTCATTATAACACTTTATGGGGCAAGGTGACCAAAAAATTGGTTGTTTTAGCACAGTTTCTATTTATTTCTTTTTACAGCGTTCACCTGATGGGTTCAGTCAAGTAAAATTTTTATAGAGCAGATTGTTACGGACGTGGCGATACCTAATATGTATACTTTGTCTCATTTATTGAAGTTTTTCGCAATAATAGCATTTTTGAAACAAAAAAATTATGTTTTAACGTGTCCATGTTGTGAGAGCTATAGTTTTTTTATTTTTTGAGAGATTTTCTTATGTAGGGGCTCATTTTTTGCGGGATGAGGTGACTGTTTTATTGGTACCATTTTGTGGGACATACACATTTTTGATCACTTGGTGTTGCACCTTTTGTGATGTAAGGTGACAAAAATTGCTTGTTTTGACATTTTTATTTTTATTTTATTTTTTACGGTGTTCACCTGATGGGTTAGCTTATGTGATATTTTTATAGAACTGTTTTTTACGGACGCGGCAATACCAAATATCTCTATTTTATTTTTTTCTATTTTTAACATTTTTATTTTTTATTTATTCCTTACTTGGGGATATTTTTTCAACACTTTATTTTTAATTTTTTTGCACTTTTCGTCCCCCATAAAGTCATTCAAGACCTCTGGGGGACATTTACTTCACTTTTTCTTTTTTTTTTTTCACTGTTGATTTCTCCTGTAACTGGGGCTGACATAGTCACCCCAGTTACAGGAAAAATACACCCCCCAGAGAGGCTGTACAGCGCAATACAGGGCTGATCGAGGTCTGTGAAAGACCTCACACAGCTCCTACACTCTCTGGTCCCGGCGGTCACATGACCGCCGGGCCGGAGCAGGAAGCTCATGGCGCTTCCTGCTCTGTACACACAGCGCTTGGTGAGCGCTGTGTATGCAGCGATCTAGAAGGCAGGGACACCTGGGCACTGTCCCTGCCTTCTCTCTGGGTTGCCCTGCTGTCACTGACAGCGGGCAACCCGATCAGCAGCTGCACGATTAGCGTGCAGCTGCAGTTTCTGAACGGACGTTTTAAAACGTCCATTCAGAAATAGAGATCCACCCATAGGACGTTTATATCCTATGGGCGGACGGAAAGTGGTTAAAATGGAAAATCTGCCCAAAAAGTTAAATTTAAAAATTTGATCTCCATTTTTCTTTAATTCTTGTGGAACGCCTAAAGGGTTAACAAAGTTTGTAAAATCGGTTTTGAATACCTTGAGGGGTGTAGTTTCTACAATGGGGTCATTGTGGGGCTTACATAGTGGATACCCCCATAAAAGTGACTTCAGACCTGAACTGGTCCTTAAAAAGTGGGTTTTGGAAATTTTCTTAAAAATTTGAAGAATTGCTTCTAAACTTCTAAGCCTTCTAACGTCCTAAAAAAATAAAATGACATTTCCAAAATGATGCCAACATAAAGTAGACATATGGGGAATGTTAATTAATAAATCTTTTATGAGGTATCACTTTCTGTTTTAAAAGCAGAGAAATTGAAATTTTGAAATTTGCGAATTTTTAATTTTTTTTTGTAAATTTGGGATTTTTTCATAAATAAAGGTGAAATATTTTGACTCAAATTTATGACTATCATGAAGTACAATGTGTCACGAGAAAACAATCTCTGAATGACTTGGATAAATAAAGGTGTTCCAAAGTTATTACCACATAAAGTGAGATGTCAGTTTTGCAAAATTAGGCCTGGTCAGGAAGGGGGCAAATGGCCCAGATGGGAAGTGGTTAAAAAGATGATGACGCCGGATAACCCTCTTGCCCAACGGCTGATCGCCCGCTCGTCGAAACTGCTAGCCCGCCAACTACTGCCATATAAATTGGTTTACTCTGAGACCTTTAGAAAATTTGTGGCCATTGGCACACCGCAATGGAAAGTACCCGGAAGGAAATATTTCTCCCAGAAGGGCACACCGAAACTATATGGCCATGTTCAGCGGCAAGTGACTGTATCTCTGGCACACAGTGTCGGTGCCAAGATACATCTGACCACAGACACTTGGTCTAGCAAACATGGGCAGGGAAGGTACATAACTTTTACTGCCCACTGGGCGAAATTTCTGACGGCCGTCAAGCATGCAACCTGTGGCACCGGTGTGGATTTGGTGTTAACATGTTCCCGACCTATGACGAGTATTCTCATCATGGAGCACTGCTAATTAACGCTCCATGACGAGGAAACTCGTCATGGCATTAAACTGTCACCATGTCTGCAGACATGGTGACAGCGCTGAGACCCCGGCTGTAACACACAGCCAGACACCTTGAGTCAATGCCGAGGGAGGTCCTGTGACACCCCCATATCGGCGATCACTGCAAACCGCAGGTCAATTCAGACCTGCGGTTTGTAGCGCTTTTTGCAGTTTCTGATCCCCACGGGGATCAGAAACTTTAAAATGCCCAAAATAAAGATTTTTTCACCCCCCTCCCCTGCACCCCTGAATGATTTTATGCTGGCGGGTGGTGCAGGGGGGGTTGCAGGCGGTGCGGGAGGCGGGCGGTGCGGCAGGCGGGATCACCTCCTCTTGAAAATTCATTGGCGTCCAGTGGGTATACCAGAGTGTCAGCACATTGCTGACACTCTGGTATAAACGGCTGACATCTGTGCTGTGATGTCAGCCGTTTAACCTTTTCCATACCGCGATCCGTACGGACCGCTGTATGGAAAAGGTTAACAGTCAGGGAGCTCCCTCCCTCTCACATCTGGGGGCTGCTATGCCTTTGCAGTCCCCAGACAGGATGGGTCACAGAGGAAGAGAGCACCCCTCATTTCCCTTTCCCGTCTGCTTAGTTGTGGCAGACGGGGAAGGTTCCCATGGCAACAGGACGCCTTCTCAGGCATCCTGCTGTCCATGATGCTGAACAGATCTGTGCTAAAGGCATAGATCCGTTCAGACAAAGTGTAAATAAAATACAGTACAATACACTATATAGTGTACTGTACTGTATTATTCAGACATCAGAACCACTGGATCTTCAAGAACCAAGTAGGTCTGGGTCCAAAAAATGGAAAAAATAAGTGAAAAAAAAAGAGAAAAAAACATTTATCACTGAATAAAAATAAAATAAAATTAAATACACTACTCATATTAGGTATTGCCGCGTCCGAAACGACGATCTATAAAACGGTCATGTTACTTTCCCCGCACGGTGAACGCCATAAAAATAAAAAAATAAAAACTATGAGGAACTTGAAATTTTGCCCACCTTACTTACCCAAAAAGTCACATGTACGCCAAAATAGTACCAATCAAACCGTCACCTCATCCTGCAAGAAATGAGCCCCTACATGAGAAAATGGCCCAAAAAATTTATGGGTCTCAGACTATGGAGACACTATAACATGAGTTTTTCATATTATTGTGTAAAACTTAAATTAATAAAAAAAAAGTATACACATTAGGTATTGCCGCGTCCGTTTTGACCAGCTCTATAATAATATCACATGATCTAACCCCTCAGATGAACACCGTAAAAAATAAAAAATAAAAACTGTGCTAAATAAACAATTTTTGTCACTTTACATCACAAAAAGTGTAATAGCAAGCTATCAATATGCATCCCAAAATAGCGCCAATCAAACCATCATCTCATCCCGCAAAAATCGTACCCTACCCAAGATAATCGCCCAAAAACTGAAAAAACTATGGCTCTTAGACTATGGAAACACTAAAACATGATTTTTTTTGTTTAAAAAATGAAATAATTGTGTAAAACTTACATAAATAAAAAAAAAGTATACATATTAGGTATCGCCACATCCGTATCGACCGACTCTATAAAAATATCACATGACCTAACCCCTTAGGTGAACACCGTAAGAAAATAAAAATAAAAACGGTGTAAAAAAGGCCATTTTTTGTCATCTTACGTCGCAAAAAGTGTAATAGCAAGCGATCAAAAAGTTATATGCACCCCAAAATAGTGCCAATCAAACCGTCATCTCATCCTACAAAAAAATGATACCTGACCTAAGATAATAGCCCAAAAACTGAAAAAACTATGGCTCTCAGACTATGGAGATACTAAAACGGTGTACATTTGTGCACATATTAGGTATCGCCGCGTCCCTGACAACCTGCTCTATAAAAATACCAAATGATCTTACCTGTCAGACGAATGTTGTAAATAACAAAAAAAAACTGTGCCAAAAAGCGATTTCTTGTTACCTTGCCTCACAAAAAGTGCAATATAGAGCAACCAAAAATCATATGTAAACTAAAAACTTCCACCCTATCCCATAGTTTCTAAAATGGGGTAACTTTTTGGGAGTTTCTACTCTAGGGGTGCATCAGGGGGGCATCAAATGGGACATGGTGTCCAAAAAAAGTCTAGCAAAATCTGCCTGCCAAAAACCGTATGGCATTCCTTTCCTTCTGCGCCCTGCCGTGTGCCCGTACAGCAGTTTATGACCACATATAGGGTGTTTCTGTAAACTACAGAATCAGGGCCATAAATAATGAGTTTTGCTTGGCTGTTAACCCTTTATTTGTAACTGGAAAAAATAAATAAAAATGGAAAATTTGCCCAAAAATTTAAATTCTGAAATTTCATCTCTATTTGCCAATAACTCTTGTGGAACACCTAAAGGGTTAATAACGTTTGTAAAAATTGTTTTGAATACCTTAAGGGGTGTAGTTTCTTAGATGGGGTCACTTTTATGGAGTTTCTACTCTAGGGGTGCATCGGGGGGCTTCAAATGGGACATGGTGTCCAGAAAACTGAAAACAGAGAACTGTCTAGCAAAATCTGCCTTCCAAAAACCGTATGGCATTCTTTTCCTTCTGCACCCTGCCGTGTGCCTGTAACAGCAGTTTACGACCACATATGGGGTGTTTCCGTAAACTACAGAATCAGGGCCATAAATAATGAGTTTTGTTTGGCTGTTAACCCTTGCTTTATAACTGGAAAGAAAAATGGAAAATTTGCCCAAAAATTTAAATTCTGAAATTTCATCTCTATTTGCCAATAACTCTTGTGGAACACCTAAAGGGTTAACTCCATTTGTAAAATCAGTTTTGAATACCTTGAGGGGTGTAGTTTCTTAGATGGGGTCACTTTTATGGAGTTTCTACTCTAGGGGTGCATCAGGGGGGCTTCAAATGGGACATGGTGTCCAAAAAAACAGTCTAGCAAAATCTGCCTTCCAAAAACTGTATGGCCTTCCTTTCCTTCTGCGCCCTGCCGTGTGCCCGTACAGCAGTTTACGACCACATATGGGGTGTTTCTATAAACTACAGAATCAGGGCCATAAATAATGAGTTTTGTTTGGCTGTTAACCCTTGCTTTGTAACTGGAAAAAAAATATTAAAATGGAAAATCTGCCAAAAAAGTGAAATTTTGAAATTGTATCTCTATTTTCCATTAATTCTTGTGGAACACCTAAAGGGTTAACAACATTTGTAAAATCAGTTTTGAATACCTTGAGGGGTGTAGTTTCTATAATGGGGTCATTTTTGGGTGGTTTCTATCATGTAAGCTTCACAAAGTGACTTCAGACCTGAACTGGTCCTTTAAAAAGTTGGTTTTAGAAAATTTCTGAGAAATTTCAAGATTTACTTCTAAACTTCTAAGCCTTGTAACGTCCCCCAAAAATAAAATGTCATTCCCAAAATGATCCTAACATGAAGAAGACATATGGGAAATGTAAAGTAATAACTAGTTTTGTAGGTATTAATATGTATTATAGAAGTAGAGAAATTGAAACTTGGAAATTCGCAAATATTCTAAAATTTTTGGCAAATTTGGTATTTTTTAACAAATAAAAAAGATTTTTTTTTTTTTACTCCATTTTGCCAGTGTCATAAAGTACAATATGTGACGAAAAAACAATCTCAGAATAGCCTGGATAAGTCAAAGTGTTTTAAAGTTATCACCACATAAAGTGACACTGGTCAGATTTGTAAAAAATGGCCTGGTCCTGAAGGTGAAAATGAGCCCGGTCCTTAAGGGGTTAAAAGTGAATCGGGCCCGCTGCGAACTTGAGGTTCGCACACATTTGATCGCGTTCACGCGATCGCATTTGCGAACCATCCCGGCCAATGTCTGTTCATCACTATTGAAGAATGATGAGCTAACACGAACGAAAAAGTGTGAACAGCCTAGAACCAAGAACCTGATGATGACTCATGCACAAGTGTGGACTGCAGGAGAGAGCAGCTCTGTGTCTGTACATGAAACGTCACAGTGCTGGCTGCACTGACCGGTGCTGCTGCTATCTGCCCTGTGTCTCCCTCCCACTGGATTCTTCAGGAAAGATTAACCCCTTCTACCATTAGAAGCACAAACTCAGGGCTGAGGCTTACACATACAGCACGCTTTTGAGTATCCCAGTAGTCAGACATGTTACTCAGAGTATCACTTGTATTCACCCCCTTTGCAGGGGGGGAGGGACAGAGATTGTTTACCTCCAAATAACAGCAAAGAGCTAGAAGAGAACTAGGGAAACTTGCTTAGCTTATGTATATATCGCTGACCATCAGATTTAAAGTGCTATATTATTATTTTTTTTCATAACTCTGACAACCCCCTTTAGGGTTTACTGATAGTATTTCCAAAGTGAGTATAGAAGCATTGTCATACAGATCTGAATTTGATGTAGGCTGTGATCCTAGGGCAAGGTTAAGAAACAACCTTGATCAAATTCAAGACAGTGAACAATATGAAGCTTCACAAATCCACAGGAACCTAAGACCCTTGTTGCTATCCTACCTATATTCACCTGCAAAATGGATAAACGTAGTGCATGATGTATTATGCACGTATTTTATACACCCACATGAATAGATTCATACTGTGACAATAGATCCATACTACAAGAAAGAACAGATGGAATACGTGATTATAAATGCGCTTGCATCAGGCCTTTTTTTTAAAGGACAAAATGAGGAGTGGAACTTGCACAAAAATTTATAATGGTAAGACTTGCCCAAAAAATAATTTATACAGTACAATTCCATATTTTAGTATTATATGCCATGTGTGTAACATGTCATGGATTTTTAATTGGAATGGTCTTCAATCGTTAATTTAGTAAGCCACTTTAGGTCTATACTTTTAGGTCTATACAAAAATAGACATCTTGTCATGGTCTTACCTCCTTGCTGTTCTCCTTCGTTTGACATGTGCTGGCGGCCATCTTGGTTTCTGGGTTTCTTGTAGCCTCCCACCCTGCGGCTCCTCCTTCCCACTGGGAGGAGCTGGATGCCTAGCTCATATATATAGGAGGTCTGTGGCTTCAGTTCCCTGCTTGGTCCTCCTGTGCTCACATGCTTCTAAGACTGCTGCTGCTTCTGGTTCCTGATCCTGGCTTCGTCTGACTACCCTGCTGATTCCTGATCCTGGCTTCGTCTGACTACCCTGTTGGTTCCTGATCCTGGCTTCATCTGACTACCCTTCTGGTTCCTGATCTCTGGTTTCGCAAGACCCTGCTTCGGTTTAGCCATCCGTTTGGACTTTTGCATTACAGCTTTATTTTCAATAAAGTGTTCTTATTTCCACTCATCTCTGTTGTACGTCTGGTTCATGGTTCCATGACATTAGGACCAAGCCATGAATTCTGACGGTACAGGGCCATCCTCGCTACCTACGCTGGTTGCCAGACTTGATCAGCAGGATCACCTGTTGGGTCGGTTCGCTGTGGCGTTGCAAACCCTGCTTGAACGCACGGCTCATTTAGCTTCCGTTGCCGATGGGTCGGTTGTCGCTCCTGGGCCCGCTCCTACTGCCGCTCCGGTTGTTGCGCCAGAGTCTACCCCGACACCTGTTGCTGCGCCTGCGGTGTTTCGGGGTATGACCGGTTCTACCCCCCTTCCACAGCGCTTTGGGGGAGAGCCAACTCAGTGCCGAGGTTTCCTTAACCAGGTGGGCATTTACTTCGAGTTGCTGCCACATGCCTTTCCTACTGAAAGATCAAAGGTGGGCTTCTTGATCTCGCTGCTCTCGGACAAGGCCTTGGCCTGGGCCAGCCCTTTATGGGAGAACAACAATCCGGTGGTTGCCGAGTTTTCCGGTTTTGTTGCTTCTCTTCGGAAGGTATTCGATGTGCCGGCTCGTGCTGCCTCTGCTGCGAAGCTCCTTATGTCCATCAGACAGGGTTCACGATCCGTAGCTGAATACGCCATTGAGTTTCGTACCCTGGCAGCAGAGGTGGGCTGGAATAATGAGGCTCTGGTCGCTGCTTTCTCTCATGGTCTCTCGGATGCCTTGAAGGATGAGGTTGCAGCTAAGGACCTACCTGTGGAGCTCGAGTCTCTTATTTCTTTCCTGATTTTGATTGACACCAGACTCAGGGAGAGACCTTCCTTTCAGGAGAGCCTGCGGAGGCCTTCTAACAGATTGGCGCCTACGTTTGCTGTCCCACCCGTGCCTCCCTCTCCTCCCACGCCTCCTGGGGATGACTTGTCTGGGGGTGAACCCATGCAGCTGGGGTTTGCTCGCCTGTCCGAGGGGGAGAGGGTACTCCGGAGACGCGAGGGCCGATGCATGTACTGTGGTCTCGGTGGGCATTTTCGGTTGGCATGCCCGAACCGTCCGGGAAACGCTCGCACCTGAGATCCTGTCGGGGGCAGATCTTGGGTGGAGTCTCCTCGTCCCCGGTTTCCCGTGTTGACAAACCACTGATTACTGTTGTCCTCTCCTGGGTCGGGGGCTCGGTGACGACCCAGGCGTTGGTGGACTCTGGTGCTGGTGGTTTGTTCATTGATAGTGTGTTCGCTGCCGCCAATTCCATTCCTCTGCAGCCTCGAGGTTCCCCACTGGCTCTTGAGGCGATAGACGGCAGACCCCTTCTGCCGCCACACGTGACTCATGAGACCCTTCCAGTGGGGATGGCCATTGGTGCCGTGCACAGAGAGTCGGTCTGTCTCCAGGTTATTTCGTCTCCACACTACTCGGTGGTCTTGGGGTACCCCTGGCTCCAGAAGCATAATCCGACTTTCGATTGGAAATCGGCCGAGATCCTCTCGTGGTCACCGCAGTGTGGGGCTAGTTGCATCCATGGGCCTGTCAAGTTGCTGTGTACTTCCTCGGACTCTCTGTTGCCTCCTGAATACGAGGAGTACCGGGATGTATTCGATAAGGTGCGTGCGGTTGCCCTACCTCCGCACCGCCCATACGATTGTGCCATAGAGTTACAATCTGGTGCCGTTCCTCCTCGTGGCAAAGTCTATCCACTGTCGGTAGCGGAGAATGAAGCCATGGAGGAGTACGTGAGGGAGGCGCTTTCACGCGGACACATTCGCAAATCCTCGTCCCCGGCAGGGGCTGGATTTTTCTTTGTGAAAAAGAAGGGCGGTGAGTTGAGGCCTTGCATCGATTACAGGGGTCTCAATCGCATCACGATCAAGAACGCTTACCCGATACCCTTGATTTCCGAGCTGTTCGATCGCCTCAAAGGGGCCACGGTCTTTACCAAACTCGACCTGAGGGCGGCATATAACCTGGTAAGGATCAAGGCGGGCGATGAGTGGAAGACCGCGTTTAACACCAGGACCGGTCATTATGAATCCTTGGTTATGCCCTTTGGGTTGTGCAATGCGCCCGCAGTCTTCCAGGAATTCATCAACGATGTTTTCCGTGACCTGTTGCAGCAGTGTGTGGTGGTCTATTTGGATGACATCTTGGTATATTCTGAATCCATGGAGGCCCACATTCTGGATGTCAGACGAGTGTTGCAACGGTTACGAGAGAACAAGCTGTTCGGTAAGCTTGAGAAATGCGAATTCCACCGATCCCAGGTAACCTTCTTAGGTTACATCATTTCCGCTGAGGGGTTCTCCATGGATCCTGAGAAGGTTTCGGCTGTCTTACAGTGGCCCCAGCCCAGTGGTCTTCGTGCCCTGCAGCGCTTTTTGGGCTTCGCCAATTATTATCGGAAGTTCATCAGGGACTTTTCCATGCTAGCCAAGCCTCTCACGGATCTGACCAGGAAGGGCAGTAATCCCCAGGTCTGGCCGCCCGAGGCCATCCGAGCTTTTGAGGCTCTAAAGTCCGCCTTTGTGTCGGCTCCGATTCTGTCGCATCCCAACCCTGGGTTGCCGTTTGTCCTCGAGGTGGACGCGTCTGAGACGGGAGTAGGCGCCCTCCTGTCTCAGCGTAGAACACCAGAGGGTCCTCTGCTTCCTTGTGGGTTTTACTCCCGGAAACTGTCTTCCGCGGAGTGCAACTATCAGATTGGTGACAGGGAGTTATTGGCCATCGTGCAGGCCCTTAAAGAATGGAGGCACTTGCTCGAGGGCTCGGTGGTTCCGGTTCTCATCCTGACGGACCACAAGAATCTGACCTACCTCTCTGAGGCCAAGAGATTGACACCACGTCAGGCCAGATGGGCTCTGTTCTTGTCACGTTTTAATTACGTGGTCTCCTACCTACCCGGTTCCAAGAACATCAGAGCGGATGCCTTATCACGGCAGTACTCCGAGCTGTCCGGGGAGGAGTCGATTCCGACTTCGGTCATACCTCCGAATCAGATCCTGGCCGCCATTCGCACCAGCCTGACCTCTCCCCTGGGTGAGCAGATTTTGGCGGCTCAATCTGGTGCTCCCTCTGGGAGACCCAACGGCAGGTGTTTTGTGCCTGAGGAGTTGCGCACTCGGTTGTTGCGAACCTACCATAACTCCAAGGCCGCGGGGCATCCTGGAAAGAATCAGCTGTCCTGGGCTGTTTCACGTCTGTTCTGGTGGCCTTCTCTACGTTCCGACATCGCCACATATGTAGCGGCATGCTCCGTTTGTGCCCAGAGTAAGTCCCCTCGGCACCTTCCGTTGGGCCTTTTGCAACCCATAGCCACCGGGGAGCGTCCATGGTCACACCTGGGGATGGATTTCATTGTGGACCTCCCTGCATCCCGAGGCCATACTGTCATTCTCATGATAGTGGATCGGTTTTCCAAAATGTGCCACTGTGTACCTCTCAAGAAGTTACCCTCTGCACAAGAGTTGGCCTCGATTTTTGCCAGGGAGGTCTTCCGGTTGCACGGTTTGCCCAAGGAGATTGTGTCGGATCGGGGGAGTCAGTTTGTGTCCAGGTTCTGGCGCGCCTTTTGCTCCCAGTTGGGGATTCATCTCTCTTTCTCATCGGCCTACCACCCTCAGTCCAATGGGGCCGCAGAACGATCCAATCAGGCCTTGGAGCAATTCCTTCGTTGCTATGTCTCCGGTCACCAAGACAATTGGGTTGACCTCCTGCCTTGGGCTGAGTTTGCCAGGAACACGGCGGTGAACTCTTCCTCTGGGACGTCTCCCTTCATGGCCAATTATGGGTTCCAACCTGCCGTGTTACCGGAGGTATTCTCTCCCCAGGATATTCCGGCTGTGGAGGATCACCTTTCCGTCCTACGTGCTTCTTGGGTACAGATCCAGAGGTCCCTTGAGGTCTCTGCGCAGCGCCAGAGACTCCAGGCTGATCGCAGACAAGCGCCCGCTCCTTCCTACCAGGTCGGAGACCGCGTATGGTTGTCCACCCGCAACCTCAACCTTCGAGTGCCCACTCCCAAGCTGGCGCCTCGCTTTGTTGGTCCCTTCCGAGTGCTTCGCAGGGTAAACCCGGTAGCCTATGCCCTTGCGCTTCCTCCTGGCATGCGGATCTCCAACGTGTTTCATGTCTCCCTCTTGAAGCCACTGGTGTGTAATCGTTTCACTTCCTCGATTCCTCGGCCTCGTCCGGTCCAAGTGGGCAATCGTGAGGAGTATGAGGTGAGCAATATCCTGGACTCACGCCTGGTCCGCGGCCAGGTGCAGTTTTTGGTCCATTGGCGTGGTTATGGTCCAGAGGAGCGTTCCTGGGTTCCCTCCGCAGATGTCCATGCTCCTGCCTTGCTCCGAGCCTTCCACGCACGCTTCCCTCAGAAACCGTTCCTTACTCCGCGGAGGAGGGGCCCTTGAGGGGGAGGTACTGTCATGGTCTTACCTCCTTGCTGTTCTCCTTCGTTTGACATGTGCTGGCGGCCATCTTGGTTTCTGGGTTTCTTGTAGCCTCCCACCCTGCGGCTCCTCCTTCCCACTGGGAGGAGCTGGATGCCTAGCTCATATATATAGGAGGTCTGTGGCTTCAGTTCCCTGCTTGGTCCTCCTGTGCTCACATGCTTCTAAGACTGCTGCTGCTTCTGGTTCCTGATCCTGGCTTCGTCTGACTACCCTGCTGATTCCTGATCCTGGCTTCGTCTGACTACCCTGTTGGTTCCTGATCCTGGCTTCATCTGACTACCCTTCTGGTTCCTGATTTCTGGTTTCGCAAGACCCTGCTTCGGTTTAGCCATCCGTTTGGACTTTTGCCTTACAGCTTTATTTTCAATAAAGCCTTCTTATTTCCACTCATCTCTGTTGTACGTCTGGTTCATGGTTCCATGACACATCTTGATAATGCTCTGAATATACAGTGGATATAAAAAGTGTACACACTCTTGTTAAAATGTCAGGTTTCTGTGATGTAAAAAAATGAGACAAAGATAAATTATTTCAGAACTTTCTTCACCTTTAACCCCTTATGGACCGGGCTCATTTTCACCTTAAGGACCAGGCCATTTTTTTGCAAATCTGACCAGTGTCACTTTATGTGTGAATAACTTTAAAACGCTTTTACTTCATGATAGTGGTAAAATCGAGTAAAAAAAATAAATTTTTATTTATAAAAAAATACTAAATTTAGAAAACATTTTAAAAAATTTGCAAATTTCCAAGTTTCAAATTCTCTACTTCTATAATACATAGTAATAACTCCTAAAATAGTTATTACTTTACATTCCCCATATGTCTACTTCATGTTTGGATCATTTTGGGAATGCCATTTTATTTTTTGGGTAAGTTACAAGGCTTAGAAGTTTAGAAGCAAATCTTGAAATTTTTCAGAAATTTTCCAAAACCCACTTTTTAAGGACCAGTTCAGGTCTGAAGTCACTTTGTGAGGCTTACATAATAGAAACCACCCAAAAATGACCCTATTTTGGAAACTACACCCCTCAAGGTATTCAAAACTGATTTCACAAACTTTGTTAACCATTTAGGTGTTCTACAAGAGTTATTGGCAAATGGAGATGAAATTTCAGAATTTAATTTTTTTTTTGTAATCTATTTTTTCCAGTAACAAAGCAAGGGTTAACAGTCAAACAAAACTCAATATTTAGTGCCCTGATCCTGTATTTTACAGAAACACCCCATATGTGGTCGTAGCAGAAGTCTGATCAGCACCATGGACAGCCAGAAGCCAGTGAAGGCGTCCTGTTGCCATGGTAACCATCACTCACTGCCACAACAGAGCAGCGGGTGATGGAGAGGAAGGCGGGCCCCCTCCCTCTGTGATCCCATTAAGAATCGGGGGCTGAAAAGGCACAGCAGCCCCTGATGGGAGGGAGCTCCCTCCATGTTAACCCCTTCCATACAGCGGTCCCTACGGACAACAGCATGGAAGGGGTTAAACAGCTGATATCTGTGTGATGATCTTAGCCATTTCAAGCACTCTGCTTTATAAGCTCAGCCATCCTGAGAGAGGGAGCGGGCAGATAATCGTGCGCCTGCCCGCCCGCACCGCCCCCTCTCCCCCCCCCCCCCCCCGCACAGCCCGCCGGCACATCACAAAGAGGGCTGCATCACAAAGTTTCTGATCCCTGCGGTTCTGAGCACTTCCTCTCATTTAGGCCACTTTATTCAGTGATTTGGTTTTGTTATATGTATGGAATATGTCGGTTTTGATCTTTGGTAACATTCTGGTGCACCAGGTAGCCTGTGTCACATGTGCCTTTTATAGGTGGGGCTCACAGCCTCCTCCCTCCATTCATTGCATTTGTGATCCTACTTTGGAGGTTTTTGGGAGCTTTGGCTGTGAGTCGGACTTTTGCACCTATCAGTGTTCACACACTACAGGTAGGTTATGGTTAGGTCCCACGCTACACTGAGACATCTTGATGGGGTGCGCGGGCTCCGATATGTTCTTGACCGGAATATATTGGGTAAAATCTAATTTTTAACACCAGCATGAGGGTTTAGTTATCATTTGCATATTGTTGTAGTGCACCTTTTGCAGTGATTTATCTTACCATTATTTTCCCTATAAATCTATTATATAAATACATAACTCTGAATAAATCATTCATGGTAGACAAGGTTTTTACTAGTTGCCTACTAGCTACAATAGATCCACAATTTCTAAAATGGCATCATGTAAAATGCATCTAATCACAAAATTTCTATGCATATTATACTCCATATTAGCACTGATATTATTTCTTTGCAGAGTTTATTTTTGAAAGTTATTCAATTCATGGGTTTCACAAGAGAATATCCTTAATACAAGCATAGTCTGCTATTCAGTCCCCAAAGGAAATCAAATGCCTGCTGTGTACGTCATCTCCATTGATAAGATGAATGAATGTCACTTCTGAAAAATGCTCAGAACTGTCTCATCCTATTGCCAATTATTTTTTCCATTATGTCACACAATCATCTGTGTATTTCTATTGGTTATTATAGTTTTCTATATTCAGGTTTTATAAGAAATCTTACTGATGTTGCCATATCTTTCGTTTTATACCTATTTTGCACAACAGATAACCAGATTATGTGTTAGGGAAAGTATGTTACACCATGAACCTAAGACAAAATATTTATATAAATATATATACTGTATATATATTGTGGTGATGTGTACAGTATAAGGGCTGGGATATCCCACCCAAGGACGTGTATATCCCACCCAGATACCTCAGATGGGTGAGATAACTGAAATCCTGAAAGCTGCAGTGGTTTCAGCAAAGTGTAGTTTGCTGAGACTATTTTGTCTAGATGTTGTTCTGGGCTGGATTTCATGTGGACTAGGGGATAGGTTTGGTAGTGGGATCTGCCAGTCCACACCCTTCCACTACATGTATTCTCTTTTGTTGGAGGTGATCGCAGGTGAGGCCTGCTGCTGTAATCAAGGAGGGATAAAACAACCCTCTGTGTATGACTTGGAGAGAGAAAGGCTGAGGAAGCCTGAAAGAGAGGGGAGCCTGAGAGGCTTTGTGTGGTCTCAACCAGAAGGCCTGAAAGGTCACAAGGCTTTGGAAAGCCTGAAGTTTGGGGGGCCAAGCGATGCCTACAGAAAGAGGGTCGCTCGGTCAGAGTTGGGAGGACTTCTGGACCATCTTCCCCCTCCAAGGGGGCTGGTGTGGTTATAGCCTGGAGACTGCTGGACCGTATATGGCTGAGAAAGCCGGATCTAATCCCATGTGTGAATGTCACTCTATAGGTGATATAGAGACAACACGTGTATTAGGCAGAGCCCAGACAGGCAGGTGTTTATTTTCCCACATCTGGGATTACACATGCATAAGTGACTGTCACATTTAGGCCATAACTACGGCTTTGGCATACTGGGGTGAAAAAACCCTCTAATATACTGCACATCTGGGATTACACGTGCATAAATGACTGTCACATTTAGGCCAGAAATATGGCTTTTAGGTTAACGGGGTGAAAAATCCCTCTAATATATTGCATATCTGGGATAAGACGTGCATAAGTGAGTGTCACATTTAGGCCAGAAATACGGCTTTTTGGTTACTGGGGTGAAAAAAGCCTCTAATATACTGCACATCTAGGATTAGACAAGCATAAGTGACTGTCACATTTAGGCCAGAAATACGGCTTTTTGGTTACTGGGGTAAAAAAAAACTCTAATATACTGCACATCTGGGATTAGACAAGCATAAGTGACTCACAAATTAAGGGCCAGAAATACGGCTTTGGCATACTGTGGCGAAAAAAGCCTCTAATATATTGCACATCTGGGATAAGACGTGCATAAGTGAGTGTCACATTTAGGCCACAAATACCGCTGTCATATAGAGTAAAAAAAATATATAGAGTGCAATACCCTACATCAGGGTTTATATTGGTGGTTAATTATTTTTAACATACCTAACCACTTTTTACTTTGCTTGGTGAACGCTAACTATGAGGCAAACATCTAATAAGGGACGCAGTCATGGTCGTGGTGGTGGTGTTGGTGGAGCCTCTGGTGCAGGAAGAGGATGTGGCCGTTCTGCCACAGCTACACGTCCTACTGAACCTACTACCTCAGTAGCCGCCAGAATCTACAGCGATATTTGGTCGGGCCTAATGCCGTTCTAAGGATGGTAAGGCCTTAGCAAGTGCAGGCGCTAGTCAATTGGGTGGCCGACAGTGGATCCAGCACGTTCACATTATCTCCCACCCAGTCTTCTGCAGAAAGCGCACAGGTGGCGCCTGAAACCAATGCCCATCAATGTGTTACATCACCCCTGTGCATATCGGGGAACCTGTCTGAGCCTCAAGTCATGCAGCATTCTCTTATGCTGTTTGAAGACTCTGCTGGCAGGGTTTCCCAAGGGCATCCACCTAGCCCTTCCCCAGGGGTGGAAGACATAGAATGCACTGACGCACAACCACTTATGTTTCCTGATGAGGACATGGGAATACCACCTCAGCACACCTCAGTACAAGAATGTATTTTTGATGGTGGTATAAATGTTTATTCTGCACAAGGTACAGGCAAGTCTTGTGGGATCCAAGCCTGGTTCATTTTAATGAACGTGAGCTTGTCCACGTTGGCTGTGGACAGACGGCTGCGTCTGTCTGTAATGACGCCTCCTGCCATGCTAAATACACGTTCAGAGAGTACACTGGCTGCAGGGCAGGCCAGCACCTCCAAGGCATACAGGGAAAGCTCTGGCCATGTGGACAATTTGGAGACCCAGAAGTTGAATGGGGCAGAACCATCAGTCAGTATGTGTAGTCGTGTGCACAGGTACTGTTCCACCATGTTGTTCAAATGCTGCCTCCTGCTAACACGCTCCATATCAGCAGTTGGGGCCGGTTGTTGCGGCGAGGTGACAAAGCTTTTCCACATGTCAGCCATGCTAACCCTGCCTTCTGAGGTGCTGGTGCTGACACAGCTGCATTGGCGACCTCTTCCTCCTCCCCTGCCTTCGCCTTGTGCTTCCACTTGTCCCCCGGTGTCAGTCAGGAATGCTCTCAGGAGCGCGTCTACTAGCGTGCGCCTGTAGTTGCGCATCTTCTGATCACGCTCCAGTGAGGGAATTAAGGACGGCACATTGTCTTTGTAACGGGGATCCAGCAGGGTGGCCACCCAGTAGTCAGCACACGTTAAAATGTGGGCAACTCTGCTGTCATTGCGCAGGCACTGCAGCATGTAGTCGGTCATGTGTGTCAGGCTGCCCAGAGGTAAGGACAAGCTGTCCTATTTGGGAGGCGTATCTTCTGTGTCCTCCATATCCTCCCAGCCACGCACCAGTGATGGGCCCGAGCTGCGTTGGATGCCACCCCGCTGTGAACATGCTTCATCCCCCACCCTCCTCCTCCTCGTCCTCCAGTATTGGGCCCTGGTTGGCCAAATTTGTACCTGGCCTCTGCTGTTGCAAAAATCCTCTTTCTGAACCACTTCTAAAAGACTGGCCTGAAAGTGTTAGAGATGACCCCTCTTCCTCCTCCTCGTCCTGGGTCACATCCTCTTCCATCATCGCCCTAAGTGTATTCTCAAGGAGGCAAAGAAGTGGTATTGTAACGCTGATAAGAGTCATTGCCACTGGCCATGTTGGTGGAGTACTCGAAACAGCGCAACAGGGCACACAGGTCTCGTATGGAGGCCCAGTCATTGGTGGTAAAGTGGTGCTGTTCCGCAGTGCGACTAACCCGTGCGTGCTGCAGCTGAAACTCCACTATGGCCTGCTGCTGCTTGCACAGTCTCTCCAGCATGTGCAAGGTGGAGTTCCACCTGGTGGGCACGTCGCATATGAGGCGGTGAGCGGGAAGGCCGAAGTTACGCTGTAGAGCAGACAGCCGAGCGGCGACAGGATCAGAACGCCGGAAGCGGGCACAGACGGCCCGCTCTTTATGCAGCAGCTCAGACATGTCGAGGTAGTTGTGAATGAATTTCTGCACCACCAAATTCAGCACATGAGTCAGGCAAGGGATGTGCGTCAAACCGGCTAGTCCCAGAGCTGCAACAAGATTTCGCCCATTATCGCACACCACCAGGCCGGGCTTGAGGACTCGTCGGTCTGTTGTTCTATACCCCGCCACAACTCCTGTGCAGTGTGGGGCCTGTCTCCCAAACACAGTTTCAGAACAGCCTGCTGACGTTTACCCCTGGCTGTGCTGAAGTTGGTGGTGAAGGTCTGTTGCTGACCGGATGAGGAGGTGGTAGAAGAGGAGGGGGAAGCCGAGTAGGAAGAGGAGGCAACAAGAGGCAAAGAATGATGCCCTGCGATCCTTGACGGCAGAAGGACGTGCGCCAAAGAGCTCTCCGCCTGGGGCCCAGCCGCCACTACATTTACCCAGTGTGAAGTTAGGGAGATATAGCATCGCTGGCCATGGTTACTGGTCCATGTATCTGTGGTTAGGTGGACCTTGCCACAGATGGCGTTGCGCAGTGCACACATCACACTGTTTCTCTAACAAATACTCAGTTACTTTTTCTTTATCAATGTATTTTAGAGCTTTCTTCAATTCATTATTTGCTCCGACACAATTCGATCCTTGGTCAGATCTAAGCTCTCTGACAGTACCTCTAATGGCTATGAAACATCTCAAAGCATTGATGAATGCGTCAGTTGACATATCCTCTAACATTTCCAGGTGAATTGCTCTGGAGCTCTGTTTATCAGTAGGTCTACGTGCCTTTCTTCAGACTACACATTTACTTATATTCTTTGCTATAACTTTGCTTCCTTTCACAATCTAGTAACCATCTTCTCTCAAACAGCTTTGGGTAAAGCTTCTTCCTTGATGCAAGAATATGTTGTGGTAGTGATCAATAATCAATCTTCTGAAGATAGATTTTTTGGTTAGAATTGCTGGATGCTTCACTCTGCTAGGTAACGAAGCATTTTCCAGTCTCCCTCCCACATTCAGTATCCTGCAGAACAAGATTAAGCTTGTACAATGGGTGGTTGTTTGGAAGCATTTTAGGTTCTTGACTAAGTCTCTTCAACTCTTCACTGTAGAATATCTGTTGAATGAGTCTTATGACTGTTTCTTCAGCTTTCATTATTTCTTCTACATTCAACAATTCCTTCTTTCTGATTCCCTTTGCCAAAAGTTGAATTTGAGCTACTACGTTTATGACTGTATTCCATTTTGAACATCTGGCTAGTGCCAATGTTTGCACAACTTTTACTTCTGGATCACCCATAGACAATTCTGTGTAACCTTTACTGGGTGTGATTTCCTTTTCCCAAAGGAACTTTGGACCTGTGAACCAATTAGAATTTTTCAATTCTGTTACATTCAGGCCTCTTGAAGCATGATCTGCTGGGTTATGCTTTGTGTCAATGTGATGCCAATGTCCTGGATTTGTTATTTTCTCAACTCTGTTGGCGATAAATATATGACATCTTCGAGCTTCGTTATTTATATATCCTAGGACAACTTGTGAGTAGAGATGGCCTTGCGGTTCGCCCGCCGATCATTTTGCTGTGAACTTTGCTAGTTTACGGTTCTCCAAACGGGCGAACATATGGCGATGTCCTCCGGCGCCATATTCTTTTACATTGTGAAGAACTTTGACCCATGACACATACATCAGGTGGTACAGGACAGCCAATTGACACGTTTTAGCACATAGACATACCCCCTACCTTATAAATATACCTGATCTGGCCACCATTTTACATTAAGTCTTTTGCCAGTGTAGGGAGAGGTTGCTGTGTGGAGCAGGGACAGACTGTTAGGGACACCAAACGCTAGCCAATAGGGTGACAAAAGTCCTTTTAAAGAGGACCTTTCACTCGTATACAAACTAAAAACTAACTCTATCTGTGGGCAGAGCGGCGCCCAGGGGTCCCCCTGCACTTACTAGTATGCCTGGGCGCCGCTCCGTTCGCCCGGTATAGGCTCCGGTGTCTCAGCTCCGTCTGTTGTACTGGACTGATTTTTTGTAGGAGGCGTGTCCCTTGCTGCAGCACTGGCCAATCACAGCGCACAGCTCATAGCCAGTCTATGAGCTGTGTGCTGCGATTGGCCAGCACTGCAGCAAGGGACACGCCTCCTACAAAAAAATCAGTCCAATACAACAGACGGAGCTGAGATACCGGAGCCTATACCGGGTGAATGGAGCGGTGCCCAGGCATACTAGTAAGTGCAGGGGGACCCCTGGGCGCCGCTCTGCCCACAGATAGAGTTCGTTTTTAGTTTGTATACGAGTGAAAGGTCCTCTTTAAGGTCTGGTATAGGTGTTTTATCGATAGGTGTGACTTACAGAGGGGTGTGATATACTTATGATATACTATCTAGCATAGAAAGTATAGTATAGTGCATTTGTATTGTGCAACAGTTGTGTGTAATTCTGCTGCGATACTGCAGCTATACAGAGATGCAAACGCTCTTGGAACAAATAATTTCAATGACTGTAATATACCAGTTGCCCCCAATTTTTTTTTTATTGAGGCAGCGGTGTGATATACCAATAATATACTTTGGGTAGTGCAGCATTTGTTGAGACAGGGGTGTGATATACCAATAGCATACTTTCTACCTAGGGCATTTGGGTAGTGCTGCATTTGTTTGCGGTTCTGCTGCGTTACCGCAGCTACACAGAGTGACAAACGCTATTGGAACAAATCATTTCTACTGGTGTGATATACCAGTTTCCCCCCAAAAAAACTGATAGAGGCAGGGCTGTGATATAACTTCTTCTACACATACTGCTCTTCTATAGGGACTTGTGTCACAGGGTCATTTTGAACATGACAGGC
The DNA here is from genome assembly GCF_014858855.1 of Bufo gargarizans. Taxonomy (NCBI): domain Eukaryota; kingdom Metazoa; phylum Chordata; class Amphibia; order Anura; family Bufonidae; genus Bufo; species Bufo gargarizans. The sequence goes on along the minus strand of NC_058084.1, from coordinate 283,082,125 downwards.
AGAGGAAGAGGCAGGCCATTCCACAGGTGTGGTAGGGGTCGGGCAGGTGCACCGGTCCGGAGCCTAAGTGGGAAGTTGCAGAAGGTGCGTGCGATTACATCAAATGACGCACCAGAGTTGGTTGAGTGGCTCACTCAGCCTTCCGCTTTTGCACCCTCCTCATCCTCTCTATCTGCGCTCTCTTCACTCTCTGCTATGTGCACCCCCAAAGACACCACCACCACCACAATATCCACTCCGCTCGAGTCAGAGGAATTATTTTCAAATCCATTCCAAGACATTACTGATGCGCAGCCATTCTTGGCATCAGATCAGGAAGAGGAGGTATCAACGGACGCCACCAAGCAGTCTGATGAGGGTGGTCCCCGCTGTTGCTGACTACTCCGAGATCTCTAATGTCAGTGGTGGCGAAGGTGACGATGATGGTGTGTCGATGGATGTCACATGGGTGCCCACAAAAGAGGAAGAGGAGGGGAGTTCAGAGGGAGAGACGGAGCAGCAGATAGGGAGAAGAAGGAGGAGAAGCAGGCAGACGCCGGCACATGGCTCCTCACTGTGGGCTCTTTCTAACGTGTCAGCTGCTGACAATAGTGTTGCCATCTGCAGCCTGTGCTGTCAACGCATAAGTCACGGTGAGCCCAACACTCACCTAGGGAAGACCTCCTTAAAAAGGCACCTGGCCTCCCATTCACCGAGCCCAGTGGGAGCAACACCATCAGAACCCACAAAGCCACACTCCCTGTGCTCCACGTCCTGCCTCTTCTCTTTCCCCTTCTCCTCTCTCCTCCCATTTGTCCTCCACTCCACCTTCCACTGTGCCGTCGTCGAGTTCATCTGGCAAAAGGCAGGCTTCCGCCCAAATATTCGAGCGTAAAAGGCGATGACGCCGGATAACCCTCTTGCCCAATGGCTGACTGCCGACTTATCAGAACTACTAGCCCGCCAACTACTGCCATATAAACTGGTGGACTTAGAGGCCTTTAGAAAATTTGTGGCCATTGGCACACCGCAATAAAAGGTCCCTGGAAGGTAATATTTCTCCAAAAAGGTCATCCCGGAGCTATATGGCCACGTTCAGCGGAAGGTGAATGTATATTGTCGGTGCCAAGATACATCTGACCACAGACATGTGGTCTAGCAAACACAGGCAGGGAAGGTACATAAATTTTTATTGCCCACTGGGTGAACCTTCTGATGGCTGTCAAACATGCAACCTGTGGCACCCATGTGGATTTGGTGTTACCGCCACAGATTGCATGCAGGCCTGCCTCTTCTTCTCCTCCTCCTACTCCATCCTCCTTCTCCTCCTCCTTTTCCACTGCTACCGCCTCTTCCGCTGCACCACCCAAGCTCTCCAGAACCTATTTGATGTGCCATGCTGTGCTGTGGCTGTTGTGCCCAGGAGCCAAGAGCCATACTGGTCCTGCACTCCTTTCAGCTTTGCAGTCACAGGCCGATCAGTGGCTAACCCCGCTCAATTTACAGTTGGTAAAGTGGTGTGAGACAATGGTGCCAATCTGCTGAGCGCTCTAAAACAGGGCAAAATGACACATGTGCCGTGCATGACACATGTCCTGAACTTAGTCGTGCAGCGATTCATTGCCAAATACTCCGGGGTCCAGGACGTCTTACATCAGGCTAGGAAAAGCTCTGGCCATTTTACAAGATCTCACACGGCCATGGCTCTCCTTGCTGACCTTCAGCGGCGACATCACCTGCCCGTCAGACGTCTGATTTGTGACTGCACGACACGATGGAACTCCACCTTGTATATGCTTGATAACCTGCTCCAGCAGAAATGTTCTGTTAACGACTACCTGTACAAACTCTGCGGGAGGAAAGGTTCTGGAGAGCTTGTTTTTTTTTTTTCACTGTGCCAGTGGCTGCTCATGCGTGATTCATGTAGACTTCTGCGGCCATCTGATGAGATTACCAAACTGGTCAATCGCAGCCAGGGCGCCATCAGTGACATCATACCTTACGCCTTATTTCTGGAGCGTGCATTGTGTTGTGTCATTGATCCTTGAAGAAGGACATGCGGAAAAAGTTAATAACCAATCTAAAGAAGGAGAAGTGTGGTACATCCCACATCAAGGTGTTTTCCACTCAAAGAAACCAGATAAGATCAGAGTAGTATCTGATTGCTCAGCAAAGTACAATGGGGTTGTATTGAATGATCATATACTAAAAGGACCAGATCTTACAAACGCTCTGCTTGGCCTCAGTATTCCTCAGAGCAAAAGAAATACTGCAAGAATTATGCAGACAGAAGTTGGGATGGGATGAGCACATACCTGAAAATTTGAGGCCATGGTGGGAGAGTTGGATAAGAGACTTGCAAAACTTGAGAGAAGTTCGGATACCCAGATATTTTGCACCTCATGATTTCGGAAAGTACAAGAAAATAGAACTTCATCATTTTTTCGATACCAGTAGTTATGATTATGGTCAGTGCTCCTACATCAGAGTAATAGGAGAAGTAAAGATACACTGTGCCCTGGTTATGGGAAAGGTCAGAATTGCACCTACCAGTATTCAGATAATACCAAGACTTGAACTGACAGCAGCCGTAGTTTCAGCATCAGTAAGCAAGTTTCTTAAAGAAGAATTAGAATTAAAAATAGATGAAGAATATTTTTAGACAGACTCACAAGTTGTCCTAGGATACATAAACAACGAAGCTTGAAGACTCCATATCTTTGTCGCCAACAGAGTTGAAAAAATTCGGGAAACAACAAATCCGGAACATTGGCATCACATTGACACAAATCATAACCCAGCAGATCATGCTTCAAGAGGCCTGAATGTAACAGAATTGAAAAATTCAAATTGGTTCACAGGTCTAGAGTACCTTTGGGAAAAGGAAATCACGCCAAGTAAAGGTGACACAGAATTGTCTATGGGTGATCCAGAAGTAAAAGTTGTACAAACATTGAGCACTGCTGCCAAGTGTCAAGATGACAGACTTGAAAGACTAGTCAGATGTTCAAAATGGAATACAGTCATGAACGTAGTAGCTCAAATTCAACATTTGGCAAAGGGAATCAGAAAGAAGGAATTGTTGAATGTAGAAGAAAGAATGAAAGCTGAAGAAACAGTCATAAGACTCATTCAAAAGAGATTCTACAGTGAAGAGTTGAAGAGACTTAGTCAAGAACCTAAAAGGCGTCCAAACAACCACCCATTGTACAAGCTTAATCTTGTGGGAGGGAGACTGGAAAATGCATCGTTACCTAGTAGAGTGAAGCATCCAGCAATTCTACCCAAAAACTCTACCTTCACAAGATTGATTATTGATCACTACCACAACATATTCTTGCATCAAGGAAAAAGCTTTACCCAAAGCTGTTTGAGAGAAGGTGGTTACTAGATTGTGAAAGGAAGGAAAGAATATAAGTAAATGTGTAGTCTGCAGAAAGGCACGTA